>NC_092421.1:47996619-48333026 GCF_040894005.1 Engystomops pustulosus
TATTCTGCTCAGATCTAAAAAAGACCAACTTACTTCATATAGAAACACTGTTAGTTTGCCTCCTAACTCATTTTCCTAACAAGACAACCTCAATGATAAGACACACATTGTTTTCCATGCATTTCTTGCTGAAGGAGCTATGTTTGTGATTATCTCTGTTGCTTAACGAGCCAGAAGGTTATTCTGCTCAAATCTAAAAGAGACCAACTTACTTCATGTAGAAACACTATTAGTTTGCCTCCTAACTCATTTTCCTAACAAGACAACCTCAATCATAAGACAACACATTGTTTTCCATGCATTTCTTGCTAAAGGAGCTATGTTCGTGATTATCTCTGTTGCTGAACGAGTTAGCAGGTTATTCTGCTCAGATCTAAAAGAGACCAACTAACTTTATGTAGAAACACTGTTAGTTTGCCTCCTAACTCATTTTCCTAAAAAGACAGCCTTAATAATAAGACGCACATTGTTTTCCATGCATTTCTTGCTAAAGGAGCTATTTAGTGATTATCTTTATTGCTGAACGAGCTGACAGCTTATTCTGCTCAGATCTAAAACAGACCAACTTACTTCATGTAGAAAAACTGTTAGTTTGCCTCCTAATTCATTTTCCTAACAAGATAACCTCAATGATAAGACACACATTGGTTTCCATGCATTTCTTGCTAAAGGAGCTATGTTCGTGATTATCTCTGTTGCTGAACGAGCTAGCAGGTTATTCTGCTCAGATCTAAAAGAGACCAACTAACTTTATGTAGAAACACTGTTAGTTTGCCTCCTAACTCATTTACCTAACAAGACAACCTCAATGATAAGACACACATTGTTTCCATGCATTTCTTGCTAAAGGAGCTATGTTTGTGATTATCTCTGTTGCTGAACGAGCTGGTAGGTTATTCTGCTCAGATCTAAAAAAGACCAACTTACTTCATATAGAAACACTGTTAGTTTGCCTCCTAACTCATTTTCCTAACAAGACAACCTCAATGATAAGACACACATTGTTTTCCATGCATTTCTTGCTGAAGGAGCTATGTTTGTGATTATCTCTGTTGCTTAACGAGCCAGAAGGTTATTCTGCTCAAATCTAAAAGAGACCAACTTACTTCATGTAGAAACACTGTTAGTTTGCCTCCTAACTCATTTTCCTAACAAGACAACCTCAATCATAAGACACACATTGTTTTCCATGCATTTCTTGCTATAGGAGCTATGTTCGTGATTATCTCTGTTGCTTAACGAGCAAGCAGGTTATTCTCCTCAGATCTAAAAGAGACCAAATAACTTTATGTAGAAACACTGTTAGTTTGCCTCCTAACTCATTTTTCTAACAAGACAACCTCAATGATAAGACACACATTGTTTTCCATGCATTTCTTGCTAAAGGAGCTATGTTCGTGATTATCTCTGTTGCTGAACAAGCTGGTAGGTTATTCTGCTCAGATCTAAAATGGACCGACTTACTTCATGTAGAAACACTGTTAGTTTGCCTTCTAACTCATTTTCCTAACAAGACAACCTCAATGATAAGACACACATTGTTTTCCATGCATTTCTTGCTAAAGGAGCTATGTTCGTGATTATCTCTGTTGCTGAACGAGTTAGCAGGTTATTCTGCTCAGATCTAATAGAGACCAACTAACTTTATGTAGAAACACTGTTAGTTTGCCTCCTAACTCATTTTACTAACAAGACAGCCTCAATAATAAGACGCACATTGTTTTCCATGCATTTCTTGCTAAAGGAGCTATGTTCGTGATTATCTCTGTTGCTGAACGAGTTATCAGGTAATTCTGCTCAGATCTAAAAGAGACCAACTAACTTTATGTAGAAACACTGTTAGTTTGCCTCCTAACTCATTTTCCTAACAAGACAGCCTCAATAATAAGACGCACATTGTTTTCCATGCATTTCTTGCTATAGGAGCTATGTTTGTGATTATCTCTGTTGCTTAACGAGCAAGCAGGTTATTCTCCTCAGATCTAAAAGAGACCAAATAACTTTATGTAGAAACACTGTTAGTTTGCCTCCTAACTCATTTTTCTAACAAGACAACCTCAATGATAAGACACACATTGTTTTCCATGCATTTCTTGCTAAAGGAGCTATGTTCGTGATTATCTCTGTTGCTGAACAAGCTGGTAGGTTATTCTGCTCAGATCTAAAATGGACCGACTTACTTCATGTAGAAACACTGTTAGTTTGCCTTCTAACTCATTTTCCTAACAAGACAACCTCAATGATAAGACACACATTGTTTTCCATGCATTTCTTGCTAAAGGAGCTATGTTCGTGATTATCTCTGTTGCTGAACGAGTTAGCAGGTTATTCTGCTCAGATCTAAAAGAGACCAACTAACTTTATGTAGAAACACTGTTAGTTTGCCTCCTAACTCATTTTACTAACAAGACAGCCTCAATAATAAGACGCACATTGTTTTCCATGCATTTCTTGCTAAAGGAGCTATGTTTGTGATTATCTCTGTTGCTGAACGAGTTATCAGGTAATTCTGCTCAGATCTAAAAGAGACCAACTAACTTTATGTAGAAACACTGTTAGTTTGCCTCCTAACTCATTTTCCTAACAAGACAGCCTCAATAATAAGACGCACATTGTTTTCCATGCATTTCTTGCTAAAGGAGCTATGTTCGTGATTATCTCTGTTGCTGAACGAGTTAGCAGGTTATTCTGCTCAGATCTAAAAGAGACCAACTAACTTTATGTAGAAACACTGTTAGTTTGCCTCCTAACTCATTTTCCTAACAAGACAACCTTAATGATAAGACACACATTGTTTTCCATGCATTTCTTGCTAAAGGAGCTATGTTCGTGATTATCTCTGTTGCTGAACAAGCTGTTAGGTTATTCTGCTCAGATCTAAAATTGACCAACTTACTTCATGTAGAAACACTGTTAGTTTGCCTTCTAACTCATTTTCCTAACAAGACAAACTCAATGATAAGACGCACATTGTTTTCCATGCATTTCTTGCTAAAGGAGCTATGTTCGTGATTATCTCTGTTGCTGAACGAGTTAGCAGGTTATTCTGCTCAGATCTAAAAGAGACCAACTAACTTTATGTAGAAACACTGTTAGTTTGCCTCCTAACTCATTTTCCTAACAAGACAGCCTCAATAATAAGACGCACATTGTTTTCCATGCATTTCTTGCTAAAGGAGCTATTTAGTGATTATCTCTATTGCTGAACGAGCTGACAGCTTCTTCTGCTCAGATCTAAAATAGACCAACTTACTTCATGTAGAAACACTGTTAGTTTGCCTCCTAACTCATTTTCCTAACAAGACAACCTCAATGATAAGACACACATTGTTTTCCATGCATTTCTTGCTGAAGGAGCTATGTTTGTGATTATCTCTGTTGCTTAACGAGCCAGAAGGTTATTCTGCTCAAATCTAAAACAGACCAACTTACTTCATGTAAAAACACTGTTAGTTTGCCTCCTAATTCATTTTCCTAACAAGATAACCTCAATGATAAGACACACATTGTTTTCCATGCATTTCTTGCTAAAGGAGCTATGTTCGTGATTATCTCTGTTGCTGAACGAGCTAGCAGGGTATTCTGCTCAGATCTAAAAGAGACCAACTAACTTTATGTAGAAACACTGTTAGTTTGCCTCCTAACTCATTTACCTAACAAGACAACCTCAATGATAAGACACACATTGTTTCCATGCATTTCTTGCTAAAGTAGCTATGTTTGTGATTATCTCTGTTGCTGAACGAGCTGGTAGGTTATTCTGCTCAGATCTAAAAAAAGACCAACTTACTTCATATAGAAACACTGTTAGTTTGCCTCCTAACTCATTTTCCTAACAAGACAACCTCAATGATAAGACACACATTATTTTCCATGCATTTCTTGCTGAAGGAGCTATGTTTGTGATTATCTCTGTTGCTTAACGAGCCAGAAGGTTATTCTCCTCAGATCTAAAAAAGACCAAATAACTTTATGTAGAAACACTGTTAGTTTGCCTCCTAACTCATTTTTCTAACAAGACAACCTCAATGATAAGACACACATTGTTTTCCATGCATTTCTTGCTAAAGGAGCTATGTTCGTGATTATCTCTGTTGCTGAACAAGCTGGTAAGTTATTCTGCTCAGATCTAAAATGGACCAACTTACTTCATGTAGAAACACTGTTAGTTTGCCTTCTAACTCATTTTCCTAACAAGACAACCTCAATGATAAGACGCACATTATTTTCCATGCATTTCTTGCTAAAGGAGCTATGTTCGTGATTATCTCTGTTGCTGAACGAGTTAGCAGGTTATTCTGCTCAGATCTAAAAGAGACCAACTAACTTTATGTAGAAACACTGTTAGTTTGCCTCCTAACTCATTTTCCTAACAAGACAGCCTCAATAATAAGACGCACATTGTTTTCCATGCATTTCTTGCTAAAGGAGCTATGTTCGTGATTATCTCTGTTGCTGAACGAGCCAGAAGGTTATTCTGCTCAGATCTAAAATAGACCAACTTACTTCATGTAGAAACACTGTTAGTTTGCCTACTAACTCATTTTCCTAACAAGACAACCTCAATGATAAGACACACATTGTTTTCCATGCATTTCTTGCTAAAGGAGCTATGTTAGTGATTATCTCTATTGCTGAACGAGCTGACAGCTTATTCTGCTCAGATCTAAAATAGACCAACTTACTTCATGTAGAAACACTGTTAGTTTGCCTCCTAATTCATTTTCCTAACAAGATAACCTCAATGATAAGACACACATTGTTTTCCATGCATTTCTTGCTAAAGGAGCTATGTTCGTGATTATCTCTGTTGCTGAACGAGCTGGCAGGTTATTCTGCTCAGATCTAAAAGAGACCAACTAACTTTATGTAGAAACACTGTTAGTTTGCCTCCTAACTCATTTTCCTAACAAGACAACCTCAATGATAAGACACACATTGTTTTCTATGCATTTCTTGCTAAAGGAGCTATGTTCGTGATTATCTCTGTTGCTGAACAAGCTAATAGGTTAGTCTGCTCAGATCTAAAAGAGACCAACTTACTTCATGTAGAAACACTGTCAGTTTGCCTTCTAACTCATTTACCTAACAAGACAACCTCAATGATAAGACACACATTGTTTCCATGCATTTCTTGCTAAAGGAGCTATGTTCGTGATTATCTCTGTTGCTGAACGAGCTAGCAGGTTATTCTGCTCAGATCTAAAAGAGACCAACTAACTTTATGTAGAAACACTGTTAGTTTGCCTCCTAACTCATTTACCTAACAAGACAACCTCAATGATAAGACACACATTGTTTCCATGCATTTCTTGCTAAAGGAGCTATGTTTGTGATTATCTCTGTTGCTGAACGAGCTGGTAGGTTATTCTGCTCAGATCTAAAAAAGACCAACTTACTTCATATAGAAACACTGTTAGTTTGCCTCCTAACTCATTTTCCTAACAAGACAACCTCAATGATAAGACACACATTGTTTTCCATGCATTTCTTGCTGAAGGAGCTATGTTTGTGATTATCTCTGTTGCTTAACGAGCCAGAAGGTTATTCTGCTCAAATCTAAAAGAGACCAACTTACTTCATGTAGAAACACTGTTAGTTTGCCTCCTAACTCATTTTCCTAACAAGACAACCTCAATCATAAGACACACATTGTTTTCCATGCATTTCTTGCTATAGGAGCTATGTTCGTGATTATCTCTGTTGCTTAACGAGTAAGCAGGTTATTTCCTCAGATCTAAAAGAGACCAAATAACTTTATGTAGAAACACTGTTAGTTTGCCTCCTAACTCATTTTTCTAACAAGACAACCTCAATGATAAGACACACATTGTTTTCCATGCATTTCTTGCTAAAGGAGCTATGTTCGTGATTATCTCTGTTGCTGAACAAGCTGGTAGGTTATTCTGCTCAGATCTAAAATGGACCAACTTACTTCATGTAGAAACACTGTTAGTTTGCCTTCTAACTCATTTTCCTAACAAGACAACCTCAATGATAAGACACACATTGTTTTCCATGCATTTCTTGCTGAAGGAGCTATGTTCGTGATTATCTCTGTTGCTGAACGAGTTAGCAGGTTATTCTGCTCAGATCTAAAAGAGACCAACTAACTTTATGTAGAAACACTGTTAGTTTGCCTCCTAACTCATTTTCCTAACAAGACAGCCTCAATAATAAGACGCACATTGTTTTCCATGCATTTCTTGCTAAAGGAGCTATTTAGTGATTATCTCTATTGCTGAACGAGCTGACAGCTTATTCTGCTCAGATCTAAAATAGACCAACTTACTTCATGTAGAAACACTGTTAGTTTGCCTCCTAATTAATTTTCCTAACAAGATAACCTCAATGTTAAGACCTACATTGTTTTCCATGCATTTCTTGCTAAAGGAGCTATGTTCGTGATTATCTCTGTTGCTGAACGAGCTGGCAGGTTATTCTGCTCAGATCTAAAAGAGACCAACTAACTTTATGTAGAAACACTGTTAGTTTGCCTCCTAACTCATTTACCTAACAAGACAACCTCAATGATAAGACACACATTGTTTCCATGCATTTCTTGCTAAAGGAGCTCTGTTTGTGATTATCTCTGTTGCTGAACGAGCTGGTAGGTTATTCTGCTCAGATCTAAAAAAGACCAACTTACTTCATATAGAAACACTGTTAGTTTGCCTCCTAACTCATTTTACTAACAAGACAGCCTCAATAATAAGACGCACATTGTTTTCCATGCATTTCTTGCTAAAGGAGCTATGTTCGTGATTATCTCTGTTGCTGAAAGAGTTAGCAGGTTATTCTACTCAGATCTAAAAGAGACCAACTAACTTTATGTAGAAACACTGTTAGTTTGCCTCCTAACTCATTTTCCTAACAAGACAGCCTCAATAATAAGACGCACATTGTTTTCCATGCATTTCTTGCTAAAGGAGCTATGTTCGTGATTATCTCTGTTGCTGAACGAGTTAGCAGGTTATTCTGCTCAGATCTAAAAGAGACCAACTAACTTTATGTAGAAACACTGTTAGTTTGCCTCCTAACTCATTTTCCTAACAAGACAACCTTAATGATAAGACACACATTGTTTTCCATGCATTTCTTGCTAAAGGAGCTATGTTCGTGATTATCTCTGTTGCTGAACAAGCTGTTAGGTTATTCTGCTCAGATCTAAAATTGACCAACTTACTTCATGTAGAAACACTGTTAGTTTGCCTTCTAACTCATTTTCCTAACAAGACAACCTCAATGATAAGACGCACATTTTTTTCCATGCATTTCTTGCTAAAGGAGCTATGTTCGTGATTATCTCTGTTGCTGAACGAGTTAGCAGGTTATTCTGCTCAGATCTAAAACAGACCAACTAACTTTATGTAGAAACACTGTTAGTTTGCCTCCTAACTCATTTTCCTAACAAGACAGCCTCAATAATAAGACGCACATTGTTTTCCATGCATTTCTTGCTAAAGGAGCTATTTAGTGATTATCTCTATTGCTGAACGAGCTGACAGCTTCTTCTGCTCAGATCTAAAATAGACCAACTTACTTCATGTAGAAACACTGTTAGTTTGCCTCCTAACTCATTTTCCTAACAAGACAACCTCAATGATAAGACACACATTGTTTTCCATGCATTTCTTGCTGAAGGAGCTATGTTTGTGATTATCTCTGTTGCTTAACGAGCCAGAAGGTTATTCTGCTCAAATCTAAAACAGACCAACTTACTTCATGTAGAAACACTGTTAGTTTGCCTCCTAATTCATTTTCCTAACAAGATAACCTCAATAATAAGACACACATTGTTTTCCATGCATTTCTTGCTAAAGGAGCTTTGTTCGTGATTATCTCTGTTGCTGAACGAGCTAGCAGGGTATTCTGCTCATATCTAAAAGAGACCAACTAACTTTATGTAGAAACACTGTTAGTTTGCCTCCTAACTCATTTACCTAACAAGACAACCTCAATGATAAGACACACATTGTTTCCATGCATTTCTTGCTAAAGGAGCTATGTTTGTGATTATCTCTGTTGCTGAACGAGCTGGTAGGTTATTCTGCTCAGATCTAAAAAAAAGACCAACTTACTTCATATAGAAACACTGTTACTTTGCCTCCTAACTCATTTTCCTAACAAGACAACCTCAATGATAAGACACACATTGTTTTCCATGCATTTCTTGCTAAAGGAGCTATGTTCGTGATTATCTCTGTTGCTGAACGAGCTAGCAGGTTATTCTGCTCAGATCTAAAAGAGACCAACTAACTTTATGTAGAAACACTGTTAGTTTGCCTCCTAACTCATTTACCTAACAAGACAACCTCAATGATAAGACACACATTGTTTCCATGCATTTCTTGCTAAAGGAGCTATGTTTGTGATTATCTCTGTTGCTGAACGAGCTGGTAGGTTATTCTGCTCAGATCTAAAAAAGACCAACTTACTTCATGTAGAAACACTGTTAGTTTGCCTCCTAACTCATTTTCCTAACAAGACAACCTCAATGATAAGACACACATTGTTTTCCATGCATTTCTTGCTGAAGGAGCTATGTTTGTGATTATCTCTGTTGCTTAACGAGCCAGAAGGTTATTCTGCTCAAATCTAAAAGAGACCAAATAACTTTATGTAGAAACACTGTTAGTTTGCCTCCTAACTCATTTTCCTAACAAGACAGCCTCAATAATAAGACGCACATTGTTTTCCATGCATTTCTTGCTAAAGGAGCTATTTAGTGATTATCTCTATTGCTGAACGAGCTGACAGCTTCTTCTGCTCAGATCTAAAATAGACCAACTTACTTCATGTAGAAACACTGTTAGTTTGCCTCCTAACTCATTTTCCTAACAAGACAACCTCAATGATAAGACACACATTGTTTTCCATGCATTTCTTGCTGAAGGAGCTATGTTTGTGATTATCTCTGTTGCTTAACGAGCCAGAAGGTTATTCTGCTCAAATCTAAAACAGACCAACTTACTTCATGTAGAAACACTGTTAGTTTGCCTCCTAATTCATTTTCCTAACAAGATAACCTCAATAATAAGACACACATTGTTTTCCATGCATTTCTTGCTAAAGGAGCTTTGTTCGTGATTATCTCTGTTGCTGAACGAGCTAGCAGGGTATTCTGCTCAGATCTAAAAGAGACCAACTAACTTTATGTAGAAACACTGTTAGTTTGCCTCCTAACTCATTTACCTAACAAGACAACCTCAATGATAAGACACACATTGTTTCCATGCATTTCTTGCTAAAGGAGCTATGTTTGTGATTATCTCTGTTGCTGAACGAGCTGGTAGGTTATTCTGCTCAGATCTAAAAAAAAGACCAACTTACTTCATATAGAAACACTGTTACTTTGCCTCCTAACTCATTTTCCTAACAAGACAACCTCAATGATAAGACACACATTGTTTTCCATGCATTTCTTGCTAAAGGAGCTATGTTCGTGATTATCTCTGTTGCTGAACGAGCTAGCAGGTTATTCTGCTCAGATCTAAAAGAGACCAACTAACTTTATGTAGAAACACTGTTAGTTTGCCTCCTAACTCATTTACCTAACAAGACAACCTCAATGATAAGACACACATTGTTTCCATGCATTTCTTGCTAAAGGAGCTATGTTTGTGATTATCTCTGTTGCTGAACGAGCTGGTAGGTTATTCTGCTCAGATCTAAAAAAGACCAACTTACTTCATGTAGAAACACTGTTAGTTTGCCTCCTAACTCATTTTCCTAACAAGACAACCTCAATGATAAGACACACATTGTTTTCCATGCATTTCTTGCTGAAGGAGCTATGTTTGTGATTATCTCTGTTGCTTAACGAGCCAGAAGGTTATTCTGCTCAAATCTAAAACAGACCAACTTACTTCATGTAGAAACACTGTTAGTTTGCCTCCTAATTCATTTTCCTAACAAGATAACCTCAATAATAAGACGCACATTGTTTTCCATGCATTTCTTGCTAAAGGAGCTTTGTTCGTGATTATCTCTGTTGCTGAACGAGCTAGCAGGGTATTCTGCTCAGATCTAAAAGAGACCAACTAACTTTATGTAGAAACACTGTTAGTTTGCCTCCTAACTCATTTACCTAACAAGACAACCTCAATGATAAGACACACATTGTTTCCATGCATTTCTTGCTAAAGGAGCTATGTTTGTGATTATCTCTGTTGCTGAACGAGCTGGTAGGTTATTCTGCTCAGATCTAAAAAAAAAAGACCAACTTACTTCATATAGAAACACTGTTACTTTGCCTCCTAACTCATTTTCCTAACAAGACAACCTCAATGATAAGACACACATTGTTTTCCATGCATTTCTTGCTAAAGGAGCTATGTTCGTGATTATCTCTGTTGCTGAACGAGCTAGCAGGTTATTCTGCTCAGATCTAAAAGAGACCAACTAACTTTATGTAGAAACACTGTTAGTTTGCCTCCTAACTCATTTACCTAACAAGACAACCTCAATGATAAGACACACATTGTTTCCATGCATTTCTTGCTAAAGGAGCTATGTTTGTGATTATCTCTGTTGCTGAACGAGCTGGTAGGTTATTCTGCTCAGATCTAAAAAAGACCAACTTACTTCATGTAGAAACACTGTTAGTTTGCCTCCTAACTCATTTTCCTAACAAGACAACCTCAATGATAAGACACACATTGTTTTCCATGCATTTCTTGCTGAAGGAGCTATGTTTGTGATTATCTCTGTTGCTTAACGAGCCAGAAGGTTATTCTGCTCAAATCTAAAAGAGACCAAATAACTTTATGTAGAAACACTGTTAGTTTGCCTCCTAACTCATTTTCCTAACAAGACAGCCTCAATAATAAGACGCACATTGTTTTCCATGCATTTCTTGCTAAAGGAGCTATTTAGTGATTATCTCTATTGCTGAACGAGCTGACAGCTTCTTCTGCTCAGATCTAAAATAGACCAACTTACTTCATGTAGAAACACTGTTAGTTTGCCTCCTAACTCATTTTCCTAACAAGACAACCTCAATGATAAGACACACATTGTTTTCCATGCATTTCTTGCTGAAGGAGCTATGTTTGTGATTATCTCTGTTGCTTAACGAGCCAGAAGGTTATTCTGCTCAAATCTAAAACAGACCAACTTACTTCATGTAGAAACACTGTTAGTTTGCCTCCTAATTCATTTTCCTAACAAGATAACCTCAATAATAAGACACACATTGTTTTCCATGCATTTCTTGCTAAAGGAGCTTTGTTCGTGATTATCTCTGTTGCTGAACGAGCTAGCAGGGTATTCTGCTCAGATCTAAAAGAGACCAACTAACTTTATGTAGAAACACTGTTAGTTTGCCTCCTAACTCATTTACCTAACAAGACAACCTCAATGATAAGACACACATTGTTTCCATGCATTTCTTGCTAAAGGAGCTATGTTTGTGATTATCTCTGTTGCTGAACGAGCTGGTAGGTTATTCTGCTCAGATCTAAAAAAAAGACCAACTTACTTCATATAGAAACACTGTTACTTTGCCTCCTAACTCATTTTCCTAACAAGACAACCTCAATGATAAGACACACATTGTTTTCTATGCATTTCTTGCTAAAGGAGCTATGTTCGTGATTATCTCTGTTGCTGAACGAGCTAGCAGGTTATTCTGCTCAGATCTAAAAGAGACCAACTAACTTTATGTAGAAACACTGTTAGTTTGCCTCCTAACTCATTTACCTAACAAGACAACCTCAATGATAAGACACACATTGTTTCCATGCATTTCTTGCTAAAGGAGCTATGTTTGTGATTATCTCTGTTGCTGAACGAGCTGGTAGGTTATTCTGCTCAGATCTAAAAAAGACCAACTTACTTCATGTAGAAACACTGTTAGTTTGCCTCCTAACTCATTTTCCTAACAAGACAACCTCAATGATAAGACACACATTGTTTTCCATGCATTTCTTGCTGAAGGAGCTATGTTTGTGATTATCTCTGTTGCTTAACGAGCCAGAAGGTTATTCTGCTCAAATCTAAAAGAGACCAAATAACTTTATGTAGAAACACTGTTAGTTTGCCTCCTAACTCATTTTTCTAACAAGACAACCTTAATGATAAGACACACATTGTTTTCCATGCATTTCTTGCTAAAGGAGCTATGTTCGTGATTATCTCTGTTGCTGAACAAGCTGGTAGGTTATTCTGCTCAGATCTAAAATGGACCAACTTACTTCATGTAGAAACACTGTTAGTTTGCCTTCTAACTCATTTTCCTAACAAGACAACCTCAATGATAAGACACACATTGTTTTCCATGCATTTCTTGCTAAAGGAGCTATGTTCGTGATTATCTCTGTTGCTGAACGAGTTAGCAGGTTATTCTGCTCAGATCTAAAAGAGACCAACTAACTTTATGTAGAAACACTGTTAGTTTGCCTCCTAACTCATTTTCCTAACAAGACAGCCTCAATAATAAGACGCACATTGTTTTCCATGCATTTCTTGCTAAAGGAGCTATGTTCGTGATTATCTCTGTTGCTGAACAAGCCAGAAGGTTATTCTGCTCAGATCTAAAATAGACCAACTTACTTCATGTAGAAACACTGTTAGTTTGCCTCCTAACTCATTTTCCTAACAAGACAACCTCAATGATAAGACACACATTGTTTTCCATGCATTTCTTGCTAAAGGAGCTATGTTAGTGATTATCTCTATTGCTGAACGAGCTGACAGCTTATTCTGCTCAGATCTAAAATAGACCAACTTACTTCATGTAGAAACACTGTTAGTTTGCCTCCTAATTCATTTTCCTAACAAGATAACCTCAATGATAAGACACACATTGTTTTCCATGCATTTCTTGCTAAAGGAGCTATGTTCGTGATTATCTCTGTTGCTGAACGAGCTGGCAGGTTATTCTGCTCAGATCTAAAAGAGACCAACTAACTTTATGTAGAAACACTGTTAGTTTGCCTCCTAACTCATTTTCCTAACAAGACAACCTCAATGATAAGACACACATTGTTTTCCATGCATTTCTTGCTGAAGGAGCTATTTAGTGATTATCTCTGTTGCTTAACGAGCTAACAGGTTATTCTGCTCAAATCTAAAAGAGACCAACTTACTTCATGTAGAAACACTGTTAGTTTGCCTCCTAACTCATTTTCCTAACAAGACAACCTCAATCATAAGACACACATTGTTTTCCATGCATTTCTTACTATAGGAGCTATGTTCGTGATTATCTCTTTAGCTTAACGAGCAAGCAGGTTATTCTCCTCAGATCTAAAAGAGACCAAATAACTTTATGTAGAAACACTGTTAGTTTGCCTCCTATCTCATTTTTCTAACAAGACAACCTCAATGATAAGACACACATTGTTTTCCATGCATTTCTTACTAAAGGAGCTATGTTCGTGATTATCTCTGTTGCTGAACAAGCTGGTAGGTTATTCTGCTCAGATCTAAAATGGACCAACTTACTTCATGTAGAAACACTGTTAGTTTGCCTCCTAACTCATTTTCCTAACAAGACAACCTCAATGATAAGACGCACATTGTTTTCCATGCATTTCTTGCTAAAGGAGCTATGTTCGTGATTATCTCTGTTGCTGAACGAGTTAGCAAGTTATTCTGCTCAGATCTAAAAGAGACCAACTAACTTTATGTAGAAACACTGTTAGTTTGCCAGCTAACTCATTTTCCTAACAAGACAGCCTCAATAATAAGACGCACATTGTTTTCCATGCATTTCTTGCTAAAGGAGCTATTTAGTGATTATCTCTATTGCTGAACGAGCTAACAGCTTATTCTGCTCAGATCTAAAATAGACCAACTTACTTCATGTAGAAACATTGTTAGTTTTCCTCCTAACTCATTTTCCTAACAAGACAACCTCAATGATAAGACACACTTGTTTTCCATGCATTTCTTGCTAAAGGAGCTATGTTCGTGATTATCTCTGTTGCTGAACGAGCTGGCAGGTTATTCTGCTCAGATCTAAAAGAGACCAACTAACTTTATGTAGAAACACTGTTAGTTTGCCTCCTAACTCATTTACCTAACAAGACAACCTCAATGATAAGACACACATTGTTTCCATGCATTTCTTGCTAAAGGAGCTATGTTTGTGATTATCTCTGTTGCTGAACGAGCTGGTAGGTTATTCTGCTCAGATCTAAAAAAGACCAACTTACTTCATATAGAAACACTGTTAGTTTGCCTACTAACTCATTTTCCTAACAAGACAACCTCAATGATAAGACACACATTGTTTTCCATGCATTTCTTGCTGAAGGAGCTATGTTTGTGATTATCTCTGTTGCTTAACGAGCCAGAAGGTTATTCTGCTCAGATCTAAAATAGACCAACTTACTTCATGTAGAAACACTGTTAGTTTTCCTCCTAACTCATTTTCCTAACAAGACAACCTCAATCATAAGACACACATTGTTTTCCATGCATTTCTTGCTATAGGAGCTATGTTCGTGATTATCTCTGTTGCTTAACGAGCAAGCAGGTTATTCTCCTCAGATCTAAAAGAGACCAAATAACTTTATGTAGAAACACTGTTAGTTTGCCTCCTAACTCATTTTTCTAACAAGACAACCTCAATGATAAGACACACATTGTTTTCCATGCATTTCTTGCTAAAGGAGCTATGTTCGTGATTATCTCTGTTGCTGAACAAGCTGGTAGGTTATTCTGCTCAGATCTAAAATGGACCAACTTACTTCATGTAGAAACACTGTTAGTTTGCCTTCTAACTCATTTTCCTAACAAGACAACCTCAATGATAAGACGCACATTGTTTTCCATGCATTGCTTGCTAAAGGAGCTATGTTCGTGATTATCTCTGTTGCTGAACGAGTTAGCAGGTTATTCTGCTCAGATCTAAAAGAGACCAACTAACTTTATGTAGAAACACTGTTAGTTTGCCTCCTAACTCATTTTCCTAACAAGACAGCCTCAATAATAAGACGCACATTGTTTTCCATGCATTTCTTGCTAAAGGAGCTATGTTCGTGATTATCTCTGTTGCTGAATGAGCCAGAAGGTTATTCTGCTCAGATCTAAAATAGACCAACTTACTTCATGTAGAAACACTGTTAGTTTGCCTCCTAACTCATTTACCTAACAAGACAACCTCAATGATAAGACACACATTGTTTCCATGCATTTCTTGCTAAAGGAGCTATGTTTGTGATTATCTCTGTTGCTGAACGAGCTGGTAGGTTATTCTGCTCAGATCTAAAAAAAGACCAACTTACTTCATATAGAAACACTGTTACTTTGCCTCCTAACTCATTTTCCTAACAAGACAACCTCAATGATAAGACACACATTATTTTCCATGCATTTCTTGCTATAGGAGCTATGTTCGTGATTATCTCTGTTGCTTAACGAGCAAGCAGGTTATTCTCCTCAGATCTAAAAGAGACCAACTTACTTCATGTAGAAACACTGTTAGTTTGCCTCCTAACTCATTTTCCTAACAAGACAACCTCAATCATAAGACACACATTGTTTTCCATGCATTTCTTGCTATAGGAGCTATGTTCGTGATTATCTCTGTTGCTTAACGAGCAAGCAGGTTATTCTCCTCAGATCTAAAAGAGACCAACTAACTTTATGTAGAAACACTGTTAGTTTGCCTCCTAACTCATTTTTCTAACAAGACAACCTCAATGATAAGACACACATTGTTTTCCATGCATTTCTTGCTAAAGGAGCTATGTTCGTGATTATCTCTGTTGCTGAACAAGCTGGTAGGTTATTCTGCTCAGATCTAAAATGGACCAACTTACTTCATGTAGAAACACTGTTAGTTTGCCTTCTAACTCATTTTCCTAACAAGACAACCTCAATGATAAGACGCACATTGTTTTCCATGCATTTCTTGCTAAAGGAGCTATGTTCGTGATTATCTCTGTTGCTGAACGAGTTAGCAGGTTATTCTGCTCAGATCTAAAAGAGACCAACTAACTTTATGTAGAAACACTGTTAGTTTGCCTCCTAACTCATTTTCCTAACAAGACAGCCTCAATAATAAGACGCACATTGTTTTCCATGCATTTCTTGCTAAAGGAGCTATGTTCGTGATTATCTCTGTTGCTGAACGAGCCAGAAGGTTATTCTGCTCAGATCTAAAATAGACCAACTAACTTTATGTAGAAACACTGTTAGTTTGCCTCCTAACTCATTTTCCTAACAAGACAACCTCAATGATAAGACACACATTGTTTTCTATGCATTTCTTGCTAAAGGAGCTATGTTCGTGATTATCTCTGTTGCTGAACAAGCTAATAGGTTAGTCTGCTCAGATCTAAAAGAGACCAACTTACTTCATGTAGAAACACTGTCAGTTTGCCTTCTAACTCATTTACCTAACAAGACAACCTCAATGATAAGACACACATTGTTTCCATGCATTTCTTGCTAAAGGAGCTATGTTTGTGATTATCTCTGTTGCTGAACGAGCTGGTAGGTTATTCTGCTCAGATCTAAAAAAGACCAACTTACTTCATATAGAAACACTGTTAGTTTGCCTCCTAACTCATTTTCCTAACAAGACAACCTCAATGATAAGACACACATTGTTTTCCATGCATTTCTTGCTGAAGGAGCTATGTTTGTGATTATCTCTGTTGCTTAACGAGCCAGAAGGTTATTCTGCTCAAATCTAAAAGAGACCAACTTACTTCATGTAGAAACACTATTATTTTGCCTCCTAACTCATTTTCCTAACAAGACAACCTCAATCATAAGACACACATTGTTTTCCATGCATTTCTTGCTAAAGGAGCTATGTTCGTGATTATCTCTGTTGCTGAACGAGTTAGCAGGTTATTCTGCTCAGATCTAAAAGAGACCAACTAACTTTATGTAGAAACACTGTTAGTTTGCCTCCTAACTCATTTTCCTAACAAGACAGCCTCAATAATAAGACGCACATTGTTTTCCATGCATTTCTTGCTAAAGGAGCTATTTAGTGATTATCTCTATTGCTGAACGAGCTGACAGCTTATTCTGCTCAGATCTAAAATAGACCAACTTACTTCATGTAGAAAAACTGTTAGTTTGCCTCCTAATTCATTTTCCTAACAAGATAACCTCAATGATAAGACACACATTGTTTTCCATGCATTTCTTGCTAAAGGAGCTATGTTCGTGATTATCTCTGTTGCTGAACGAGCTAGCAGGTTATTCTGCTCAGATCTAAAAGAGACCAACTAACTTTATGTAGAAACACTGTTAGTTTGCCTCCTAACTCATTTACCTAACAAGACAACCTCAATGATAAGACACACATTGCTTCCATGCATTTCTTGCTAAAGGAGCTATGTTTGTGATTATCTCTGTTGCTGAACGAGCTGGTAGGTTATTCTGCTCAGATCTAAAAAAGACCAACTTACTTCATGTAGAAACACTGTTAGTTTGCCTCCTAACTCATTTTCCTAACAAGACAACCTCAATGATAAGACACACATTGTTTTCCATGCATTTCTTGCTGAAGGAGCTATGTTTGTGATTATCTCTGTTGCTTAACGAGACAGAAGGTTATTCTGCTCAAATCTAAAAGAGACCAAATAACTTTATGTAGAAACACTGTTAGTTTGCCTCCTAACTCATTTTTCTAACAAGACAACCTCAATGATAAGACACACATTGTTTTCCATGCATTTCTTGCTAAAGGAGCTATGTTCGTGATTATCTCTGTTGCTGAAAAAGCTGGTAGGTTATTCTGCTCAGATCTAAAATGGACCAACTTACTTCATGTAGAAACACTGTTAGTTTGCCTTCTAACTCATTTTCCTAACAAGACAACCTCAATGATAAGACACACATTGTTTTCCATGCATTTCTTGCTAAAGGAGCTATGTTCGTGATTATCTCTGTTGCTGAACGAGTTAGCAGGTTATTCTGCTCAGATCTAAAAGAGACCAACTAACTTTATGTAGAAACACTGTTAGTTTGCCTCCTAACTCATTTTCCTAACAAGACAGCCTCAATAATAAGACGCACATTGTTTTCCATGCATTTCTTGCTAAAGGAGCTATGTTCGTGATTATCTCTGTTGCTGAACAAGCTGTTAGGTTATTCTGCTCAGATCTAAAATTGACCAACTTACTTCATGTAGAAACACTGTTAGTTTGCCTTCTAACTCATTTTCCTAACAAGACAAACTCAATGATAAGACGCACATTGTTTTCCATGCATTTCTTGCTAAAGGAGCTATGTTCGTGATTATCTCTGTTGCTTAACGAGACAGAAGGTTATTCTGCTCAAATCTAAAATAGACCAACTTACTTCATGTAGAAACACTGTTAGTTTGCCTCCTAATTCATTTTCCTAACAAGATAACCTCAATGATAAGACACACATTGTTTTCCATGCATTTCTTGCTAAAGGAGCTATGTTCGTGATTATCTCTGTTGCTGAACAAGCTGTTAGGTTATTCTGCTCAGATCTAAAATAGACCAACTTACTTCATGTAGAAACACTGTTAGTTTGCCTTCTAACTCATTTTCCTAACAAGACAAACTCAATGATAAGACGCACATTGTTTTCCATGCATTTCTTGCTAAAGGAGCTATGTTCGTGATTATCTCTGTTGCTTAACGAGACAGAAGGTTATTCTGCTCAAATCTAAAATAGACCAACTTACTTCATGTAGAAACACTGTTAGTTTGCCTCCTAATTCATTTTCCTAACAAGATAACCTCAATGATAAGACGCACATTGTTTTCCATGCATTTCTTGCTAAAGGAGCTATGTTCGTGATTATCTCTGTTGCTGAACGAGCTAGCAGGTTATTCTGCTCAGATCTAAAAGAGACCAACTAACTTTATGTAGAAACACTGTTAGTTTGCCTCCTAACTCATTTTCCTAACAAGACAACCTTAATGATAAGACACACATTGTTTTCCATGCATTTCTTGCTAAAGGAGCTATGTTCGTGATTATCTCTGTTGCTGAACAAGCTGTTAGGTTATTCTGCTCAGATCTAAAATTGACCAACTTACTTCATGTAGAAACACTGTTAGTTTGCCTTCTAATTTATTTTCCTAACAAGACAACCTCAATGATAAGACGCACATTGTTTTCCATGCATTTCTTGCTAAAGGAGCTATGTTCGTGATTATCTCTGTTGCTGAACGAGTTAGCAGGTTATTCTGCTCAGATCTAAAAGAGACCAACTAACTTTATGTAGAAACACTGTTAGTTTGCCTCCTAACTCATTTTCCTAACAAGACAGCCTCAATGATAAGACACACTTTGTTTTCCATGCATTTCTTGCTAAAGGAGCTATGTTTGTGATTATCTCTGTTGCTTAACGAGCCAGAAGGTTATTCTGCTCAAATCTAAAATAGACCAACTTACTTCATGTAGAAACACTGTTAGTTTGCCTCCTAATTCATTTTCCTAACAAGATAACCTCAATGATAAGACACACATTGTTTTCCATGCATTTCTTGCTAAAGGAGCTATGTTCGTGATTATCTCTGTTGCTGAACGAGCTAGCAGGTTATTCTGCTCAGATCTAAAAGAGACCAACTAACTTTATGTAGAAACACTGTTAGTTTGCCTCCTAACTCATTTACCTAACAAGACAACCTCAATGATAAGACACACATTGTTTCCATGCATTTCTTGCTAAAGGAGCTATGTTTGTGATTATCTCTGTTGCTGAACGAGCTGGTAGGTTATTCTGCTCAGATCTAAAAAAGACCAACTTACTTCATATAGAAACACTGTTAGTTTGCCTCCTAACTCATTTTCCTAACAAGACAACCTCAATGATAAGACACACATTGTTTTCCATGCATTTCTTGCTGAAGGAGCTATGTTTGTGATTATCTCTGTTGCTTAACGAGACAGAAGGTTATTCTGCTCAAATCTAAAAGAGACCAACTTACTTCATGTAGAAACACTGTTAGTTTGCCTCCTAACTCATTTTCCTAACAAGATAACCTCAATCATAAGACACACATTGTTTTCCATGCATTTCTTGCTATAGGAGCTATGTTCGTGATTATCTCTGTTGCTTAACGAGCAAGCAGGTTATTCTCCTCAGATCTAAAAGTGACCAAATAACTTTATGTAGAAACACTGTCAGTTTGCCTCCTAACTCATTTTTCTAACAAGACAACCTCAATGATAAGACACACATTGTTTTCCATGCATTTCTTGCTAAAGGAGCTATGTTCGTGATTATCTCTGTTGCTGAACGAGTTAGCAGGTTATTCTGCTCAGATCTAAAAGAGACCAACTAACTTTATGTAGAAACACTGTTAGTTTGCCTCCTAACTCATTTTCCTAACAAGACAGCCTCAATAATAAGACGCACATTGTTTTCCATGCATTTCTTGCTAAAGGAGCTATGTTCGTGATTATCTCTGTTGCTGAACGAGCCAGAAGGTTATTCTGCTCAGATCTAAAATAGACCAACTTACTTCATGTAGAAACACTGTTAGTTTGCCTCCTAACTCATTTTCCTAACAAGACAACCTCAATGATAAGACACACATTGTTTTCCATGCATTTCTTGCTAAAGGAGCTATGTTAGTGATTATCTCTATTGCTGAACGAGCTGACAGCTTATTCTGCTCCGATCTAAAATAGACCAACTTACTTCATGTAGAAACACTGTTAGTTTGCCTCCTAATTCATTTTCCTAACAAGATAACCTCAATGATAAGACACACATTGTTTTCCATGCATTTTTTGGTAAAGGAGCTATGTTCGTGATTATCTCTGTTGCTGATCGAGCTGGCAGGTTATTCTGCTCAGATCTAAAAGAGACCAACTAACTTTATGTAGAAACACTGTTAGTTTGCCTCCTAACTCATTTTCCTAACAAGACAACCTCAATGATAAGACACACATTGTTTTCTATGCATTTCTTGCTAAAGGAGCTATGTTTGTGATTATCTCTGTTGCTGAACGAGCTGGTAGGTTATTCTGCTCAGATCTAAAAAAGACCAACTTACTTCATATAGAAACACTGTTAGTTTGCCTCCTAACTCATTTTCCTAACAAGACAACCTCAATGATAAGACACACATTGTTTTCCATGCATTTCTTGCTGAAGGAGCTATGTTTGTGATTATCTCTGTTGCTTAACGAGCCAGAAGGTTATTCTGCTCAAATCTAAAAGAGACCAACTTACTTCATGTAGAAACACTATTAGTTTGCCTCCTAACTCATTTTCCTAACAAGACAACCTCAATCATAAGACACACATTGTTTTCCATGCATTTCTTGCTAAAGGAGCTATGTTCGTGATTATCTCTGTTGCTGAACGAGTTAGCAGGTTATTCTGCTCAGATCTAAAAGAGACCAACTAACTTTATGTAGAAACACTGTTAGTTTGCCTCCTAACTCATTTTCCTAACAAGACAGCCTTAATAATAAGACGCACATTGTTTTCCATGCATTTCTTGCTAAAGGAGCTATTTAGTGATTATCTCTATTGCTGAACGAGCTGACAGCTTATTCTGCTCAGATCTAAAATAGACCAACTTACTTCATGTAGAAAAACTGTTAGTTTGCCTCCTAATTCATTTTCCTAACAAGATAACCTCAATGATAAGACACACATTGTTTTCCATGCATTTCTTGCTAAAGGAGCTATGTTCGTGATTATCTCTGTTGCTGAACGAGCTAGCAGGTTATTCTGCTCAGATCTAAAAGAGACCAACTAACTTTATGTAGAAACACTGTTAGTTTGCCTCCTAACTCATTTACCTAACAAGACAACCTCAATGATAAGACACACATTGTTTCCATGCATTTCTTGCTAAAGGAGCTATGTTTGTGATTATCTCTGTTGCTGAACGAGCTGGTAGGTTATTCTGCTCAGATCTAAAAAAGACCAACTTACTTCATATAGAAACACTGTTAGTTTGCCTCCTAACTCATTTTCCTAACAAGACAACCTCAATGATAAGACACACATTGTTTTCCATGCATTTCTTGCTGAAGGAGCTATGTTTGTGATTATCTCTGTTGCTTAACGAGCCAGAAGGTTATTCTGCTCAAATCTAAAAGAGACCAACTTACTTCATGTAGAAACACTGTTAGTTTGCCTCCTAACTCATTTTCCTAACAAGACAACCTCAATCATAAGACACACATTGTTTTCCATGCATTTCTTGCTATAGGAGCTATGTTCGTGATTATCTCTGTTGCTTAACGAGCAAGCAGGTTATTCTCCTCAGATCTAAAAGAGACCAAATAACTTTATGTAGAAACACTGTTAGTTTGCCTCCTAACTCATTTTTCTAACAAGACAACCTCAATGATAAGACACACATTGTTTTCCATGCATTTCTTGCTAAAGGAGCTATGTTCGTGATTATCTCTGTTGCTGAACGAGCTGGTAGGTTATTCTGCTCAGATCTAAAATGGACCAACTTACTTCATGTAGAAACACTGTTAGTTTGCCTTCTAACTCATTTTCCTAACAAGACAACCTCAATGATAAGACACACATTGTTTTCCATGCATTTCTTGCTAAAGGAGCTATGTTCGTGATTATCTCTGTTGCTGAACGAGTTAGCAGGTTATTCTGCTCAGATCTAAAAGAGACCAACTAACTTTATGTAGAAACACTGTTAGTTTGCCTCCTAACTCATTTTACTAACAAGACAGCCTCAATAATAAGACGCACATTGTTTTCCATGCATTTCTTGCTAAAGGAGCTATGTTCGTGATTATCTCTGTTGCTGAACGAGTTAGCAGGTTATTCTGCTCAGATCTAAAAGAGACCAACTAACTTTATGTAGAAACACTGTTAGTTTGCCTCCTAACTCATTTTCCTAACAAGACAGCCTCAATAATAAGACGCACATTGTTTTCCATGCATTTCTTGCTAAAGGAGCTATGTTCGTGATTATCTCTGTTGCTGAACGAGTTAGCAGGTTATTCTGCTCAGATCTAAAAGAGACCAACTAACTTTATGTAGAAACACTGTTAGTTTGCCTCCTAACTCATTTTCCTAACAAGACAACCTTAATGATAAGACACACATTGTTTTCCATGCATTTCTTGCTAAAGGAGCTATGTTCGTGATTATCTCTGTTGCTGAACAAGCTGTTAGGTTATTCTGCTCAGATCTAAAATTGACCAACTTACTTCATGTAGAAACACTGTTAGTTTGCCTTCTAACTCATTTTCCTAACAAGACAACCTCAATGATAAGACGCACATTGTTTTCCATGCATTTCTTGCTAAACGAGCTATGTTCGTGATTATCTCTGTTGCTGAACGAGTTAGCAGGTTATTCTGCTCAGATCTAAAAGAGACCAACTAACTTTATGTAGAAACACTGTTAGTTTGCCTCCTAACTCATTTTCCTAACAAGACAGCCTCAATAATAAGACGCACTTTGTTTTCCATGCATTTCTTGCTAAAGGAGCTATTTAGTGATTATCTCTATTGCTGAACGAGCTGACAGCTTCTTCTGCTCAGATCTAAAATAGACCAACTTACTTCATGTAGAAACACTGTTAGTTTGCCTCCTAACTCATTTTCCTAACAAGACAACCTCAATGATAAGACACACTTTCTTTCCATGCATTTCTTGCTAAAGGAGCTATGTTTGTGATTATCTCTGTTGCTGAACGAGCCGGTAGGTTATTCTGCTCAGATCTAAAAAAGACCAACTTACTTCATATAGAAACACTGTTAGTTTGCCTCCTAACTCATTTTCCTAACAAGACAACCTCAATGATAAGACACACATTGTTTTCCATGCATTTCTTGCTGAAGGAGCTATGTTTGTGATTATCTCTGTTGCTTAACGAGACAGAAGGTTATTCTGCTCAAATCTAAAATAGACCAACTTACTTCATGTAGAAACACTGTTAGTTTGCCTCCTAATTCATTTTCCTAACAAGATAACCTCAATGATAAGACACACATTGTTTTCCATGCATTTCTTGCTAAAGGAGCTATGTTCGTGATTATCTCTGTTGCTGAACGAGCTAGCAGGTTATTCTGCTCAGATCTAAAAGAGACCAACTAACTTTATGTAGAAACACTGTTAGTTTGCCTTCTAACTCATTTTCCTAACAAGACAGCCTCAATAATAAGACGCACATTGTTTTCCATGCATTTCTTGCTAAAGGAGCTATGTTCGTGATTATCTCTGTTGCTGAACAAGCTGTTAGGTTATTCTGCTCAGATCTAAAATTGACCAACTTACTTCATGTAGAAACACTGTTAGTTTGCCTTCTAACTCATTTTCCTAACAAGACAAACTCAATGATAAGACGCACATTGTTTTCCATGCATTTCTTGCTAAAGGAGCTATGTTCGTGATTATCTCTGTTGCTTAACGAGACAGAAGGTTATTCTGCTCAAATCTAAAATAGACCAACTTACTTCATGTAGAAACACTGTTAGTTTGCCTCCTAATTCATTTTCCTAACAAGATAACCTCAATGATAAGACACACATTGTTTTCCATGCATTTCTTGCTAAAGGAGCTATGTTCGTGATTATCTCTGTTGCTGAACGAGCTAGCAGGTTATTCTGCTCAGATCTAAAAGAGACCAACTAACTTTATGTAGAAACACTGTTAGTTTGCCTCCTAACTCATTTTCCTAACAAGACAGCCTCAATAATAAGACGCACATTGTTTTCCATGCATTTCTTGCTAAAGGAGCTATGTTCGTGATTATCTCTGTTGCTGAACGAGTTAGCAGGTTATTCTGCTCAGATCTAAAATAGACCAACTAACTTTATGTAGAAACACTGTTAGTTTGCCTCCTAACTCATTTTCCTAACAAGACAGCCTCAATAATAAGACGCACATTGTTTTCCATGCATTTCTTGCTAAAGGAGCTATGTTCGTGATTATCTCTGTTGCTGAACGAGTTAGCAGGTTATTCTGCTCAGATCTAAAAGAGACCAACTAACTTTATGTAGAAACACTGTTAGTTTGCCTCCTAACTCATTTTCCTAACAAGACAACCTTAATGATAAGACACACATTGTTTTCCATGCATTTCTTGCTAAAGGAGCTATGTTCGTGATTATCTCTGTTGCTGAACAAGCTGTTAGGTTATTCTGCTCAGATCTAAAATTGACCAACTTACTTCATGTAGAAACACTGTTAGTTTGCCTTCTAATTTATTTTCCTAACAAGACAACCTCAATGATAAGACGCACATTGTTTTCCATGCATTTCTTGCTAAAGGAGCTATGTTCGTGATTATCTCTGTTGCTGAACGAGTTAGCAGGTTATTCTGCTCAGATCTAAAAGAGACCAACTAACTTTATGTAGAAACACTGTTAGTTTGCCTCCTAACTCATTTTCCTAACAAGACAGCCTCAATAATAAGACGCACATTGTTTTCCATGCATTTCTTGCTAAAGGAGCTATGTTCGTGATTATCTCTATTGCTGAACGAGCTGACAGCTTCTTCTGCTCAGATCTAAAATAGACCAACTTACTTCATGTAGAAACACTGTTAGTTTGCCTCCTAACTCATTTTCCTAACAAGACAACCTCAATGATAAGACACACATTGTTTTCCATGCATTTCTTGCTGAAGGAGCTATGTTTGTGATTATCTCTATTGCTTAACGAGCCAGAAGGTTATTCTGCTCAAATCTAAAATAGACCAACTTACTTCATGTAGAAACACTGTTAGTTTGCCTCCTAATTCATTTTCCTAACAAGATAACCTCAATGATAAGACACACATTGTTTTCCATGCATTTCTTGCTAAAGGAGCTATGTTCGTGATTATCTCTGTTGCTGAACGAGCTAGCAGGTTATTCTGCTCAGATCTAAAAGAGACCAACTAACTTTATGTAGAAACACTGTTAGTTTGCCTCCTAACTCATTTACCTAACAAGACAACCTCAATGATAAGACACACATTGTTTCCATGCATTTCTTGCTAAAGGAGCTATGTTTGTGATTATCTCTGTTGCTGAACGAGCTGGTAGGTTATTCTGCTCAGATCTAAAAAAGACCAACTTACTTCATATAGAAACACTGTTAGTTTGCCTCCTAACTCATTTTCCTAACAAGACAACCTCAATGATAAGACACACATTGTTTTCCATGCATTTCTTGCTGAAGGAGCTATGTTTGTGATTATCTCTGTTGCTTAACGAGCCAGAATGTTATTCTGCTCAAATCTAAAAGAGACCAACTTACTTCATGTAGAAACACTGTTAGTTTGCCTCCTAACTCACTTTCCTAACAAGACAACCTCAATCATAAGACACACATTGTTTTCCATGCATTTCTTGCTATAGGAGCTATGTTCGTGATTATCTCTGTTGCTTAACGAGCAAGCAGGTTATTCTCCTCAGATCTAAAAGTGACCAAATAACTTTATGTAGAAACACTGTCAGTTTGCCTCCTAACTCATTTTTCTAACAAGACAACCTCAATAATAAGACACACATTGTTTTCCATGCATTTCTTGCTAAAGGAGCTATGTTCGTGATTATCTCTGTTGCTGAACGAGTTAGCAGGTTATTCTGCTCAGATCTAAAAGAGACCAACTAACTTTATGTAGAAACACTGTTAGTTTGCCTCCTACCTCATTTTCCTAACAAGACAGCCTCAATAATAAGACGCACATTGTTTTCCATGCATTTCTTGCTAAAGGAGCTATGTTCGTGATTATCTCTGTTGCTGAACGAGCCAGAAGGTTATTCTGCTCAGATCTAAAATAGACCAACTTACTTCATGTAGAAACACTGTTAGTTTGCCTCCTAACTCATTTTCCTAACAACACAACCTCAATGATAAGACACACATTGTTTTCCATGCATTTCTTGCTAAAGGAGCTATGTTAGTGATTATCTCTATTGCTGAACGAGCTGACAGCTTATTCTGCTCCGATCTAAAATAGACCAACTTACTTCATGTAGAAACACTGTTAGTTTGCCTCCTAATTCATTTTCCTAACAAGATAACCTCAATGATAAGACACACATTGTTTTCCATGCATTTCTTGCTAAAGGAGCTATGTTCGTGATTATCTCTGTTGCTGAACGAGCTGGCAGGTTATTCTGCTCAGATCTAAAAGAGACCAACTAACTTTATGTAGAAACACTGTTAGTTTGCCTCCTAACTCATTTTCCTAACAAGACAACCTCAATGATAAGACACACATTGTTTTCTATGCATTTCTTGCTAAAGGAGCTATGTTTGTGATTATCTCTGTTGCTGAACGAGCTGGTAGGTTATTCTGCTCAGATCTAAAAAATACCAACTTACTTCATATAGAAACACTGTTAGTTTGCCTCCTAACTCATTTTCCTAACAAGACAACCTCAATGATAAGACACACATTGTTTTCCATGCATTTCTTGCTGAAGGAGCTATGTTTGTGATTATCTCTGTTGCTTAACGAGCCAGAAGGTTATTCTGCTCAAATCTAAAAGAGACCAACTTACTTCATGTAGAGACACTATTAGTTTGCCTCCTAACTCATTTTCCTAACAAGACAACCTCAATCATAAGACACACATTGTTTTCCATGCATTTCTTGCTAAAGGAGCTATGTTCGTGATTATCTCTGTTGCTGAACGAGTTAGCAGGTTATTCTGCTCAGATCTAAAAGAGACCAACTAACTTTATGTAGAAACACTGTTAGTTTGCCTCCTAACTCATTTTCCTAACAAGACAGCCTTAATAATAAGACGCACATTGTTTTCCATGCATTTCTTGCTAAAGGAGCTATTTAGTGATTATCTCTATTGCTGAACGAGCTGACAGCTTATTCTGCTCAGATCTAAAACAGACCAACTTACTTCATGTAGAAAAACTGTTAGTTTGCCTCCTAATTCATTTTCCTAACAAGATAACCTCAATGATAAGACACACATTGTTTTCCATGCATTTCTTGCTAAAGGAGCTATGTTCGTGATTATCTCTGTTGCTGAACGAGCTAGCAGGTTATTCTGCTCAGATCTAAAAGAGACCAACTAACTTTATGTAGAAACACTGTTAGTTTGCCTCCTAACTCATTTACCTAACAAGACAACCTCAATGATAAGACACACATTGTTTCCATGCATTTCTTGCTAAAGGAGCTATGTTTGTGATTATCTCTGTTGCTGAACGAGCTGGTAGGTTATTCTGCTCAGATCTAAAAAAGACCAACTTACTTCATATAGAAACACTGTTAGTTTGCCTCCTAACTCATTTTCCTAACAAGACAACCTCAATGATAAGACACACATTGTTTTCCATGCATTTCTTGCTGAAGGAGCTATGTTTGTGATTATCTCTGTTGCTTAACGAGCCAGAAGGTTATTCTGCTCAAATCTAAAAGAGACCAACTTACTTCATGTAGAAACACTGTTAGTTTGCCTCCTAACTCATTTTCCTAACAAGACAACCTCAATCATAAGACACACATTGTTTTCCATGCATTTCTTGCTATAGGAGCTATGTTCGTGATTATCTCTGTTGCTTAACGAGCAAGCAGGTTATTCTCCTCAGATCTAAAAGAGACCAAATAACTTTATGTAGAAACACTGTTAGTTTGCCTCCTAACTCATTTTTCTAACAAGACAACCTCAATGATAAGACACACATTGTTTTCCATGCATTTCTTGCTAAAGGAGCTATGTTCGTGATTATCTCTGTTGCTGAACAAGCTGGTAGGTTATTTTGCTCAGATCTAAAATGGACCGACTTACTTCATGTAGAAACACTGTTAGTTTGCCTTCTAACTCATTTTCCTAACAAGACAACCTCAATGATAAGACACACATTGTTTTCCATGCATTTCTTGCTAAAGGAGCTATGTTCGTGATTATCTCTGTTGCTGAACGAGTTATCAGGTAATTCTGCTCAGATCTAAAAGAGACCAACTAACTTTATGTAGAAACACTGTTAGTTTGCCTCCTAACTCATTTTCCTAACAAGACAGCCTCAATAATAAGACGCACATTGTTTTCCATGCATTTCTTGCTATAGGAGCTATGTTCGTGATTATCTCTGTTGCTTAACGAGCAAGCAGGTTATTCTCCTCAGATCTAAAAGAGACCAAATAACTTTATGTAGAAACACTGTTAGTTTGCCTCCTAACTCATTTTTCTAACAAGACAACCTCAGTGATAAGACACACATTGTTTTCCATGCATTTCTTGCTAAAGGAGCTATGTTCGTGATTATCTCTGTTGCTGAACAAGCTGGTAGGTTATTCTGCTCAGATCTAAAATGGACTGACTTACTTCATGTAGAAACACTGTTAGTTTGCCTTCTAACTCATTTTCCTAACAAGACAACCTCAATGATAAGACACACATTGTTTTCCATGCATTTCTTGCTAAAGGAGCTATGTTCGTGATTATCTCTGTTGCTGAACGAGTTAGCAGGTTATTCTGCTCAGATTTAAAAGAGACCAACTAACTTTATGTAGAAACACTGTTAGTTTGCCTCCTAACTCATTTTACTAACAAGACAGCCTCAATAATAAGACGCACATTGTTTTCCATGCATTTCTTGCTAAAGGAGCTATGTTCGTGATTATCTCTGTTGCTGAACGAGTTATCAGGTAATTCTGCTCAGATCTAAAAGAGACCAACTAACTTTATGTAGAAACACTGTTAGTTTGCCTCCTAACTCATTTTCCTAACAAGACAGCCTCAATGATAAGACACACATTGTTTTCCATGCATTTCTTGCTAAAGGAGCTATGTTCGTGATTATCTCTGTTGCTGAACGAGTTAGCAGATTATTCTGCTCAGATCTAAAAGAGACCAACTAACTTTATGTAGAAACACTGTTAGTTTGCCTCCTAACTCATTTTCCTAACAAGATAGCCTCAATAATAAGACGCACATTGTTTTCCATGCATTTCTTGCTAAAGGAGCTATTTAGTGATTATCTCTATTGCTGAACGAGCTGACAGCTTCTTCTGCTCAGATCTAAAATAGACCAACTTACTTCATGTAGAAACACTGTTAGTTTGCCTCCTAACTCATTTTCCTAACAAGACAACCTCAATGATAAGACACACATTGTTTTCCATGCATTTCTTGCTGAAGGAGCTATGTTTGTGATTATCTCTGTTGCTTAACGAGCCAGAAGGTTATTCTGCTCAAATCTAAAACAGACCAACTTACTTCATGTAGAAACACTGTTAGTTTGCCTCCTAATTCATTTTCCTAACAAGATAACCTCAATGATAAGACACACATTGTTTTCCATGCATTTCTTGCTAAAGGAGCTATGTTCGTGATTATCTCTGTTGCTGAACGAGCTAGCAGGGTATTCTGCTCAGATCTAAAAGAGACCAACTAACTTTATGTAGAAACACTGTTAGTTTGCCTCCTAACTCATTTACCTAACAAGACAACCTCATTGATAAGACACACATTGTTTCCATGCATTTCTTGCTAAAGGAGCTATGTTTGTGATTATCTCTGTTGCTGAACGAGCTGGTAGGTTATTCTGCTCAGATCTAAAAAAAGACCAACTTACTTCATATAGAAACACTGTTAGTTTGCCTCCTAACTCATTTTCCTAACAAGACAACCTCAATGATAAGACACACATTATTTTCCATGCATTTCTTGCTGAAGGAGCTATGTTTGTGATTATCTCTGTTGCTTAACGAGCCAGAAGGTTATTCTCCTCAGATCTAAAAGAGACCAAATAACTTTATGTAGAAACACTGTTAGTTTGCCTCCTAACTCATTTTTCTAACAAGACAACCTCAATGATAAGACACACATTGTTTTCCATGCATTTCTTGCTAAAGGAGCTATGTTCGTGATTATCTCTGTTGCTGAACAAGCTGGTAAGTTATTCTGCTCAGATCTAAAATGGACCAACTTACTTCATGTAGAAACACTGTTAGTTTGCCTTCTAACTCATTTTCCTAACAAGACAACCTCAATGATAAGACGCACATTATTTTCCATGCATTTCTTGCTAAAGGAGCTATGTTCGTGATTATCTCTGTTGCTGAACGAGTTAGCAGGTTATTCTGCTCAGATCTAAAAGAGACCAACTAACTTTATGTAGAAACACTGTTAGTTTGCCTCCTAACTCATTTTCCTAACAAGACAGCCTCAATAATAAGACGCACATTGTTTTCCATGCATTTCTTGCTAAAGGAGCTATGTTAGTGATTATCTCTATTGCTGAACGAGCTGACAGCTTATTCTGCTCAGATCTAAAATAGACCAACTTACTTCATGTAGAAACACTGTTAGTTTGCCTCCTAATTCATTTTCCTAACAAGATAACCTCAATGATAAGACACACATTGTTTTCCATGCATTTCTTGCTAAAGGAGCTATGTTCGTGATTATCTCTGTTGCTGAACGAGCTGGCAGGTTATTCTGCTCAGATCTAAAAGAGACAAACTAACTTTATGTAGAAACACTGTTAGTTTGCCTCCTAACTCATTTTCCTAACAAGACAACCTCAATGATAAGACACACATTGTTTTCTATGCATTTCTTGCTAAAGGAGCTATGTTCGTGATTATCTCTGTTGCTGAACAAGCTAATAGGTTAGTCTGCTCAGATCTAAAAGAGACCAACTTACTTCATGTAGAAACACTGTCAGTTTGCCTTCTAACTCATTTACCTAACAAGACAACCTCAATGATAAGACACACATTGTTTCCATGCATTTCTTGCTAAAGGAGCTATGTTTGTGATTATCTCTGTTGCTGAACGAGCTGGTAGGTTTTTCTGCTCAGATCTAAAATGGACCAACTTACTTCATGTAGAAACACTGTTAGTTTGCCTCCTAACTCATTTTCCTAACAAGACAACCTCAATGATAAGACACACATTGTTTTCCATGCATTTCTTGCTGAAGCAGCTATGTTTGTGATTATCTCTGTTGCTTAACGAGCCAGAAGGTTATTCTGCTCAAATCTAAAAGAGACCAACTTACTTCATGTAGAAACACTATTAGTTTGCCTCCTAACTCATTTTCCTAACAAGACAACCTCAATGATAAGACACACATTGTTTTCCATGCATTTCTTGCTAAAGGAGCTATGTTCGTGATTATCTCTGTTGCTGAACGAGTTAGCAGGTTATTCTGCTCAGATCTAAAAGAGACCAACTAACTTTATGTAGAAACACTGTTAGTTTGCCTCCTAACTCATTTTCCTAACAAGACAGCCTCAATAATAAGACGCACATTGTTTTCCATGCATTTCTTGCTAAAGGAGCTATGTTCGTGATTATCTCTGTTGCTGAACGAGCTAGCAGGTTATTCTGCTCAGATCTAAAAGAGACCAACTAACTTTATGTAGAAACACTGTTAGTTTGCCTCCTAACTCATTTACCTAACAAGACAACCTCAATGATAAGACACACATTGTTTCCATGCATTTCTTGCTAAAGGAGCTATGTTTGTGATTATCTCTGTTGCTGAACGAGCTGGTAGGTTATTCTGCTCAGATCTAAAAAAGACCAACTTACTTCATGTAGAAACACTGTTAGTTTGCCTCCTAACTCATTTTCCTAACAAGACAACCTCAATGATAAGACACACATTGTTTTCCATGCATTTCTTGCTGAAGGAGCTATGTTTGTGATTATCTCTGTTGCTTAACGAGCCAGAAGGTTATTCTGCTCAAATCTAAAAGAGACAAAATAACTTTATGTAGAAACACTGTTAGTTTGCCTTCTAACTCATTTTCCTAACAAGACAAACTCAATGATAAGACGCACATTGTTTTCCATGCATTTCTTGCTAAAGGAGCTATGTTCGTGATTATCTCTGTTGCTTAACGAGACAGAAGGTTATTCTACTCAAATCTAAAATAGACCAACTTACTTCATGTAGAAACACTGTTAGTTTGCCTCCTAATTCATTTTCCTAACAAGATAACCTCAATGATAAGACGCACATTGTTTTCCATGCATTTCTTGCTAAAGGAGCTATGTTCGTGATTATCTCTGTTGCTGAACGAGCTAGCAGGTTATTCTGCTCAGATCTAAAAGAGACCAACTAACTTTATGTAGAAACACTGTTAGTTTGCCTCCTAACTCATTTTCCTAACAAGACAACCTTAATGATAAGACACACATTGTTTTCCATGCATTTCTTGCTAAAGGAGCTATGTTCGTGATTATCTCTGTTGCTGAACAAGCTGTTAGGTTATTCTGCTCAGATCTAAAATTGACCAACTCACTTCATGTAGAAACACTGTTAGTTTGCCTTCTAATTTATTTTCCTAACAAGACAACCTCAATGATAAGACGCACATTGTTTTCCATGCATTTCTTGCTAAAGGAGCTATGTTCGTGATTATCTCTGTTGCTGAACGAGTTAGCAGGTTATTCTGCTCAGATCTAAAAGAGACCAACTAACTTTATGTAGAAACACCTAAAATGGACCGACTTACTTCATGTAGAAACACTGTTAGTTTGCCTTCTAACTCATTTTCCTAACAAGACAACCTCAATGATAAGACACACATTGTTTTCCATGCATTTCTTGCTAAAGGAGCTATGTTCGTGATTATCTCTGTTGCTGAACGAGTTAGCAGGTTATTCTGCTCAGATCTAAAAGAGACCAACTAACTTTATGTAGAAACACTGTTAGTTTGCCTCCTAACTCATTTTACTAACAAGACAGCCTCAATAATAAGACGCACATTGTTTTCCATGCATTTCTTGCTAAAGGAGCTATGTTCGTGATTATCTCTGTTGCTGAACGAGTTATCAGGTAATTCTGCTCAGATCTAAAAGAGACCAACTAACTTTATGTAGAAACACTGTTAGTTTGCCTCCTAACTCATTTTCCTAACAAGACAGCCTCAATAATAAGACGCACATTGTTTTCCATCCATTTCTTGCTATAGGAGCTATGTTCGTGATTATCTCTGTTGCTTAACGAGCAAGCAGGTTATTCTCCTCAGATCTAAAAGAGACCAAATAACTTTATGTAGAAACACTGTTAGTTTGCCTCCTAACTCATTTTTCTAACAAGACAACCTCAATGATAAGACACACATTGTTTTCCATGCATTTCTTGCTAAAGGAGCTATGTTCGTGATTATCTCTGTTGCTGAACAAGCTGGTAGGTTATTCTGCTCAGATCTAAAATGGACTGACTTACTTCATGTAGAAACACTGTTAGTTTGCCTTCTAACTCATTTTCCTAACAAGACAACCTCAATGATAAGACACACATTGTTTTCCATGCATTTCTTGCTAAAGGAGCTATGTTCGTGATTATCTCTGTTGCTGAACGAGTTAGCAGGTTATTCTGCTCAGATCTAAAAGAGACCAACTAACTTTATGTAGAAACACTGTTAGTTTGCCTCCTAACTCATTTTACTAACAAGACAGCCTCAATAATAAGACGCACATTGTTTTCCATGCATTTCTTGCTAAAGGAGCTATGTTCGTGATTATCTCTGTTGCTGAACGAGTTATCAGGTAATTCTGCTCAGATCTAAAAGAGACCAACTAACTTTATGTAGAAACACTGTTAGTTTGCCTCCTAACTCATTTTCCTAACAAGACAGCCTCAATGATAAGACACACATTGTTTTCCATGCATTTCTTGCTAAAGGAGCTATGTTCGTGATTATCTCTGTTGCTGAACGAGTTAGCAGGTTATTCTGCTCAGATCTAAAAGAGACCAACTAACTTTATGTAGAAACACTGTTAGTTTGCCTCCTAACTCATTTTCCTAACAAGACAGCCTCAATAATAAGACGCACATTGTTTTCCATGCATTTCTTGCTAAAGGAGCTATTTAGTGATTATCTCTATTGCTGAACGAGCTGACAGCTTCTTCTGCTCAGATCTAAAATATACCAACTTACTTCATGTAGAAACACTGTTAGTTTGCCTCCTAACTCATTTTCCTAACAAGACAACCTCAATGATAAGACACACATTGTTTTCCATGCATTTCTTGCTGAAGGAGCTATGTTTGTGATTATCTCTGTTGCTTAACGAGCCAGAAGGTTATTCTGCTCAAATCTAAAACAGACCAACTTACTTCATGTAGAAACACTGTTAGTTTGCCTCCTAATTCATTTTCCTAACAAGATAACCTCAATGATAAGACACACATTGTTTTCCATGCATTTCTTGCTAAAGGAGCTATGTTCGTGATTATCTCTGTTGCTGAACGAGCTAGCAGGGTATTCTGCTCAGATCTAAAAGAGACCAACTAACTTTATGTAGAAACACTGTTAGTTTGCCTCCTAACTCATTTACCTAACAAGACAACCTCAATGATAAGACACACATTGTTTCCATGCATTTCTTGCTAAAGGAGCTATGTTTGTGATTATCTCTGTTGCTGAACGAGCTGGTAGGTTATTCTGCTCAGATCTAAAAAAAGACCAACTTACTTCATATAGAAACACTGTTAGTTTGCCTCCTAACTCATTTTCCTAACAAGACAACCTCAATGATAAGACACACATTATTTTCCATGCATTTCTTGCTGAAGGAGCTATGTTTGTGATTATCTCTGTTGCTTAACGAGCCAGAAGGTTATTCTCCTCAGATCTAAAAGAGACCAAATAACTTTATGTAGAAACACTGTTAGTTTGCCTCCTAACTCATTTTTCTAACAAGACAACCTCAATGATAAGACACACATTGTTTTCCATGCATTTCTTGCTAAAGGAGCTATGTTCGTGATTATCTCTGTTGCTGAACAAGCTGGTAAGTTATTCTGCTCAGATCTAAAATGGACCAACATACTTCATGTAGAAACACTGTTAGTTTGCCTTCTAACTCATTTTCCTAACAAGACAACCTCAATGATAAGACGCACATTATTTTCCATGCATTTCTTGCTAAAGGAGCTATGTTCGTGATTATCTCTGTTGCTGAACGAGTTAGCAGGTTATTCTGCTCAGATCTAAAAGAGACCAACTAACTTTATGTAGAAACACTGTTAGTTTGCCTCCTAACTCATTTTCCTAACAAGACAGCCTCAATAATAAGACGCACATTGTTTTCCATGCATTTCTTGCTAAAGGAGCTATGTTCGTGATTATCTCTGTTGCTGAACGAGCCAGAAGGTTATTCTGCTCAGATCTAAAATAGACCAACTTACTTCATGTAGAAACACTGTTAGTTTGCCTACTAACTCATTTTCCTAACAAGACAACCTCAATAATAAGACACACATTGTTTTCCATGCATTTCTTGCTAAAGGAGCTATGTTAGTGATTATCTCTATTGCTGAACGAGCTGACAGCTTATTCTGCTCAGATCTAAAATAGACCAACTTACTTCATGTAGAAACACTGTTAGTTTGCCTCCTAATTCATTTTCCTAACAAGATAACCTCAATGATAAGACACACATTGTTTTCCATGCATTTCTTGCTAAAGGAGCTATGTTCGTGATTATCTCTGTTGCTGAACGAGCTGGCAGGTTATTCTGCTCAGATCTAAAAGAGACCAACTAACTTTATGTAGAAACACTGTTAGTTTGCCTCCTAACTCATTTTCCTAACAAGACAACCTCAATGATAAGACACACATTGTTTTCTATGCATTTCTTGCTAAAGGAGCTATGTTCGTGATTATCTCTGTTGCTGAACAAGCTAATAGGTTAGTCTGCTCAGATCTAAAAGAGACCAACTTACTTCATGTAGAAACACTGTCAGTTTGCCTTCTAACTCATTTACCTAACAAGACAACCTCAATGATAAGACACACATTGTTTCCATGCATTTCTTGCTAAAGGAGCTATGTTTGTGATTATCTCTGTTGCTGAACGAGCTGGTAGGTTATTCTGCTCAGATCTAAAATGGACCAACTTACTTCATGTAGAAACACTGTTAGTTTGCCTCCTAACTCATTTTCCTAACAAGACAACCTCAAAGATAAGACACACATTGTTTTCCATGCATTTCTTGCTGAAGGAGCTATGTTTGTGATTATCTCTGTTGCTTAACGAGCCAGAAGGTTATTCTGCTCAAATCTAAAAGAGACCAACTTACTTCATGTAGAAACACTATTAGTTTGCCTCCTAACTCATTTTCCTAACAAGACAACCTCAATGATAAGACACACATTGTTTTCCATGCATTTCTTGCTAAAGGAGCTATGTTCGTGATTATCTCTGTTGCTGAACGAGTTAGCAGGTTATTCTGCTCAGATCTAAAAGAGACCAACTAACTTTATGTAGAAACACTGTTAGTTTGCCTCCTAACTCATTTTCCTAACAAGACAGCCTCAATAATAAGACGCACATTGTTTTCCATGCATTTCTTGCTAAAGGAGCTATGTTCGTGATTATCTCTGTTGCTGAACGAGCTAGCAGGTTATTCTGCTCAGATCTAAAAGAGACCAACTAACTTTATGTAGAAACACTGTTAGTTTGCCTCCTAACTCATTTACCTAACAAGACAACCTCAATGATAAGACACACATTGTTTCCATGCATTTCTTGCTAAAGGAGCTATGTTTGTGATTATCTCTGTTGCTGAACGAGCTGGTAGGTTATTCTGCTCAGATCTAAAAAAGACCAACTTACTTCATGTAGAAACACTGTTAGTTTGCCTCCTAACTCATTTTCCTAACAAGACAACCTCAATGATAAGACACACATTGTTTTCCATGCATTTCTTGCTGAAGGAGCTATGTTTGTGATTATCTCTGTTGCTTAACGAGCCAGAAGGTTATTCTGCTCAAATCTAAAAGAGACCAAATAACTTTATGTAGAAACACTGTTAGTTTGCCTCCTAACTCATTTTTCTAACAAGACAACCTCAATGATAAGACACACATTGTTTTCCATGCATTTCTTGCTAAAGGAGCTATGTTCGTGATTATCTCTGTTGCTGAACGAGCTACCAGGTTATTCTGCTCAGATCTAAAAGAGACCAACTAACTTTATGTAGAAACACTGTTAGTTTGCCTCCTAACTCATTTACCTAACAAGACAACCTCAATGATAAGACACACATTGTTTCCATGCATTTCTTGCTAAAGGAGCTATGTTTGTGATTATCTCTGTTGCTGAACGAGCTGGTAGGTTATTCTGCTCAGATCTAAAAAAGACCAACTTACTTCATATAGAAACACTGTTAGTTTGCCTCCTAACTCATTTTCCTAACAAGACAACCTCAATGATAAGACACACATTGTTTTCCATGCATTTCTTTCTGAAGGAGCTATGTTTGTGATTATCTCTGTTGCTTAACGAGCCAGAAGGTTATTCTGCTCAAATCTAAAAGAGACCAACTTACTTCATGTAGAAACACTGTTAGTTTGCCTCCTAACTCATTTTCCTAACAAGACAACCTCAATCATAAGACACACATTGTTTTCCATGCATTTCTTGCTATAGGAGCTATGTTCGTGATTATCTCTGTTGCTTAACGAGCAAGCAGGTTATTCTCCTCAGATCTAAAAGAGACCAAATAACTTTATGTAGAAACACTGTTAGTTTGCCTCCTAACTCATTTTTCTAACAAGACAACCTCAATGATAAGACACACATTGTTTTCCATGCATTTCTTGCTAAAGGAGCTATGTTCGTGATTATCTCTGTTGCTGAACAAGCTGGTAGGTTATTCTGCTCAGATCTAAAATGGACCAACTTACTTCATGTAGAAACACTGTTAGTTTGCCTTCTTACTCATTTTCCTAACAAGACAACCTCAATGATAAGACACACATTGTTTTCCATGCATTTCTTGCTGAAGGAGCTATGTTCGTGATTATCTCTGTTGCTGAACGAGTTAGCAGGTTATTCTGCTCAGATCTAAAAGAGACCAACTAACTTTATGTAGAAACACTGTTAGTTTGCCTCCTAACTCATTTTCCTAACAAGACAGCCTCAATAATAAGACGCACATTGTTTTCCATGCATTTCTTGCTAAAGGAGCTATTTAGTGATTATCTCTATTGCTGAACGAGCTGACAGCTTATTCTGCTCAGATCTAAAATAGACCAACTTACTTCATGTAGAAACACTGTTAGTTTTCCTCCTAATTAATTTTCCTAACAAGATAACCTCAATGATAAGACACACATTGTTTTCCATGCATTTCTTGCTAAAGGAGCTATGTTCGTGATTATCTCTGTTGCTGAACGAGCTGGCAGGTTATTCTGCTCAGATCTAAAAGAGACCAACTAACTTTATGTAGAAACACTGTTAGTTTGCCTCCTAACTCATTTACCTAACAAGACAACCTCAATGATAAGACACACATTGTTTCCATGCATTTCCTGCTAAAGGAGCTATGTTTGTGATTATCTCTGTTGCTGAACGAGCTGGTAGGTTATTCTGCTCAGATCTAAAAAAGACCAACTTACTTCATATAGAAACACTGTTAGTTTGCCTCCTAACTCATTTTCCTAACAAGACAACCTCAATGATAAGACACACATTGTTTCCATGCATTTCTTGCTAAAGGAGCTATGTTTGTGATTATCTCTGTTGCTGAACGAGCTGGTAGGTTATTCTGCTCAGATCTAAAAAAGACCAACTTACTTCATATAGAAACACTGTTAGTTTGCCTCCTAACTCATTTTCCTAACAAGACAACCTCAATGATAAGACACACATTGTTTTCCATGCATTTCTTGCTAAAGGAGCTATGTTCGTGATTATCTCTGTTGCTGAAAGAGTTAGCAGGTTATTCTGCTCAGATCTAAAAGAGACCAACTAACTTTATGTAGAAACACTGTTAGTTTGCCTCCTAACTCATTTTCCTAACAAGACAGCCTCAATAATAAGACGCACATTGTTTTCCATGCATTTCTTGCTAAAGGAGCTATGTTCGTGATTATCTCTGTTGCTGAACGAGTTAGCAGGTTATTCTGCTCAGATCTAAAAGAGACCAACTAACTTTATGTAGAAACACTGTTAGTTTGCCTCCTAACTCATTTTCCTAACAAGACAACCTTAATGATAAGACACACATTGTTTTCCATGCATTTCTTGCTAAAGGAGCTATGTTCGTGATTATCTCTGTTGCTGAACAAGCTGTTAGGTTATTCTGCTCAGATCTAAAACAGACCAACTAGCTTTATGTAGAAACACTGTTAGTTTGCCTCCTAACTCATTTTCCTAACAAGACAGCCTCAATAATAAGACGCACATTGTTTTCCATGCATTTCTTGCTAAAGGAGCTATTTAGTGATTATCTCTATTGCTGAACGAGCTGACAGCTTCTTCTGCTCAGATCTAAAAAAGACCAACTTACTTCATGTAGAAACACTGTTAGTTTGCCTCCTAACTCATTTTCCTAACAAGACAACCTCAATGATAAGACACACATTGTTTTCCATGCATTTCTTGCTGAAGGAGCTATGTTTGTGATTATCTCTGTTGCTTAACGAGCCAGAAGGTTATTCTGCTCAAATCTAAAACAGACCAACTTACTTCATGTAGAAACACTGTTAGTTTGCCTCCTAATTCATTTTCCTAACAAGATAACCTCAATGATAAGACACACATTGTTTTCCATGCATTTCTTGCTAAAGGAGCTATGTTCGTGATTATCTCTGTTGCTGAACGAGCTAGCAGGGTATTCTGCTCAGATCTAAAAGAGACCAACTAACTTTATGTAGAAACACTGTTAGTTTGCCTCCTAACTCATTTACCTAACAAGACAACCTCAATGATAAGACACACATTGTTTCCATGCATTTCTTGCTAAAGGAGCTATGTTTGTGATTATCTCTGTTGCTGAACGAGCTGGTAGGTTATTCTGCTCAGATCTAAAAAAAAGACCAACTTACTTCATATAGAAACACTGTTACTTTGCCTCCTAACTCATTTTCCTAACAAGACAACCTCAATGATAAGACACACATTATTTTCCATGCATTTCTTGCTGAAGGAGCTATGTTTGTGATTATCTCTGTTGCTTAACGAGCCAGAAGGTTATTCTGCTCAAATCTAAAAGAGACCAACTTACTTCATGTAGAAACACTGTTAGTTTGCCTCCTAACTCATTTTCCTAACAAGACAACCTCAATCATAAGACACACATTGTTTTCCATGCATTTCTTGCTATAGGAGCTATGTTCGTGATTATCTCTGTTGCTTAACGAGCAAGCAGGTTATTCTCCTCAGATCTAAAAGAGACCAAATAACTTTATGTAGAAACACTGTTAGTTTGCCTCCTAACTCATTTTTCTAACAAGACAACCTCAATGATAAGACACACATTGTTTTCCATGCATTTCTTGCTAAAGGAGCTATGTTCGTGATTATCTCTGTTGCTGAACAAGCTGGTAGGTTATTCTGCTCAGATCTAAAATGGACCAACTTACTTCATGTAGAAACACTGTTAGTTTGCCTTCTAACTCATTTTCCTAACAAGACAACCTCAATGATAAGACGCACATTGTTTTCCATGCATTTCTTGCTAAAGGAGCTATGTTCGTGATTATCTCTGTTGCTGAACGAGTTAGCAGGTTATTCTGCTCAGATCTAAAAGAGACCAACTAACTTTATGTAAAAACGCTGTTAGTTTGCCTCCTAACTCATTTTCCTAACAAGACAGCCTCAATAATAAGACGCACATTGTTTTCCATGCATTTCTTGCTAAAGGAGCTACGTTCGTGATTATCTCTGTTGCTGAACGAGCCAGAAGGTTATTCTGCTCAGATCCAAAATAGACCAACTAACTTTATGTAGAAACACTGTTAGTTTGCCTCCTAACTCATTTTCCTAACAAGACAACCTCAATGATAAGACACACATTGTTTTCTATGCATTTCTTGCTAAAGGAGCTATGTTCGTGATTATCTCTGTTGCTGAACAAGCTAATAGGTTAGTCTGCTCAGATCTAAAAGAGACCAACTTACTTCATGTAGAAACACTGTCAGTTTGCCTTCTAACTCATTTACCTAACAAGACAACCTCAATGATAAGACACACATTGTTTCCATGCATTTCTTGCTAAAGGAGCTATGTTTGTGATTATTTCTGTTGCTGAACGAGCTGGTAGGTTATTCTGCTCAGATCTAAAAAAGACCAACTTACTTCATATAGAAACACTGTTAGTTTGCCTCCTAACTCATTTTCCTAACAAGACAACCTCAATGATAAGACACACATTGTTTTCCATGCATTTCTTGCTGAAGGAGCTATGTTTGTGATTATCTCTGTTGCTTAACGAGCCAGAAGGTTATTCTGCTCAAATCTAAAAGAGACCAACTTACTTCATGTAGAAACACTATTAGTTTGCCTCCTAACTCATTTTCCTAACAAGACAACCTCAATCATAAGACACACATTGTTTTCCATGCATTTCTTGCTAAAGGAGCTATGTTCGTGATTATCTCTGTTGCTGAACGAGTTAGCAGGTTATTCTGCTCAGATCTAAAAGAGACCAACTAACTTTATGTAGAAACACTGTTAGTTTGCCTCCTAACTCATTTTCCTAACAAGACAGCCTCAATAATAAGACGCACATTGTTTTCCATGCATTTCTTGCTAAAGGAGCTATTTAGTGATTATCTCTATTGCTGAACGAGCTGACAGCTTATTCTGCTCAGATCTAAAATAGACCAACTTACTTCATGTAGAAAAACTGTTAGTTTGCCTCCTAATTCATTTTCCTAACAAGATAACCTCAATGATAAGACACACATTGTTTTCCATGCATTTCTTGCTAAAGGAGCTATGTTCGTGATTATCTCTGTTGCTGAACGAGCTAGCAGGTTATTCTGCTCAGATCTAAAAGAGACCAACTAACTTTATGTAGAAACACTGTTAGTTTGCCTCCTAACTCATTTACCTAACAAGACAACCTCAATGATAAGACACACATTGTTTCCATGCATTTCTTGCTAAAGGAGCTATGTTTGTGATTATCTCTGTTGCTTAACGAGCCAGAAGGTTATTCTGCTCAAATCTAAAAGAGACCAAATAACTTTATGTAGAAACACTGTTAGTTTGCCTCCTAACTCATTTTTCTAACAAGACAACCTCAATGATAAGACACACATTGTTTTCCATGCATTTCTTGCTAAAGGAGCTATGTTCGTGATTATCTCTGTTGCTGAACAAGCTGGTAGGTTATTCTGCTCAGATATAAAATGGACCAACTTACTTCATGTAGAAACACTGTTAGTTTGCCTTCTAACTCATTTTCCTAACAAGACAACCTCAATGATAAGACACACATTGTTTTCCATGCATTTCTTGCTAAAGGAGCTATGTTCGTGATTATCTCTGTTGCTGAACGAGTTAGCAGGTTATTCTGCTCAGATCTAAAAGAGACCAACTAACTTTATGTAGAAACACTGTTAGTTTGCCTCCTAACTCATTTTCCTAACAAGACAGCCTCAATAATAAGACGCACATTGTTTTCCATGCATTTCTTGCTAAAGGAGCTATGTTCGTGATTATCTCTGTTGCTGAACAAGCCAGAAGGTTATTCTGCTCAGATCTAAAATAGACCAACTTACTTCATGTAGAAACACTGTTAGTTTGCCTCCTAACTCATTTTCCTAACAAGACAACCTCAATGATAAGACACACATTGTTTTCCATGCATTTCTTGCTAAAGGAGCTATGTTAGTGATTATCTCTATTGCTGAACGAGCTGACAGCTTATTCTGCTCAGATCTAAAATAGACCAACTTACTTCATGTAGAAACACTGTTAGTTTGCCTCCTAATTCATTTTCCTAACAAGATAACCTCAATGATAAGACACACATTGTTTTCCATGCATTTCTTGCTAAAGGAGCTATGTTCGTGATTATCTCTGTTGCTGAACGAGCTGGCAGGTTATTCTGCTCAGATCTAAAAGAGACCAACTAACTTTATGTAGAAACACTGTTAGTTTGCCTCCTAACTCATTTTCCTAACAAGACAACCTCAATGATAAGACACACATTGTTTTCCATGCATTTCTTGCTGAAGGAGCTATGTTTGTGATTATCTCTGTTGCTTAACGAGCCAGAAGGTTATTCTGCTCAAATCTAAAAGAGACCAAATAACTTTATGTAGAAACACTGTTAGTTTGCCTCCTATCTCATTTTTCTAACAAGACAACCTCAATGATAAGACACACATTGTTTTCCATGCATTTCTTACTAAAGGAGCTATGTTCGTGATTATCTCTGTTGCTGAACAAGCTGGTAGGTTATTCTGCTCAGATCTAAAATGGACCAACTTACTTCATGTAGAAACACTGTTAGTTTGCCTCCTAACTCATTTTCCTAACAAGACAACCTCAATGATAAGACGCACATTGTTTTCCATGCATTTCTTGCTAAAGGAGCTATGTTCGTGATTATCTCTGTTGCTGAACGAGTTAGCAAGTTATTCTGCTCAGATCTAAAAGAGACCAACTAACTTTATGTAGAAACACTGTTAGTTTGCCTGCTAACTCATTTTCCTAACAAGACAGCCTCAATAATAAGACGCACATTGTTTTCCATGCATTTCTTGCTAAAGGAGCTATTTAGTGATTATCTCTATTGCTGAACGAGCTAACAGCTTATTCTGCTCAGATCTAAAATAGACCAACTTACTTCATGTAGAAACACTGTTAGTTTTCCTCCTAACTCATTTTCCTAACAAGACAACCTCAATGATAAGACACACATTGTTTTCCATGCATTTCTTGCTAAAGGAGCTATGTTCGTGATTATCTCTGTTGCTGAACGAGCTGGCAGGTTATTCTGCTCAGATCTAAAAGAGACCAACTAACTTTATGTAGAAACACTGTTAGTTTGCCTCCTAACTCATTTACCTAACAAGACAACCTCAATGATAAGACACACATTGTTTCCATGCATTTCTTGCTAAAGGAGCTATGTTTGTGATTATCTCTGTTGCTGAACGAGCTGGTAGGTTATTCTGCTCAGATCTAAAAAAGACCAACTTACTTCATATAGAAACACTGTTAGTTTGCCTACTAACTCATTTTCCTAACAAGACAACCTCAATGATAAGACACACATTGTTTTCCATGCATTTCTTGCTGAAGGAGCTATGTTTGTGATTATCTCTGTTGCTTAACGAGCCAGAAGGTTATTCTGCTCAGATCTAAAATAGACCAACTTACTTTATGTAGAAACACTGTTAGTTTTCCTCCTAACTCATTTTCCTAACAAGACAACCTCAATCATAAGACACACATTGTATTCCATGCATTTCTTGCTATAGGAGCTATGTTCGTGATTATCTCTGTTGCTTAACGAGCAAGCAGGTTATTCTCCTCAGATCTAAAAGAGACCAAATAACTTTATGTAGAAACACTGTTAGTTTGCCTCCTAACTCATTTTTCTAACAAGACAACCTCAATGATAAGACACACATTGTTTTCCATGCATTTCTTGCTAAAGGAGCTATGTTCGTGATTATCTCTGTTGCTGAACAAGCTGGTAGGTTATTCTGCTCAGATCTAAAATGGACCAACTTACTTCATGTAGAAACACTGTTAGTTTGCCTTCTAACTCATTTTCCTAACAAGACAACCTCAATGATAAGACGCACATTGTTTTCCATGCATTGCTTGCTAAAGGAGCTATGTTCGTGATTATCTCTGTTGCTGAACGAGTTAGCAGGTTATTCTGCTCAGATCTAAAAGAGACCAACTAACTTTATGTAGAAACACTGTTAGTTTGCCTCCTAACTCATTTTCCTAACAAGACAGCCTCAATAATAAGACGCACATTGTTTTCCATGCATTTCTTGCTAAAGGAGCTATGTTCGTGATTATCTCTGTTGCTGAACGAGCCAGAAGGTTATTCTGCTCAGATCTAAAATAGACCAACTTACTTCATGTAGAAACACTGTTAGTTTGCCTCCTAACTCATTTACCTAACAAGACAACCTCAATGATAAGACACACATTGTTTCCATGCATTTCTTGCTAAAGGAGCTATGTTTGTGATTATCTCTGTTGCTGAACGAGCTGGTAGGTTATTCTGCTCAGATCTAAAAAAAGACCAACTTACTTCATATAGAAACACTGTTACTTTGCCTCCTAACTCATTTTCCTAACAAGACAACCTCAATGATAAGACACACATTATTTTCCATGCATTTCTTGCTGAAGGAGCTATGTTTGTGATTATCTCTGTTGCTTAACGAGCCAGAAGGTTATTCTGCTCAAATCTAAAAGAGACCAACTTACTTCATGTAGAAACACTGTTAGTTTGCCTCCTAATTCATTTTCCTAACAAGACAACCTCAATCATAAGACACACATTGTTTTCCATGCATTTCTTGCTATAGGAGCTATGTTCGTGATTATCTCTGTTGCTTAACGAGCAAGCAGGTTATTCTGCTCAGATCTAAAATAGACCAACTTACTTTATGTAGAAACACTGTTAGTTTTCCTCCTAACTCATTTTCCTAACAAGACAACCTCAATCATAAGACACACATTGTTTTCCATGCATTTCTTGCTATAGGAGCTATGTTCGTGATTATCTCTGTTGCTTAACGAGCAAGCAGGTTATTCTCCTCAGATCTAAAAGAGACCAAATAACTTTATGTAGAAACACTGTTAGTTTGCCTCCTAACTCATTTTTCTAACAAGACAACCTCAATGATAAGACACACATTGTTTTCCATGCATTTCTTGCTAAAGGAGCTATGTTCGTGATTATCTCTGTTGCTGAACAAGCTGGTAGGTTATTCTGCTCAGATCTAAAATGGACCAACTTACTTCATGTAGAAACACTGTTAGTTTGCCTTCTAACTCATTTTCCTAACAAGACAACCTCAATGATAAGACGCACATTGTTTTCCATGCATTGCTTGCTAAAGGAGCTATGTTCGTGATTATCTCTGTTGCTGAACGAGTTAGCAGGTTATTCTGCTCAGATCTAAAAGAGACCAACTAACTTTATGTAGAAACACTGTTAGTTTGCCTCCTAACTCATTTTCCTAACAAGACAGCCTCAATAATAAGACGCACATTGTTTTCCATGCATTTCTTGCTAAAGGAGCTATGTTCGTGATTATCTCTGTTGCTGAACGAGCCAGAAGGTTATTCTGCTCAGATCTAAAATAGACCAACTTACTTCATGTAGAAACACTGTTAGTTTGCCTCCTAACTCATTTACCTAACAAGACAACCTCAATGATAAGACACACATTGTTTCCATGCATTTCTTGCTAAAGGAGCTATGTTTGTGATTATCTCTGTTGCTGAACGAGCTGGTAGGTTATTCTGCTCAGATCTAAAAAAAGACCAACTTACTTCATATAGAAACACTGTTACTTTGCCTCCTAACTCATTTTCCTAACAAGACAACCTCAATGATAAGACACACATTATTTTCCATGCATTTCTTGCTGAAGGAGCTATGTTCGTGATTATCTCTGTTGCTGAACGAGCCAGAAGGTTATTCTGCTCAGATCTAAAATAGACCAACTAACTTTATGTAGAAACACTGTTAGTTTGCCTCCTAACTCATTTTCCTAACAAGACAACCTCAATGATAAGACACACATTGTTTTCTATGCATTTCTTGCTAAAGGAGCTATGTTCGTGATTATCTCTGTTGCTGAACAAGCTAATAGGTTAGTCTGCTCAGATCTAAAAGAGACCAACTTACTTCATGTAGAAACACTGTCAGTTTGCCTTCTAACTCATTTACCTAACAAGACAACCTCAATGATAAGACACACATTGTTTCCATGCATTTCTTGCTAAAGGAGCTATGTTTGTGATTATCTCTGTTGCTGAACAAGCTGGTAGGTTATTCTGCTCAGATCTAAAAATGACCAACTTACTTCATATAGAAACACTGTTAGTTTGCCTCCTAACTCATTTTCCTAACAAGACAACCTCAATGATAAGACACACATTGTTTTCCATGCATTTCTTGCTGAAGGAGCTATGTTTGTGATTATCTCTGTTGCTTAACGAGCCAGAAGGTTATTCTGCTCAAATCTAAAAGAGACCAACTTACTTCATGTAGAAACACTATTATTTTGCCTCCTAACTCATTTTCCTAACAAGACAACCTCAATCATAAGACACACATTGTTTTCCATGCATTTCTTGCTAAAGGAGCTATGTTCGTGATTATCTCTGTTGCTGAACGAGTTAGCAGGTTATTCTGCTCAGATCTAAAAGAGACCAACTAACTTTATGTAGAAACACTGTTAGTTTGCCTCCTAACTCATTTTCCTAACAAGACAGCCTCAATAATAAGACGCACATTGTTTTCCATGCATTTCTTGCTAAAGGAGCTATTTAGTGATTATCTCTATTGCTGAACGAGCTGACAGCTTATTCTGCTCAGATCTAAAATAGACCAACTTACTTCATGTAGTTAAACTGTTAGTTTGCCTCCTAATTCATTTTCCTAACAAGATAACCTCAATGATAAGACACACATTGTTTTCCATGCATTTCTTGCTAAAGGAGCTATGTTCGTGATTATCTCTGTTGCTGAACGAGCTAGCAGGTTATTCTGCTCAGATCTAAAAGAGACCAACTAACTTTATGTAGAAACACTGTTAGTTTGCCTCCTAACTCATTTACCTAACAAGACAACCTCAATGATAAGACACACATTGCTTCCATGCATTTCTTGCTAAAGGAGCTATGTTTGTGATTATCTCTGTTGCTGAACGAGCTGGTAGGTTATTCTGCTCAGATCTAAAAAAGACCAACTTACTTCATGTAGAAACACTGTTAGTTTGCCTCCTAACTCATTTTCCTAACAAGACAACCTCAATGATAAGACACACATTGTTTTCCATGCATTTCTTGCTGAAGGAGCTATGTTTGTGATTATCTCTGTTGCTTAACGAGACAGAAGGTTATTCTGCTCAAATCTAAAAGAGACCAAATAACTTTATGTAGAAACACTGTTAGTTTGCCTCCTAACTCATTTTTCTAACAAGACAACCTCAATGATAAGACACACATTGTTTTCCATGCATTTCTTGCTAAAGGAGCTATGTTCGTGATTATTTCTGTTGCTGAACAAGCTGGTAGGTTATTCTGCTCAGATCTAAAATGGACCAACTTACTTCATGTAGAAACACTGTTAGTTTGCCTTCTAACTCATTTTCCTAACAAGACAACCTCAATGATAAGACACACATTGTTTTCCATGCATTTCTTGCTAAAGGAGCTATGTTCGTGATTATCTCTGTTGCTGAACGAGCTGGCAGGTTATTCTGCTCAGATCTAAAAGAGACCAACTAACTTTATGTAGAAACACTGTTAGTTTGCCTCCTAACTCATTTACCTAACAAGACAACCTCAATGATAAGACACACATTGTTTCCATGCATTTCTTGCTAAAGGTGCTATGTTTGTGATTATCTCTGTTGCTGAACGAGCTGGTAGGTTATTCTGCTCAGATCTAAAAAAGACCAACTTACTTCATATAGAAACACTGTTAGTTTGCCTACTAACTCATTTTCCTAACAAGACAACCTCAATCATAAGACACACATTGTTTTCCATGCATTTCTTGCTGAAGGAGCTATGTTTGTGATTATCTCTGTTGCTTAACGAGCCAGAAGGTTATTCTGCTCAGATCTAAAATAGACCAACTTACTTCATGTAGAAACACTGTTAGTTTTCCTCCTAACTCATTTTCCTAACAAGACAACCTCAATCATAAGACACACATTGTTTTCCATGCATTTCTTGCTATAGAAGCTATGTTCGTGATTATCTCTGTTGCTTAACGAGCAAGCAGGTTATTCTCCTCAGATCTAAAAGAGACCAAATAACTTTATGTAGAAACACTGTTAGTTTGCCTCCTAACTTATTTTTCTAACAAGACAACCTCAATGATAAGACACACATTGTTTTCCATGCATTTCTTGCTAAAGGAGCTATGTTCGTGATTATTTCTGTTGCTGAACAAGCTGGTAGGTTATTCTGCTCAGATCTAAAATGGACCAACTTACTTCATGTAGAAACACTGTTAGTTTGCCTTCTAACTCATTTTCCTAACAAGACAACCTCAATGATAAGACACACATTGTTTTCCATGCATTTCTTGCTAAAGGAGCTATGTTCGTGATTATCTCTGTTGCTGAACGAGCTGGCAGGTTATTCTGCTCAGATCTAAAAGAGACCAACTAACTTTATGTAGAAACACTGTTAGTTTGCCTCCTAACTCATTTACCTAACAAGACAACCTCAATGATAAGACACACATTGTTTCCATGCATTTCTTGCTAAAGGAGCTATGTTTGTGATTATCTCTGTTGCTGAACGAGCTGGTAGGTTATTCTGCTCAGATCTAAAAAAGACCAACTTACTTCATATAGAAACACTGTTAGTTTGCCTACTAACTCATTTTCCTAACAAGACAACCTCAATCATAAGACACACATTGTTTTCCATGCATTTCTTGCTGAAGGAGCTATGTTTGTGATTATCTCTGTTGCTTAACGAGCCAGAAGGTTATTCTGCTCAGATCTAAAATAGACCAACTTACTTCATGTAGAAACACTGTTAGTTTTCCTCCTAACTCATTTTCCTAACAAGACAACCTCAATCATAAGACACACATTGTTTTCCATGCATTTCTTGCTATAGAAGCTATGTTCGTGATTATCTCTGTTGCTTAACGAGCAAGCAGGTTATTCTCCTCAGATCTAAAAGAGACCAAATAACTTTATGTAGAAACACTGTTAGTTTGCCTCCTAACTTATTTTTCTAACAAGACAACCTCAATGATAAGACACACATTGTTTTCCATGCATTTCTTGCTAAAGGAGCTATGTTCGTGATTATCTCTGTTGCTGAACAAGCTGGTAGGTTATTCTGCTCAGATCTAAAATGGACCAACTTACTTCATGTAGAAACACTGTTAGTTTGCCTTCTAACTCATTTTCCTAACAAGACAACCTCAATGATAAGACGCACATTGTTTTCCATGCATTGCTTGCTAAAGGAGCTATGTTCGTGATTATCTCTGTTGCTGAACGAGTTAGCAGGTTATTCTGCTCAGATCTAAAAGAGACCAACTAACTTTATGTAGAAACACTGTTAGTTTGCCTCCTAACTCATTTTCCTAACAAGACAGCAACAATAATAAGACGCACATTGTTTTCCATGCATTTCTTGCTAAAGGAGCTATGTTCGTGATTATCTCTGTTGCTGAACGAGCCAGAAGGTTATTCTGCTCAGATCTAAAATAGACCAACTTACTTCATGTAGAAACACTGTTAGTTTGCCTCCTAACTCATTTTCCTAACAAGACAACCTCAATGATAAGACACACATTGTTTTCCATGCATTTCTTGCTAAAGGAGCTATGTTAGTGATTATCTCTATTGCTGAACGAGCTGACAGCTTATTCTGCTCAGATCTAAAATAGACCAACTTACTTCATGTAGAAACACTGTTAGTTTGCCTCCTAATTCATTTTCCTAACAAGATAACCTCAATGATAAGACACACATTGTTTTCCATGCATTTCTTACTAAAGGAGCTATGTTCGTGATTATCTCTGTTGCTGAACGAGCTGGCAGGTTATTCTGCTCAGATCTAAAAGAGACCAACTAACTTTATGTAGACACACTGTTAGTTTGCCTCCTAACTCATTTTTCTAACAAGACAACCTCAATGATAAGACACACATTGTTTTCTATGCATTTCTTGCTAAAGGAGCTATGTTCGTGATTATCTCTGTTGCTGAACAAGCTAATAGGTTAGTCTGCTCAGATCTAAAAGAGACCAACTTACTTCATGTAGAAACACTGTCAGTTTGCCTTCTAACTCATTTACCTAACAAGACAACCTCAATGATAAGACACACATTGTTTCCATGCATTTCTTGCTAAAGGAGCTATGTTTGTGATTATCTCTGTTGCTGAACGAGCTGGTAGGTTATTCTGCTCAGATCTAAAAAAGACCAACTTACTTCATATAGAAACACTGTTAGTTTGCCTACTAACTCATTTTACTAACAAGACAACCTCAATGATAAGACACACATTGTTTTCCATGCATTTCTTGCTGAAGGAGCTATGTTTGTGAATATCTCTATTGCTTAACGAGCCAGAAGGTTATTCTGCTCAGATCTAAAATAGACCAACTTACTTCATGTAGAAACACTGTTAGTTTTCCTCCTAACTCATTTTCCTAACAAGACAACCTCAATGATAAGACACACATTGTTTTCCATGCATTTCTTGCTAAAGGAGCTATGTTCGTGATTATCTCTGTTGCTGCATGAGCTAGCAGGTTATTCTGCTCAGATCTAAAAGAGACCAACTAACTTTATGTAGAAACACTGTTAGTTTGCCTCCTAACTCATTTACCTAACAAGACAACCTCAATGATAAGACACACATTGTTTCCATGCATTTCTTGCTAAAGGAGCTATGTTCGTGATTATCTCTGTTGCTGAATGAGCTGGTAGGTTATTCTGCTCAGATCTAAAAAAGACCAACTTACTTCATATAGAAACACTGTTAGTTTGCCTCCTAACTCATTTTCCTAACAAGACAACCTAAATGATAAGACACACATTGTTTTCCATGCATTTCTTGCTGAAGGAGCTATGTTTGTGATTATCTCTGTTGCTTAACGAGCCAGAAGGTTATTCTGCTCAAATCTAAAAGAGACCAACTTACTTCATGTAGAAACACTGTTAGTTTGCCTCCTAACTCATTTTTCTAACAAGACAACCTCAATCATAAGACACACATTGTTTTCCATGCATTTCTTGCTATAGGAGCTATGTTCGTGATTATCTCTGTTGCTGAACAAGCTGGTAGGTTATTCTGCTCAGATCTAAAATGGACCAACTTACTTCATGTAGAAACACTGTTAGTTTGCCTTCTAACTCATTTTCCTAACAAGACAACCTCAATGATAAGACGCACATTGTTTTCCATGCAATTCTTGCTAAAGGAGCTATGTTCGTGATTATCTCTGTTGCTGAACGAGTTAGCAGGTTATTCTGCTCAGATCTAAAAGAGACCAACTAACTTTATGTAGAAACACTGTTAGTTTGCCTCCTAACTCATTTTCCTAACAAGACAGCCTCAATAATAATACGCACCTTGTTTTCCATGCATTTCTTGCTAAAGGAGCTATGTTTGTGATTATCTCTGTTGCTGAACGAGCTGGTAGGTTATTCTGCTCAGATCTAAAAAAGACCAACTTACTTCATATAGAAACACTGTTAGTTTGCCTACTAACTCATTTTCCTAACAAGACAACCTCAATGATAAGACACACATTGTTTTCCATGCATTTCTTGCTAAAGGAGCTATGTTCGTGATTATCTCTGTTGCTTAAAGAGCTAGCGGGTTATTCTCCTCAGATCTAAAAGAGACCAACTAACTTCATGTAGAAACACTGTTAGTTTGCCTCCTTATTTATTTTTTTAGCAAGACAACTTCAATGATAAGACGCACATTGTTTTCCATGCATTTCTTGCTAAAGGAGCTATGTTTGTGATTATTTCTGTTGCTGAACGAGCTAGCAGGTTATTCTGCAAAGATCTAAATGAGACCAACTAACTTCATATAGAAACACTGTTAGTTTGCCTCCTAACTCATTTTCCTAACAAGACAACCTCAATGACAAGACGCACATTGTTTTCCATGCATTTCTTGCTAAAGGAGCTATGTTAGTGATTATCTCTGTTGCTGAACGAGCTAGCAGGTTATTCTGCTCAGATCTAAAAGAGACCAACTAACTTTATGTAGAAACACTGTTAGTTTGCCTCCTAATTCATTTTCCTAACAAGACAACCACAATGATAAGACACACATTGTTTTCCATGCATTTCTTGCTAAAGGAGCTATGTTCGTGATTATCTCTGTTGCTTAAAGAGCTAGCAGGTTATTCTCCTCAGATCTAAAAGAGACCAACTAACTTCATGTAGAAACACTGTTATTTCGCCTCCTAACTCATTTTCCTAACAAGACAACATCAATAATAAGACGCACATGTTCGTAATTATCTCTGTTGCTGAACGAGCCAGAAGGTTATTCTGCTCAGATATAAAAGAGACCAACTAACTTCATATAGAAACACTGTTAGTTTGCCTCCTAACTCATTTTCCTAACAAGACAACCTCAATGACAAGACGCACATTGTTTTCCATGCATTTCTTGCTAAAGGAGCTATGTTCGTGATTATCTCTGTTGCTGAACGAGCTAGCAGGTTTTTCTGCTCAGATCTAAAAGAGACCAACTTACTTCATGTAGAAACACTGTTAGTTTGCCTCCTAACTCATTTTCCTAACAAGACAACCTCAATAATAAGACGGACATTGTTTTCCATGCATTTCTTGGTAAAGGAGCTATGTTAGTGATTATCTCGGTTGCTTAACGAGCCAGTAGGTTATTCTCCTCAGATCTAAAAGAGACCAACTAACTTCATGTAGAAACACTGTTATTTTGCCTCCTAACTCATTTTCCTAACAAGACAATCTCAATGATAAGACGCACATTGTTTTCCATGCATTTCTTGGTAAAGGAGCTATGTTCGTGATTATCTCTGTTGCTGAACAAGCTAGCAGGTTATTCTGCTCAGATCTCAAAGTGACCAACTAACTTCATGTAGAAACACTGTTAGTTTGCCTCCTAACTCATTTTCCTAACAAGACAACCTCAATGATAAGATGCACATTGTTTTCCATGCATTTCTTGCTAAAGGAGCTATGTTACTGATTATCTCTGTTGCTGAACGAGCCAGAAGGTTATTCTGCTCAGATATAAAAGAGACCAACTAACTTCATATAGAAACACTGTTAGTTTGCCTCCTAACTCATTTTCCTAACAAGACAACCTCAATGACAAGACGCACATTGTTTTCCATGCATTTCTTGCTAAAGGAGCTATGTTAGTGATTATCTCTGTTGCTGAACGAGCTAGCAGGTTATTCTGCTCAGATCTAAAAGAGACCAACTAACTTTATGTAGAAACACTGTTAGTTTGCCTCCTAACTCATTTTCCTAACAAGACAACCACAATGATAAGACACACATTGTTTTCCATGCATTTCTTGCTAAAGGAGCTATGTTCGTGATTATCTCTGTTGCTTAAAGAGCTAGCAGGTTATTCTCCTCAGATCTAAAAGAGACCAACTAACTTCATGTAGAAACACTGTTATTTCGCCTCCTAACTCATTTTCCTAACAAGACAACATCAATAATAAGACGCACATGTTCGTAATTATCTCTGTTGCTGAACGAGCCAGAAGGTTATTCTGCTCAGATATAAAAGAGACCAACTAACTTCATATAGAAACACTGTTAGTTTGCCTCCTAACTCATTTTCCTAACAAGACAACCTCAATGACAAGACGCACATTGTTTTCCATGCATTTCTTGCTAAAGGAGCTATGTTCGTGATTATCTCTGTTGCTGAACGAGCTAGCAGGTTTTTCTGCTCAGATCTAAAAGAGACCAACTTACTTCATGTAGAAACACTGTTAGTTTGCCTCCTAACTCATTTTCCTAACAAGACAACCTCAATAATAAGACGGACATTGTTTTCCATGCATTTCTTGGTAAAGGAGCTATGTTAGTGATTATCTCGGTTGCTTAACGAGCCAGTAGGTTATTCTCCTCAGATCTAAAAGAGACCAACTAACTTCATGTAGAAACACTGTTATTTTGCCTCCTAACTCATTTTCCTAACAAGACAATCTCAATGATAAGACGCACATTGTTTTCCATGCATTTCTTGGTAAAGGAGCTATGTTCGTGATTATCTCTGTTGCTGAACGAGCTAGCAGGTTATTCTGCTCAGATCTCAAAGTGACCAACTAACTTCATGTAGAAACACTGTTAGTTTGCCTCCTAACTCATTTTCCTAACAAGACAACCTCAATGATAAGATGCACATTGTTTTCCATGCATTTCTTGCTAAAGGAGCTATGTTACTGATTATCTCTGTTGCTGAACGAGCCAAAAGGTTATTCTGCTCAGATATAAAAGAGACCAACTAACTTCATATAGAAACACTGTTAGTTTGCCTCCTAACTCATTTTCCTAACAAGACAACCTCAATGACAAGACGCACATTGTTTTCCATGCATTTCTTGCTAAAGGAGCTATGTTCGTGATTATCTCTGTTGCTGAACGAGCTAGCAGGTTTTTCTGCTCAGATCTAAAAGAGACCAACTTACTTCATGTAGAAACACTGTTAGTTTGCCTCCTAACTCATTTTCCTAACAAGACAACCTCAATAATAAGACGGACATTGTTTTCCATGCATTTCTTGGTAAAGGAGCTATGTTAGTGATTATCTCGATTGCTTAACGAGCCAGTAGGTTATTCTCCTCAGATCTAAAAGAGACCAACTAAATTCATGTAGAAACACTGTTATTTTGCTTCCTAACTCATTTTCCTAACAAGACAACCTCAATAATAAGACGCACATTGTTTCCCATGCATTTCTTGCTAAATTAGCTATGTTCGTGATTATCTTTGTTACTGAACGAGCCAGAAGGTTATTCTGCTCAGATCTAAAAGAGACCAACTTACTTCATGTAGAAACACTGTTAGTTTGCCTCCTAACTCATTTTCCTAGCAAGACAACTTCAATGATAAAACGCACATTGTTTTCCATGCATTTCTTGCTAAAGGAGCTATGTTCGTAATTATCTCTGTTGCTGAATGAGCTAGCAGGTTATTCTGCTCAGATCTAAAAGAGACCAACTTACTTCATGTAGAAACACTGTTATTTTGCCTCCTAACTTATTTTCCTAACAAGACAACCTCAATAATAAGACGGACATTGTTTTCCATGCATTTCTTGCTAAAGGAGCTATGTTCGTGATTATCTCTGTTACTGAATGAGCTAGCAGGTTATTCTGCTCAGATCTAAAAGAGACCAACTTACTTCATGTAGAAAAACTGTTAGTTTGCCTCCTAACTCATTTTCCTAGCAAGACAACTTCAATGATAAGACGCACATTGTTTTCCATGCATTTCTTGCTAAAAAAACTATGTTTGTGATTATCTCTGTTGCTGAACGAGCTAGCAGGTTATTCTGCAAAGATCTAAAAGAGAACAACTAACTTCATATAGAAACACTGTTAGTTTGCATCCTAACTCATTTTCCTAACAAGACAACCTCAATGATAAGACGGACATTGTTTTCCATGCATTTCTTGCTAAAGGAGCTATGTTAGTGATTATCTCTGTTGCTTAATGAGCTAGCAGGTTATTATCCTCAGATCTAAAAGAGACCAACTAACTTCATGTAGAAACACTGTTATTTTGCCTCCTAACTCATTTTCCTAACAAGACAACCGCAATAATAAGACGCACATTGTTTTCCATGCATTTCTTGCTGAAGGAGCTATAACTGTGATTATCTCTGTTGCTGAACGAGCCAGAAGGTTATTCTGCTCAGATCTAAAAGAGACCAACTTACTTCATGTAGAAACACTGTTAGTTTGCCTCCTAAATCATTTTCCTAACAAGACAACCTCAATGATAAGACGCACATTGTTTTCCATGCATTTCTTGCTAAAGGAGCTATGTTCGTGATTATCTCTGTTGCTGAACTAGCTAGCAGGTTATTCTGCTCAGATCTAAAACAGACTAAGTAACTTTATATAGAAACACTGTTAGTTTGCCGCCTAACTCATTTTCCTAACAAGACAACCTCAATGATAAGACGCTCATTGTTTTCTATTCATTTCTTGCTAAAGGAGCTATGTTCGTGATTATCTCTGTTGCTGAATGAGCCAGAGAGTTATTCTGCTCAGATCTAAAAGAGATCAACTAATTTAATGTAGAGACACTATTAGTTTGCCTCCTAACTCATTTTCCTAACAAGACAACCTCAATGATAAGACACACATTGTTTTCCATGCATTTCTTGCTAAAGGAGCTATGTTCGTGATTATCTCTGTTTCTGAATGAGCTAGCAGGTTATTCTGCTCAGATCTAAAATAGACCAACTTACTTCAAGTAGAAACACTGTTAGTTTGCCTCCTAACTCATTTTCCTAACAAGACAACCTCAATGATAAGACGCACATTGTTTTCCATGCATTTCTTGCATGAGGAGCTATGTTTGTGATTATCTCTGTTGCTGAACGAGCCAGAAGGTTATGCTGCTCAGATCTAAAACAGACCAACTTACTTTATGTAGAAACACTGTTAGTTTGCCTCCTAAATCATTTTACTAAAAAGACAACCTCAATGATAAGACACACATTGTTTTCCATGCATTTCTTGCATAAGGAGCTATTTTTGTGATTATCTCTGTTGCTGAACGAGCCAGAAGGTTATGCTGCTCAGATCTAAAACAGACCAACTTACTTTATGTAGAAACACTGTTAGTGTGCCTCCTAAATCATTTTACTAAAAAGACAACCTCAATGATAAGACACACATTGTTTTCCATGCATTTCTTGCTAAAGGAGCTATGTTCGTGATTATCTCTGTTGCTGAACGAGCTAGCAGGTTATTCTGCAAAGATCTAAAAGAGACCAACTAACTTCATGTAGAAACACTGTTAGTTTGCCTCCTAACTCATTTTCCTAACAAGACAACCTCAATGATAAGACGCACATTGTTTTCCATGCATTTCTTGCATAAGGAGCTATGTTTGTGATTATCTCTGTTGCTGAACGAGCCAGAAGGTTATGCTGCTCAGATCTAAAACAGACCAACTTACTTTATGTAGAAACACTGTTAGTTTGCCTCCTAAATCATTTTACTAAAAAGACAACCTCAATGATAAGACACACATTGTTTTCCATGCATTTCTTGCATAAGGAGCTATGTTTGTGATTATCTCTGTTGCTGAACGAGCCAGAAGGTTATGCTGCTCAGATCTAAAACAGACCAACTTACTTAATGTAGAAACACTGTTAGTGTGCCTCCTAAATCATTTTACTAAAAAGACAACCTCAATGATAAGACACACATTGTTTTCCATGCATTTCTTGCTAAAGGAGCTATGTTCGTGATTATCTCTGTTGCTGAACGAGCCAGAAGGTTATGCTGCTCAGATCTAAAACAGACCAACTTACTTTATGTAGAAACACTGTTAGTGTGCCTCCTAAATCATTTTACTAAAAAGACAACCTCAATGATAAGACACACATTGTTTTCCATGCATTTCTTGCTAAAGGAGCTATGTTCGTGATTATCTCTGTTGCTGAATGAGGTAGCAGGTTATTCTGCAAAGATCTAAAACAGACCAACTAACTTCATGTAGAGACACTGTTAGTTTGCCTCCTAACTAGAGATGAGCGAGCACTAAAATGCTCGGGTACTCGTTATTCGAGACGAACTTTTCCCGATGCTCGAGTGCTCGTTTCGAGTAACGAGCCCCATTGAAGTCAATGGGAGACTCGAGCATTTTTCAAGGGGACCAAGGCTCTGCACAGGGAAGCTTGGCCAAACACCTGGGAACCTCAGAAAAGGATGGAAACACCACGGAAATGGACAGGAAACAGCAGGGGCAGCATGCATGGATGCCTCTGAGGCTGCTTAAATGCACCATTATGCCAAAATTATGGCCAACAGCATGGCCATGACAGAGTGACAGAATGAAGCTAGATAGCATCTAAAACATCCAATAATTGACCCTGACACTATAGGGGACGGCATGCAGAGGCAGCGGCAGCAGCGGAAGGCTAGAGAGTGGCATGGCGACATACCCTAAATGGACTCAGGCTTCAAACCAATGGGTAGCAGAGAGGAACCAAAGGAGGTGAGCAAGAAGCGCTCAAATAATATTGGTACATGATAAAAGTTTGCCAGTATATTTTGTGGATTACACAGCAGGGTGGCGACAAAGTTAACATGGAAGCCATGAAAACAATCCAAAATTCTGCCTGACACAGCTCGTTTGATAAGGGGACGATGTATGGAGGCAGTGAACTAGTAGTAGATTAAAGGTGCTGCAGTTAAAACTATGTTAGTTGGTTCTTGGCATGGAGCTGGCGCTCCGCTGCCAGGCGAGCTTTCGCCAATCCAAGCCCCTGTCTCTAGGCTACTCCCCAAACAGCACTTCTAAGAACCTTTCGGATAAGATCAAGTGTAGTAGCGTTCTTATAAGTTTGGGATATGGCGGGTGAGGGGAATGTAAACATCTGCGCAAGAAGCGCTGAAATAATATCCGTAAATGAAAAAAGTTTTCCAGTATATTTTGTGGCTTACACAGCAGGGTGGCGACAAAGTTAACAAGTTTGATGTGGAATGCCCTGCAATAGCTCTTGGGCGGTGTGCCTTTTATCACCTAGGCTCAGCAGTTTGAGCACCGCCTGCTGTCGCTAAGCAACGGCACTGCTGCTGTGCCTAGAGCTACCGACTGATGGCGCCATGCCCACGGATGGTAATTCGGAGGAGGAGGAGGTGGAGGAGGGGTGGGAGGATTTGGAGGTATAGTAGGCCTTTGAGACCTGGACCGAGGTAGGCCCTGCAATCCTCTGCGTCGGCAGTATATGACCAGCCCCAGGGTCAGACTCGGTCCCAGCCTGCACCAAGTTAAGTGTAGTAGCGTTCTTATAAGTTTGGGATATGGCGGGTGAGGGGAATGTAAACAGATGCGCAAGAAGCGCATGATGCGCATGGAGCTGGCGCTCCGCTGCTAGGCGAGCTTTCGCCAATCCAAGCCCCTGTCTCTAGGCTACTCCCCAAACAGCACTTCTAAGAACCTTTTGTATAAGATCAAGTGTAGTAGCGTTCTTATAAGTTTAGGATATGGCGGGTGAGGGGAATGTAAACAGATGCGCAAGAAGCGCTGAAATAATATCCGTAAATGGTAAAAGTTTGCCAGTGTATTTTGTGGATAACACAGCAGGGTGGCGACAAAGTTAACAACTTTGATGTGGAATCCATGAAAACAACCCAAATTTCGGCCTGACAAACCTCGTTTGATAAAGGGACGATGTATGGAGGCAGCTATATGGACGACTTTTGGAGGTAGCAATGGAGACAACGTGTGGAGGCTGCTATGGAGACAATTCAATTTGGATAGTGCCTGTATGTGGCAGTCCAAAAAATGTTTCAAACCAGAGGAGCAGGTAGGTGGCCCTCCAGAAAAATGGAATAGATTGAGTGCCTGTATGTGGCAGTCCAAAAAATTTTTCAAACCAGAGGAGCAGGTAGGTGGCCCTCCAGAAAAATGGAATAGATTGAGTGCCTGTATGTGGCAGTCCAAAAAAGTTTTTAAACCAGAGGAGCAGGTAGGTGGCCCTCCAGAAAAATGGAATAGATTGAGTGCCTGTATGTGGCAGTCCCAAAAAATTGTTTAAAACAGAGGACCGGAAAGGTGGCCCTCCAGAAAAATTGAATAGATTGAGTGCCTGTATGTGGCACTCCCAAAAATTGTTTAAAACAGAGGACCGTGTCGGTGGCCCTCCAGAAAAATTAAATGCATAAAGTACTATACCTAGAGCCAGTGGGCCCTGTCAAAAAACAGCCAGTTTCCTCTGCTTTACTGTAGAAAGAGGAGGAGAAGGAGGAAAATGAGGAGGAGGAGGAGTGGATAAATTATTCAGGTTGAGCTTCCTTCACCTGCTGGAGATTTGAAATTAGGAAATCAAATATATATAACGCTACTGCAGGCGTAATTAAGACGTTTGTATTCTCCTATGGCTATTTTCTAGCCAAGTATTACAGCACACTACTATGCCAGATGAGATGACGCTGAGTTATGAAAAAAATAAACGTAAAATAAAAAGAAACTGGCAGACTGTGCCTAATTGAAATACAACCCCGGGCCCTAATAAATTTTCCCACTTCGGTCTTTGCGATGGATATGTGCGTCACTAAAACACAGTGGTCGCAAGTCTGACTCCAAATTGCTCCCAATTTGATAGTAGATGCACTGCAGCAAGTACAGCCACCAGCAGATCAACCAGAAATCAAATATATATAACGCTACTGTAGGCGTAATTAAGACGTTTGTATTCTCCTATGGCTATTTTCTAGCCAAGTATTACAGCACACTACTATGCCAGATGAGATGACGCTGAGTTATGAAAAAAATAAACGTAAAATAAAAAGAAACTGGCAGACTGTGCCTAATTGAAATACAACCCCGGGCCCTAATAAATTTTCCCACTTCGGTCTTTGCGATGGATATGTGCGTCACTAAAACACAGTGGTCGCAAGTCTGACTCCAAATTGCTCCCAATTTGATAGTAGATGCACTGCAGCAAGTACAGCCATCAGCAGATCAACCAGAAATCAAATATATATAACGCTACTGCAGGCGTAATTAAGACGTTTGTATTCTCCTATGGCTATTTTCTAGCCAAGTATTACAGCACACTACTATGCCAGATGAGATGACGCTGAGTTATGAAAAAAATAAACGTAAGATAAAAAGAAACTGGCAGACTGTGCCTAATTGAAATACAACCCCGGGCCCTAATAAATTTTCCCACTTCGGTCTTTGCGATGGATATGTGCGTCACTAAAACACAGTGGTCGCAAGTCTGACTCCAAATTGCTCCCAATTTGATAGTAGATGCACTGCAGCAAGTACAGCCACCAGCAGATCAACCAGAAATCAAATATATATAACGCTACTGTAGGCGTAATTAAGACGTTTGTATTCTCCTATGGCTATTTTCTAGCCAAGTATTACAGCACACTACTATGCCAGATGAGATGACGCTGAGTTATGAAAAAAATAAACGTAAAATAAAAAGAAACTGGCAGACTGTGCCTAATTCTACTCAAACCCCTAATAAATTTTCCCACTTTGGTGTTTGAGGTGGATATGTGTGTCACTAAGAGCTAAACACAACGGTAGCAAGTCCCCCTGCTAATTCCTCACAATATGGTACTAGCTGCAAATAAAAAAAAAAAAAAATTATAACGTTATTGTAGCCCTAAGAAGGGCTGTTGGGTTCTTTTAGAATCACTCCTGCCTAACAGTAAGCTAATAGAACACCCTAACGCTTTCCCTGAGCAGCAGCAGCTCTCTCCCTAGCGGCATCCAGACAGAGAATGATCCGAGCAGCGCGGGCAGCGGCTAGTCTATCCCAGGGTCACCTGATCTGGCCAGCCAACCACTGCTATCTACGTGTAAGGGTACCACGTCATGCTGGGTGGAGTGCAGAGTCTCCTGGCTTGTGATTGGCTCTGTTTCTGGCCGCCAAAAAGCAAAACGGCGGGAGCTGCCATTTTCTCGAGCGGGCGAAATACTCGTCCGAGCAACGAGCAGTTACGAGTACGCTAATGCTCGATCGAGCATCAAGCTCGGACGAGTATGTTCGCTCATCTCTACTCCTAACTCATTTTCCTAACAAGACAACCTCAATGATAAGACGCAAATTGTTTTCCAAGCAGTTCTTGCTAAAGGAGTTATGTTCGTGATTATCTCTGTTGCTGAACGAACCAGAAGGTTATTCTGCAAAGATCTAAAAGAGACCAACTTACTTCATGTAGAAACACCGTTAGTTTGCCTCCTAACTAATTTTCCTAACAAGACAACCTCAATAATAAGACGCACGAGTTCGTAATTATCTCTGTTGCTGAACGAGCCAGAAGGTTATTCTGTTCAAATCTAAAAGAGACCAACTTACTTCATGTAGAAACACTGTTAGTTTGCCTCCTAACTCATTTTCCTAACAAGACAACCTCAATGACAAGACGCACATTATTTTCCATGCATTTCTTGCTAAAGGAGCTATGTTACTGATTATCTCTGTTGCTGAACGAGCCAGAAGGTTATTCTGCTCAGATATAAAAGAGACCAACTAACTACATATAGAAACACTGTTAGTTTGCCTCCTAACTCATTTTCCTAACAAGACAACCTCAATGACAAGACGCACATTGTTTTCCATGCATTTCTTGCTAAAGGAGCTATGTTCGTGATTATCTCTGTTGCTGAACGAGCTAGCAGGTTTTTCTGCTCAGATCTAAAAGAGACCAACTTACTTCATGTAGAAACACTGTTAGTTTGCCTCCTAACTCATTATCCTAACAAGACAACCTCAATAATAAGACGGACATTGTTTTCCATGCATTTCTTGGTAAAGGAGCTATGTTAGTGATTATCTCGGTTGCTTAACGAGCCAGTGGGTTATTCTCCTCAGATCTAAAAGAGACCAACTAACTTAATGTAGAGACACTGTTAGTTTGCTTCCTAACTCATTTTCCTAACAAGACAACCTCAATAATAAGACGCACATTGTTTCCCATGCATTTCTTGCTAAAGGAGCTATGTTCGTGATTATCTTTGTTACTGAACGAGCCAGAAGGTTATTCTGCTCAGATCTAAAAGAGACCAACTTACTTCATGTAGACACACTGTTAGTTTGCCTCCTAACTCATTTTCCTAGCAAGACAACTTCAATGATAAAACGCACATTGTTTTCCATGCATTTCTTGCTAAAGGAGCTATGTTCGTAATTATCTCTGTTGATGAATGAGTAAGCAGGTTATTCTGCTCAGATCTAAAAGAGACCAATTAACTTTATGTAGAAACAATGTTAGGTTGCCTCCTATCTTATTTTCCTAACAAGACAACCTTAGTGATAAGACACATTTTGTTTTCCATGCATTTCTTGCTAAAGGAGCTAATTCGTGATTATCTCTTTTGCTGAACGAGCTGGCAGGTAATTCTGCTCAGATCTAAAATAGACCAACTTACTTCATGTAGAAACACTGTTAGTTTGCCTCCTAACTCATTTTCCTAGCAAGACAACTTCAATGATAAGACGCACATTGTTTTCCATGCATTTCTTGCTAAAGGAGCTATGTTTGTGATTATCTCTGTTGCTGAACGAGCTAGCAGGTTATTCTGCAAAGATCTAAAAGAGAACAACTAACTTCATATAGAAACACTGTTAGTTTGAATCCTAACTCATTTTCCTAAAAAGACAACCTCAATGACAAGACACACATTGTTTTCCATGCATTTCTTGCTAAAGGAGCTATGTTAGTGATTATCTCTGTTGCTTAATGAGCTAGCAGGTTATTATCCTCAGATCTAAAAGAGACCAACTAACTTCATGTAGAAACACTGTTAGTTTGCCTCCTAACTCATTTTCCTAACAAGACAACCGCAATAATAAGACGCACATTGTTTTCCATGCATTTCTTGCTGAAGGAGCTATGTCTGTGATTATCTCTGTTGCTGAACGAGCCAGAAGGTTATTCTGCTCAGATCTAAAATAGACCAACTTACTTCATGTAGAAACACTGTTAGTTTGCCTCATAATTAATTTTCCTAACAAGACAACTTCAATGATAAGACGCACATTGTTTTCCATGCATTTTATGCTAAAGGAGCTATGTTCGTGATTATCTCTGTTGCTTAACGAGCTAGCAGGTTATTCTCCTCAGATCTGAAAGAGACCAACTTACTTCATGTAGAAACACTGTTACTTTGCCTTCTAATTCATTTTACTAACAAGACAACCTCAATAATAAGGCGTACATTGTTTTCCATGCATTTCTTGCTAAAGAAGCTATGTTCGTGATTATCTCTGTTGCTGAACGAGCTAGCAGGTTATTCTTCTCAGATCTAAAAGAGACCAACTAACTTCATGTAGAAACACTGTTAGTTTGCCTCCTAACTCATTTTCCTAACAAGACAACCTCAATGATAAGACACACATTGTTTTCCATGCATTTCTTGCTAAAGGAGCTATGTTAGTGATTATCTCTGTTGCTTATTGAGCTAGCAGGTTATTCTGCTCAGATCTAAAAGAAATCAAGTAACTTAATGTAGAGACACTGTTAGTTTGCTTCCTAACTCATTTTCCTAACAAGACAACCTCAATGATAAGACGCACATTGTTTACCATGCATTTCTTGCTAAAGGAGCTATGTTCGTGATTATCTCTGTTGCTGAACGAGTTAGCAGGATATTCTGCTCAGATTTAAAAGAGACCAACTAACTTTCTGTAGAAACACTGTTATTTTGCCTCCTAACTCATTTTCCTAACAAGACAACCTCAATGATAAGACACACATTGTTTTCCATGCATCTCTTGCTAAAGGAGCTATGTTCGTGATTATCTCTGTTGCTGAACGAGATAGCAGGTTATTCTCCTCAGATCTAAAAGAGACCGACTAACTTCATGTAGAAACACTGTTTGTTTGCCTCCTAACTCATTTTCCTAACAAGACAACATCAATAATAAGATGCACATGTTCGTAATTATCTCTGTTGCTGAACGAGCCAGAAGGTTATTCTGTTCAAATCTAAAAGAAACCAACTTACTTCATGTAGAAACACTGTTAGTTTGCCTCCTAACTCATTTTCCTAACAAGACAAGCTCAATGAGAAGACGGACATTGTTTTCCATGCTTTTCTTGCTAAAGAAGATATGTTAGAGATTATCTCTGTTGCTGAACGAGCTAGAAGGTTATTCTGCTCAGATCTAAAAGAGATCAACTAACTAAATGTAGAGACACTGTTAGTTTGCCTCCTAACTCATTTTCCTAACAAGACAATCTCAATGATAAGACGCACATGGTTTTCCATGCATTTCTTGCTAAAGGAGCTATGTTCATAATTATCTCTGTTGCTGAACGAGTTAGCAGGTTATTCTGCTCAGATCTAAAAGAGACCAACTAACTTTATGTAGAAACACTGTTAGTTTGCCTCCTAACTCATTTTCCTAACAAGACAACCTCAATGATAAGACACACATTGTTTTCCATGCATTTCTTGCTACAGGAACTATGTTAGTGATTATCTCTGTTGCTTAATGAGCTAGCAGGTTATTCTCCTCAGATCTAAAAGAGACCAACTAACTTCATGTAGCAACTGTTATTTTGCCTCCTAACTCATTTTCCTAACAAGACAACCTCAATGATAAGACGCACATTGTTTTCTATGCATTTTTTACTTAAGGAGCTATGTTCGTGATTATCTCTGTTGCTGAACGAGCCAGAAGGTTATTCTGCTCAGATCTAAAACAGACCAACTTACTTCATGTAGAAACACTGTTAGTTTGTCTCCTAAATCATTTTCCTAACAAGACAACCTCAATGATAGGACACACATTGTTTTCCATGCATTTCTTGCTAAAGAAGCTATGTTCGTGATTATCTCTGTTGCTGAACGAGCTAGCAGGTTATTCTGCAAAAATCTAAAAGAGACCAACTTACTTCATGTAGAAACACTGTTAGTTTGCCTCCCAACTCATTTTCCTAACAAGACAACCTCAATGATAAGACGCACATTGTTTTCCATGCATTTCTTGCTAAAGGAACTATGTTCGTGATTATCTCTGTTGCTGAATGAGCTAGAGTGTTATTCTGCTCAGCTCTAAAATAGATCAACTAACTTAATGTAGAGACACTGTTAGTTTGCCTCCTAACTCATTTTCCTAACAAGACAACCTCAATGATAAGACGCACATTGTTTTCCATGCATTTCTTGTTTAAGGAGCTATGTTTGTGATTATCTCTGTTGCTGAACGAGCTAGAAGGTTATGCTGTTCAGATCTAAAACAGACCAACTTACTTCATGTAGAAACACTGTTAGTTTGCCTCCTAACTCATTTTCCTAACAAGACAACCTCAATGATAAGACGCACATTGTTTTCCATGCATTTCTTGTTTAAGGAGCTATGTTTGTGATTATCTCTGTTGCTGAACGAGCTAGAAGGTTATGCTGTTCAGATCTAAAACAGACCAACTTACTTCATGTAGAAACACTGTTAGTTTGCCTCCTAAATCATTTTACTAACAAGACAACCTCAATGATAAGACACACATTGTTTTCCATGCATTTCTTGCTAAAGGAGCTATGTTCGTGATAATCTCTGTTGCTGAACGAGCTAGCAGGTTATTCTGCTCAGATCTAAAACAGACCAACTAACTACATGTAGAGACACTGTTAGTTTGCTACCTAACTCATTTTCCTAACAAGACAACCTCAATGATAAGACGCAAATTGTTTTCCAAGCAGTTCTTGCTAAAGGAGCTATGTTCGTGATTATCTCTGTTGCTGAACGAGCTGGCAGGTTATTCTGCTCAGATTTAAAATAGACCAACTTACTTCATGTAGAAACACTGTTAGTTTGCCTCCTATCTCATTTTCCTAACAAGACAACCTCAATAATAAGACGCACATTGTTTTCCATGCATTTCTTGCTAAAGAAGCTATGTTCGTGATTCTCTCTGTTGCTGAACGAGCTAGCAGGATATTCTGCTCAGATCTAAAAGAGACCAACTAACTTCATGTAGAAACACTGTTAGTTTGCCTCCTAAATAATTTTCCTAACAAGACAACCTCAATGCTAAGACGCACATTGATTTCCATGCATTTCTTGCTAAAGGAGCTATGTTCGTAATTATCTCTGTTGCTGAACGACCTAGCAGGTTATTCTGCTCAGATCTAAAAGAGACCAACTAACTTCATGTAGAAACACTGTTAGGTTGCCTCCTCACTCATTTTCCTAACAAGACAACCTCAATGATAAGACACACATTGTTTTCCATGCATTTCTTGCTAAAGGAGCTATGTTCGTGATTATCTCTGTTGCTGAACTAGCTCGCAGGTTATTCTGCTCAGATCTAAAAAAGACTAAGTAACTTTATATAGAAACACTGTTAGTTTGCCGCCGAACTCATTTTCCTAACAAGACAACCTCAATGATAAGACGCTCATTGTTTTCCATGCATTTCTTGCTAAAGGAGCTATGTTCGTGATTATCTCTGTTGCTGAATGAGCCAGAGAGTTATTCTGCTCAGATCTAAAAGAGATCAACTAACTTAATGTAGAGACACTGTTAGTTTGCCTCCTAACTCATTTTCCTAACAAGACAACCTCAATGATAAGACGCACAATGTTTTCCATGCATTTCTTGCTAAAGGAGCTATGTTCGTGATTATCTCTGTTGCTGAATGAGCTAGCAGGTTATTCTGCTCAGATCTAAAATAGACCAACTTACTTCATGTAGAAACACTGTTAGTTTGCCTCCTAACTCATTTTCCTAACAAGACAACCTCAATGATAAGACGCACATTGTTTTCCATGCATTTCTTGTTTAAGGAGCTATGTTTGTGATTATATCTGTTGCTGAACGAGCCAGAAGGTTATGCTGCTCAGATCTAAAACAGACCAACTTACTTCATGTAGAAACACTGTTAGTTTGCCTCCAAAATCATTTTACTAACAATTCAACCTCAATGATAAGACACACATTGTTTTCCATGCATTTCTTGCTAAAGGAGCTATGTTCGTGATTATCTCTGTTGCTGAACGAGCTAGCAGGTTATTCTGCAAAGATCTAAAAGAGACCAACTAACTTAATGTAGAAACACTGTTAGTTTGCCTCCTAACTCATTTTCCTAACAAGACAACCTCAATAATAAGACGCACATTGTTTTCCATGCATTTCTTGCTAAAATAGCTATGTTCGTGATTATCTCTGTTGCTGAATGAGGTAGCAGGTTATTCTGCAAAGATCTAAAACAGACCAACTAACTACATGTAGAGACACTGTTAGTTTGCTACCTAACTCATTTTCCTAACAAGACAACCTCAATGATAAGACGCAAATTGTTTTCCAAGCACTTCTTGCTAAAGTAGCTATGTTCGTGATTATCTCTGTTGCTGAACGAGCTGGCAGGTTATTCTGCTCAGATTTAAAATAGACCAACTTACTTCATGTAGAAACACTGTTAGTTTGCCTCCTAACTCATTTTCCTAACAAGACAACCTCAATAATAAGACGCACATTGTTTTCCATGCATTTCTTGCTAAAGAAGCTATGTTCGTGATTCTCTCTGTTGCTGAACGAGCTAGCAGGATATTCTGCTCAGATCTAAAAGAGACCAACTAACTTCATGTAGAAACACTGTTAGTTTGCCTCCTAAATAATTTTCCTAACAAGACAACCTCAATGCTAAGACGCACATTGATTTCCATGCATTTCTTGCTAAAGGAGCTATGTTCGTAATTATCTCTGTTGCTGAACGAGCTAGCAGGTTATTCTGCTCAGATCTAAAAGAGACCAACTAACTTCATGTAGAAACACCGTTAGTTTGCCTCCTAATTCATTTTCCTAACAAGACAACCTCAATAATAAGACGCACATGTTCGTAATTATCTCTATTGCTGAACGAGCCAAAGGTTATTCTGCAAAGATCTAAAAGAGACCAACTTACTTCATGTAGAAACACCGTTAGTTTGCCTCCTAATTCATTTTCCTAACAAGACAACCTCAATAATAAGACGCACATGTTCGTAATTATCTCTGTTGCTGAACGAGCCAGAAGGTTATTCTGTTCAAATCTAAAAGAGAACAACTTACTTCATGTAGAAACACTGTTAGTTTGCCTCCTAACTCATTTTCCTAACAAGACAACCTCAATGATAAGACGCACATTGTTTTCCATGCATTTCTTGCTAAAGTAGCTATGTTCGTAATTATCTCTGTTGCTGAACGAGTTAGCAGGTTATTCTGCTCAGATCTAAAAGAGACCAACTAACTTTATGTAGAGACACTGTTAGTTTGCCTCCTAACTCATTTTCCTAACAAGACAACCTCAATGATAAGACGCACATTGTTTTCCATGCATTTCTTGCTAAAGGAGCTATGTTCGTGATTATCTCTGATGCTGAACGAGCTAGCAGGTTATTCTGCTCAGATCTAAAAGAGACCAACTAACTTTATGTAGAAACACTGTTAGTTTGCCTCCTAACTCATTTTCCTAACAAGACAACCTCAATGATAAGACACACATTGTTTTCCATGCATTTCTTGCTAAAGGAGCTAATTCGTTATTATCTCTGTTGCTGAACGAGCTGGCAGGTTATTCTGCTCAGATCTAAAATAGACCAACTAACTTCATGTAGGAACACTGCTAGTTTGCCTCCTAACTCATTTTCCTAACACGACAACCTCAATGATAAGACGCACATTGTTTTCCATGCATTTCTTGCTAAAGGAGCTATGTTCGTAATTATCTCTGTTGCTGAACGAGCTAGCAGGGTATTCTGCTCAGATCTAAAAGAGACCAACTTACTTCATGTAGAAACACTGTTAGGTTGCCTCCTCACTCATTTTACTAACAAGACAACCTCAATGATAAGACGCACATTGTTTTCCATGCATTTCTTGCTAAAGGAGCAATGTTCGTGATTATCTCTGTTGCTGAACGAGTTAGCATGTTATTCTGCTCAGATCTAAAAGATATCAACTAACTTAATGTAGAGACACTGTTAGTTTGCCTCCTAACTCATTTTCCTAACAAGACAACCTCAATGATAAGACGCACATTCTTTTCCATGCATTTCTTGCTAAAGGAGCTATGTTCGTGATTATCTCTGTTGCTGAATGATCTAGAGGGTTATTCTGCTCAGATCTGAAAGAGATCAACTAACTTAATGTAGAGACAGTGTTAGTTTGCCTCCTAACTCATTTTCCTAACAAGACAACCTCAATGATAAGACGCACATTGTTTTCCATGCATTTCTTGCTAAAGGAGCTATGTTCGTGATTATCTCTGTTGCTGAACGAGTTAGCAGGTTATTCTGCTCAGATCTAAAAGAGACCAACTAACTTAATGTAGAGACACTGCTAGTTTGCCTCCTAACTCATTTTCCTAACAAGACAACCTCAACGATAAGATGCACATTGTTTCTCATGCATTTCTTGCTAAAGGAGCTATGTTCGTGATTATCTCTGTTGCTGAACGAGCCAGAAGGTTATTCTGCTCAGATCTAAAATAGACCAACTTACTTCATGTAGAAACACTGTTAGTTTGCCTCCTAACTTATTTTCCTAACAAGACAACCTCAATGATAAGACGCACATTGTTTTCCATGCATTTCTTGCTAAAGGAGCTATGTTCGTAATTATCTCTGTTGCTGAACGAGCTAGCAGGTTATTCTGCTCAGATCTAATACAGACCTACTAACTTCATGTAGAAACACTGTTAGTTTGCCTCCTAAATCATTTTCCTAACATGACAACCTCAATGATAAGACGCACATTGTTTTCCATGCATTTCTTGCTAAAGGAGCTATGTTCGTGATTATCTCTGTTGCTGAACTAGCTAGCAAGTTATTCTGCTCAGATCTAAAACAGACTAAGTAACTTTATATAGAAACACTGTTAGTTTGCCGCCTAACTCATTTTTCTAACAAGACAACCTCAATGATAAGACGCTCATTGTTTTCCATGCATTTCTTGCTAAAGGAGCTATGTTCGTGATTATCTCTGTTGCTGAATGAGCCAGAGAGTTATTCTGCTCAGATCTAAAAGAGATCAACTAACTTAATGTAGAGACACTGTTAGTTTGCCTCCTAACTCATTTTCCTAACAAGACAACCTCAATGATAAGACGCACCTTGTTTTCCATGCATTTCTTGCTAAAGGAGCTATGTTCGTAATTATCTCTGTTGCTGAACGAGTTAGCAGGTTATTCTGCTCAGATCTAAAAGAGACCAACTAACTTTATGTAGAGACACTGTTAGTTTGCCTCCTAACTCATTTTCCTAACTAGACAACCTCAATGATAAGACGCACATTGTTTTCCATGCATTTCTTGCTAAAGGAGCTATGTTCGTGATTATCTCTGATGCTGAACGAGCTAGCAGGTTATTCTGCTCAGATCTAAAAGAGATCAACTAACTTTATGTAGAAACACTGTTAGTTTGCCTCCTAACTCATTTTCCTAACAAGACAACCTCAATGATAAGACACACATTGTTTTCCATGCATTTCTTGCTAAAGGAGCTAATTCGTTATTATCTCTGTTGCTGAACGAGCTGGCAGGTTATTCTGCTCAGATCTAAAATAGACCAACTAACTTCATGTAGGAACACTGCTAGTTTGCCTCCTAACTCATTTTCCTAACACGACAACCTCAATGATAAGACGCACATTGTTTTCCATGCATTTCTTGCTAAAGGAGCTATGTTCGTAATTATCTCTGTTGCTGAACGAGCTAGCAGGGTATTCTGCTCAGATCTAAAAGAGACCAACTTACTTCATGTAGAAACACTGTTAGGTTGCCTCCTCACTCATTTTACTAACAAGACAACCTCAATGATAAGACGCACATTGTTTTCCATGCATTTCTTGCTAAAGGAGCAATGTTCGTGATTATCTCTGTTGCTGAACGAGTTAGCATGTTATTCTGCTCAGATCTAAAAGATATCAACTAACTTAATGTAGAGACACTGTTAGTTTGCCTCCTAACTCATTTTCCTAACAAGACAACCTCAATGATAAGACGCACATTGTTTTCCATGCATTTCTTGCTAAAGGAGCTATGTTCGTGATTATCTCTGTTGCTGAATGATCTAGAGGGTTATTCTGCTCAGATCTAAAAGAGATCAACTAACTTAATGTAGAGACAGTGTTAGTTTGCCTCCTAACTCATTTTCCTAACAAGACAACCTCAATGATAAGACGCACATTGTTTTCCATGCATTTCTTGCTAAAGGAGCTATGTTCGTGATTATCTCTGTTGCTGAACGAGTTAGCAGGTTATTCTGCTCAGATCTAAAAGAGACCAACTAACTTAATGTAGAGACACTGCTAGTTTGCCTCCTAACTCATTTTCCTAACAAGACAACCTCAACGATAAGACGCACATTGTTTCTCATGCATTTCTTGCTAAAGGAGCTATGTTCGTGATTATCTCTGTTGCTGAACGAGCCAGAAGGTTATTCTGCTCAGATCTAAAATAGACCAACTTACTTCATGTAGAAACACTGCTAGTTTGCCTCCTAAATCATTTTCCTAACAAGACAACCTCAATGATAAGACGCACATTGTTTTCCATGCATTTCTTGCTAAAGGAGCTATGTTCGTGATTATCTCTGTTGCTGAACTAGCTAGCAAGTTATTCTGCTCAGATCTAAAACAGACTAAGTAACTTTATAAAGAAACACTGTTAGTTTGCCGCCTAACTCATTTTTCTAACAAGACAACCTCAATGATAAGACGCTCATTGTTTTCCATGCATTTCTTGCTAAAGGAGCTATGTTCGTGATTATCTCTGTTGCTGAATGAGCCAAAGAGTTATTCTGCTCAGATCTAAAAGAGATCAACTAACTTAATGTAGAGACACTGTTAGTTTGCCTCCTAACTCATTTTCCTAACAAGACAACCTCAATGATAAGACGCACATTGTTTTCCATGCATTTCTTGCTAAAGGAGCTATGTTCGTGATTATCTCTGTTGCTGAATGAGCTAGCAGGTTATTCTGCTCAGATCTAAAATAGACCAACTTACTTCATGTAGAAACACTGTTAGTTTGCCTCCTAACTCATTTTCCTAACAAGACAACCTCAATGATAAGACGCACATTGTTTTCCATGCATTTCTTGTTTAAGGAGCTATGTTTGTGATTATCTCTGTTGCTGAACGAGCCAGAAGGTTATGCTGCTCAGATCTAAAACAGACCAACTTACTTCATGTAGAAACACTGTTAGTTTGCCTCCTAAATCATTTTACTAAAAAGACAACCTCAATGATAAGACACACATTGTTTTCCATGCATTTCTTGCTAAAGGAGCTATGTTCGTGATTATCTCTGATGCTGAACGAGCTAGCAGGTTATTCTGCTCAGATCTAAAAGAGATCAACTAACTTAATGTAGAGACACTGTTAGTTTGCCTCCTAACTCATTTTCCTAACAAGACAACCTCAATGATAAGACGCACATTGTTTTCCATGCATTTCTTGCTAAAGGAGCTATGTTCGTGATTATCTCTGTTGCTGAATGAGCTAGCAGGTTATTCTGCTCAGATCTAAAATAGACCAACTTACTTCATGTAGAAACACTGTTAGTTTGCCTCCTAACTCATTTTCCTAACAAGACAACCTCAATGATAAGACGCACATTGTTTTCCATGCATTTCTTGTTTAAGGAGCTATGTTTGTGATTATCTCTGTTGCTGAACGAGCCAGAAGGTTATGCTGCTCAGATCTAAAACAGACCAACTTACTTCATGTAGAAACACTGTTAGTTTGCCTCCTAAATCATTTTACTAAAAAGACAACCTCAATGATAAGACACACATTGTTTTCCATGCATTTCTTGCTAAAGGAGCTATGTTCGTGATTATCTCTGTTGCTGAACGAGCTGGCAGGTTATTCTGCTCAGATTTAAAATAGACCAACTTATTTCATGTAGAAACACTGTTAGTTTGCCTCCTAACTCATTTTCCTAACAAGACAACCTCAATAATAAGACGCACATTGTTTTCCATGCATTTCTTGCTAAAGAAGCTATGTTCGTGATTCTCTCTGTTGCTGAACGAGCTAGCAGGATATTCTGCTCAGATCTAAAAGAGACCACCTAACTTCATGTAGAAACACTGTTAGTTTGCCTCCTAACTAATTTTCCTAACAAGACAACCTCAATGCTAAGACGCACATTGATTTCCATGCATTTCTTGCTAAAGGAGCTATGTTCGTAATTATCTCTGTTGCTGAACGAGCTAGCAGGTTATTCTGCTCAGATCTAAAAGAGACCAACTAACTTCATGTAGAAACACTGTTAGGTTGCCTCCTCACTCATTTTCCTAACAAGACAACCTCAATGATAAGACGCACATTGTTTTCCATGCATTTCTTGCTATAGGAGCTACGTTTGTGATTATCTCTGTTGCTGAACGATATAGCAGGTTATTCTGCTCAGATCTAAACGATACCAACTAACTTAATGTAGAGACAGTGTTAGTTTGCCTCCTCACTCATTTTCCTAACAAGACAACCTCAATAATAAGACGCACATGTTCGTAATTATCTCTGTTGCTGAACGAGCCAGAAGGTAATTCTGTTCAAATCTAAAAGAGAACAACTTACTTCATGTAGAAACACTGTTAGTTTGCCTCCTAACTCATTTTCCTAACAAGACAACCTCAATGATAAGACGCACATTGTTTTCCATGCATTTCTTGCTAAAGGAGCTATGTTCGTAATTATCTCTGTTGCTGAACGAGTTAGCAGGTTATTCTGCTCAGATCTAAAAGAGACCAACTAACTTTATGTAGAGACACTGTTAGTTTGCCTCCTAACTCATTTTCCTAACAAGACAACCTCAATGATAAGACGCACATTGTTTTCCATGCATTTCTTGCTAAAGGAGCTATGTTCGTGATTATCTCTGATGCTGAACGAGCTAGCAGGTTATTCTGCTCAGATCTAAAAGAGACCAACTAACTTTATGTAGAAACACTGTTAGTTTGCCTCCTAACTCATTTTCCTAACAAGACAACCTCAATGATAAGACACACATTGTTTTCCATGCATTTCTTGCTAAAGGAGCTAATTCGTTATTATCTCTGTTGCTGAACGAGCTGGCAGGTTATTCTGCTCAGATCTAAAATAGACCAACTAACTTCATGTAGGAACACTGCTAGTTTGCCTCCTAACTCATTTTCCTAACACGACAACCTCAATGATAAGACGCACATTGTTTTCCATGCATTTCTTGCTAAAGGAGCTATGTTCGTAATTATCTCTGTTGCTGAACGAGCTAGCAGGATATTCTGCTCAGATCTAAAAGAGACCAACTTACTTCATGTAGAAACACTGTTAGGTTGCCTCCTCACTCATTTTACTAACAAGACAACCTCAATGATAAGACGCACATTGTTTTCCATGCATTTCTTGCTAAAGGAGCAATGTTCGTGATTATCTCTGTTGCTGAACGAGTTAGCATGTTATTCTGCTCAGATCTAAAAGATATCAACTAACTTAATGTAGAGACACTGTTAGTTTGCCTCCTAACTCAATTTCCTAACAAGACAACCTCAATGATAAGACGCACATTGTTTTCCATGCATTTCTTGCTAAAGGAGCTATGTTCGTGATTATCTCTGTTGCTGAATGATCTAGAGGGTTATTCTGCTCAGATCTAAAAGAGATCAACTAACTTAATGTAGAGACAGTGTTAGTTTGCCTCCTAACTCATTTTCCTAACAAGACAACCTCAATGATAAGACGCACATTGTTTTCCATGCATTTCTTGCTAAAGGAGCTATGTTCGTGATTATCTCTGTTGCTGAACGAGTTAGCAGGTTATTCTGCTCAGATCTAAAAGAGACCAACTAACTTAATGTAGAGACACTGCTAGTTTGCCTCCTAACTCATTTTCCTAACAAGACAACCTCAACGATAAGACGCACATTGTTTCTCATGCATTTCTTGCTAAAGGAGCTATGTTCGTGATTATCTCTGTTGCTGAACGAGCCAGAAGGTTATTCTGCTCAGATCTAAAATAGACCAACTTACTTCATGTAGAAACACTGTTAGTTTGCCTCCTAACTCATTTTCCTAACAAGACAACCTTAATGATAAGACACACATTGTTTTCCATGCATTTCTTGCTAAATGTCACGATACTGGTGATATATTGCTGGAATCTAATAGCAGGGACTAGACAGGACACAGGAGGTGCAGCGAGCAGGCTGGGAACTGTAGTACTACAACAAGCAAGTAATCAGAACTTGCAAAAGCCAGGAGAACAATCTGGGAGGAGTAGTTCAGCAAGCAGAAGGGAGGGACGATCCGGAGAAGGAGTTCCAAGCAAGAGGACTGTCCAAGCAGGAGCTAAACACAATACTCAAGCAATGTCTACTGAGCAGGACAGGAAATATATACCAAACAGGAAGTAAGATGGCACCCGGTTGAGACAACATCCACCATCTTAACTGAGGGCAAACTTAAGGGCAAGGCAAACTAGATGGGGAATAGCAGAGCCATGCCTGACACTAAAGGAGCTATTTTCGTGATTATCTCTGTTGCTGAACGAGCTGGCAGGTTATTCTGCTCAGATGTAAAATAGACCAACTTACTTCATGTAGAAACACTGTTAGTTTGCCTCCTAACTAATTTTCCTAACAAGACAACCTCAATGATAAGACGCACATTGTTTTCCATGCATTTCTTGCTAAAGAAGCTATGTTCGTGATTCTCTCTGTTGCTGAACGAGCTAGCAGGATATTCTGCTCAGATCTAAAAGAGACCAACTAACTTCATGTAGAAACACTGTTAGTTTGCCTCCTAACTAATTTTCCTAACAAGACAACCTCAATGATAAGACGCACATTGTTTTCCATGCATTACTTGCTAAAGGAGCTATGTTCGTAATTATCTCTGTTGCTGAACGAGCTAGCAGGTTATTCTGCTCAGATCTAAAAGAGACCAACTAACTTCATGTAGAAACACTGTTAGGTTGCCTCCTCACTCATTTTCCTAACAAGACAAGCTCAATGATAAGACGCACATTGTTTTCCATGCATTTCTTGCTAAAGGAGCTACGTTTGTGATTATCTCTGTTGCTGAACGAGATAGCAGGTTATTCTGCTCAGATCTAAACGATACCAACTAACTTAATGTAGAGACACTGTTAGTTTGCCTCCTAACTCATTTTCCTAACAAGACAACCTCAATGATAAGACGCACATTGTTTTTCATGCATTTCTTGCTAAAGGAGCTATGTTCGTGATTATCTCTGTTGCTGAATGAGGGTTATTCTGCTCAGATCTAAAAGAGATCAACTAACTTAATGTAGAGACAGTGTTAGTTTGCCTCCTAACTCATTTTCCTAACAAGACAACCTCAATGATAAGACGCACATTGTTTTCCATGCATTTCTTGGTAAAGGAGCTATGTTCGTGATTATCTCTGTTGCTGAACGAGTTGGCAGGTTATTCTGCTCAGATCTAAAAGAGACCAACTTACTTCATGTAGAAACACTGTTACTTTGCCTCCTCACTCATTTTCCTAACAAGACAACCTCAATAATAAGACGCACATTGTCTTCCATGCATTTCTTGCTAAAGAAGCTATGTTCGTGATTCTCTCTGTTGCTGAACGAGCTAGCAGGATATTCTGCTCAGATCTAAAAGAGACCAACTAACTTCATGTAGAAACACTGTTAGTTTGCCTCCTAACTAATTTTCCTAACAAGACAACCTCAATGATGAGACACACATTGTTTTCCATGCATTTCTTGCTAAAGGAGCTATGTTCGTAATTATCTCTGTTGCTGAACGAGCTAGCAGGTTATTCAGCAAAGATCTAAAAGAGACCAACTAACTTAATGTAGAAACACTGTTAGTTTGCCTCCTAACTCATTTTCCTAACAAGACAACCTCAATGATAAGACGCACATTGTTTTCCATGCATTTCTTGCTAAAGGAGCTATGTTCGTGATTATCTCTGTTGCTGAATGAGGTAGCAGGTTATTCTGCAAAGATCTAAAACAGACCAACTAACTACATGTAGAGACACTGTTAGTTTGCTACCTAACTCATTTTCCTAACAAGACAACCTCAATGATAAGACACACATTGATTTCCATGCATTTCTTGCTTATAAAGCTATGTTCGTGATTATCTCTGTTGCTGAACGAGCTGGCAGGTTATTCTGCTCAGATTTAAAATAGACCAACTTACTTCATGTAGAAACACTGTTATTTTGCCTCCTAACTCATTTTCCTAACAAGACAACCTCAATAATAAGACGCACATTGTTTTCCATGCATTTCTTGCTAAAGAAACTATGTTCGTGATTCTCTCTGTTGCTGAACGAGCTAGCAGGATATTCTGCTCAGATCTAAAAGAGACCAACTAACTTCATGTAGAAACACTGTTAGTTTGCCTCCTAACTAATTTTCCTAACAAGACAATCTCAATGCTAAGACGCACATTGATTTCCATGCATTTCTTGCTAAAGGAGCTATGTTCGTAATTATCTCTGTTGCTGAACGAGCTAGCAGGTTATTCTGCTCAGATCTAAAAGAGACCAACTAACTTCATGTAGAAACACTGTTAGGTTGCCTCCTCACTCATTTTCCTAACAAGACAACCTCAATGATAAGACGCACATTGTTTTCCATGCATTTCTTGCTAAAGGAGCTACGTTTGTGATTATCTCTGTTGCTGAACGAGATAGCAGGTTATTCTGCTCAGATCTAAACGATACCAACTAACTTAATGTAGAGACACTGTTAGTTTGCCTCCTAACTCATTTTCCTAACAAGACAACCTCAATGATAAGACGCACATTGTTTTTCATGCATTTCTTGCTAAAGGAGCTATGTTCGTGATTATCTCTGTTGCTGAATGAGGGTTATTCTGCTCAGATCTAAAAGAGATCAACTAACTTAATGTAGAGACAGTGTTAGTTTGCCTCCTAACTCATTTTCCTAACAAGACAACCTCAATGATAAGACGCACATTGTTTTCCATGCATTTCTTGCTAAAGGAGCTATGTTCGTGATTATCTCTGTTGCTGAACGAGCCAGAAGGTTATTCTGCAAAGGTCTAAAAGAGACCAACTTACTTCATGTAGAAACAACGTTAGTTTGCCTCCTAACTCATTTTCCTAACAAGACAACCTCAATAATAAGACGCACATGTTCGTAATTATCTCTGTTGCTGAACGAGCCAGAAGGTTATTCTGTTCAAATCTAAAAGAGAACAACTTACTTCATGTAGAAACACTGTTAGTTTGCCTCCTAACTCATTTTCCTAACAAGACAACCTCAATGATAAGACGCACCTTGTTTTCCATGCATTTCTTGCTAAAGGAGCTATGTTCGTAATTATCTCTGTTGCTGAACGAGTTAGCAGGTTATTCTGCTCAGATCTAAAAGAGACCAACTAACTTTATGTAGAGACACTGTTAGTTTGCCTCCTAACTCATTTTCCTAACAAGACAACCTCAATGATAAGACGCACATTGTTTTCCATGCATTTCTTGCTAAAGGAGCTATGTTCGTGATTATCTCTGATGCTGAACGAGCTAGCAGGTTATTCTGCTCAGATCTAAAAGAGATCAACTAACTTTATGTAGAAACACTGTTAGTTTTCCTCCTAACTCATTTTCCTAACAAGACAACCTCAATGATAAGACACACATTGTTTTCCATGCATTTCTTGCTAAAGGAGCTATGTTCGTGATTATCTCTGTTGCTGAATAAGGGTTATTCTGCTCAGATCTAAAAGAGATCAACTAACTTAATGTAGAGACAGTGTTAGTTTGCCTCCTAACTCATTTTCCTAACAAGACAACCTCAATGATAAGACGCACATTGTTTTCCATGCATTTCTTGGTAAAGGAGCTATGTTCGTGATTATCTCTGTTGCTGAACGAGTTGGCAGGTTATTCTGCTCATATCTAAAAGAGACCAACTAACTTAATGTAGAGACACTGTTAGTTTGCCTCCTAACTCATTTTCCTAACAAGACAACCTCAACGATAAGACGCACATTGTTTTCCATGCATTTCTAGCTAAAGGAGCTATGTTCGTGATTATCTCTGTTGCTGAACGAGCTAGAAGGTTATTCTGCTCAGATCTAAAAGAGACCAACTTACTTCATGTAGAAACACTGTTAGTTTTCCTCCTAACTTATTTTCCTAACAAGACAACCTCAATGATAAGACGCACATTGTTTTCCATGCATTTCTTGCTAAAGGAGCTAATTCGTGATTATCTCTGTTGCTGAACGAGCTGGCAGGTTATTCTGCTCAGATCTAAAAGAGACCAACTTACTTCATGTAGAAACACTGTTACTTTGCCTCCTAACTCATTTTCCTAACAAGACAACCTCAATAATAAGACGCACATTGTTTTCCATGCATTTCTTGCTAAAGAAGCTATGTTCGTGATTCTCTCTGTTGCTGAACGAGCTAGCAGGATATTCTGCTCAGATCTAAAAGAGACCAACTAACTTCATGTAGAAACACTGTTAGTTTGCCTCCTAACTTATTTTCCTAACAAGACAACCTCAATGCTAAGACGCACATTGATTTCCATGCATTTCTTGCTAAAGGAGCTATGTTCGTAATTATCTCTGTTGCTGAACGACCTAGCAGGTTATTCTGCTCAGATCTAAAAGAGACCAACTAACTTCATGTAGAAACACTGTTAGGTTGCCTCCTCACTCATTTTCCTAACAAGACAACCTCAATGATAAGACGCACATTGTTTTCCATGCATTTCTTGCTAAAGGAGCTATGTTCGTGATTATCTCTGTTGCTGAACTAGCTAGCAGGTTATTCTGCTCAGATCTAAAACAGACTAAGTAACTTTATATAGAAACACTGTTAGTTTGCCGCCTAACTCATTTTCCTAACAAGACAACCTCAATGATAAGACGCTCATTGTTTTCCATGCATTTCTTGCTAAAGGAGCTATGTTTGTGATTATCTCTGTTGCTAAATAAGCCAGAGAGTTATTCTGCTCAGATCTAAAAGAGATCAACTAACTTAATGTAGAGACACTGTTAGTTTGCCTCCTAACTCATTTTCCTAACAAGACAACCTCAATGATAAGACGCACATTGTTTTCCATGCATTTCTTGCTAAAGGAGCAATGTTCGTGATTATCTCTGTTGCTGAACGAGTAAGCATGTTATTCTGCTCAGATCTAAAAGATATCAACTAACTTAATGTAGAGACACTGTTAGTTTGCCTCCTAACTCATTTTCCTAACAAGACAACCTCAATGATAAGACGCACATTGTTTTCCATGCATTTCTTGCTAAAGGAGTTATGTTCGTGATTATCTCTGTTGCTGAATGATCTAGAGGGTTATTCTGCTCAGATCTAAAAGAGATCAACTAACTTAATGTAGAGACAGTGTTAGTTTGCCTCCTAACTCATTTTCCTAACAAGATAACCTCAATGATAAGACGCACATTGTTTTCCATGCATTTCTTGCTAAAGGAGCTATGTTCGTGATTATCTCTGTTGCTGAACGAGTTAGCAGGTTATTCTGCTCAGATCTAAAAGAGACCAACTAACTTAATGTAGAGACACTGTTAGTTTGCCTCCTAACTCATTTTCCTAACAAGACAACCTCAAGGATAAGACGCACATTGTTTCTCATGCATTTCTTGCTAAAGGAGCTATGTTCATGATTATCTCTGTTGCTGAATGAGGGTTATTCTGCTCAGATCTAAAAGAGATCAACTAACTTAATGTAGAGACAGTGTTAGTTTGCCTCCTAACTCATTTTCCTAACAAGACAACCTCAATGATAAGACGCACATTGTTTTCCATGCATTTCTTGGTAAAGGAGCTATGTTCGTGATTATCTCTGTTGCTGAACGAGTTGGCAGGTTATTCTGCTCAGATCTAAAAGACACCAACTTACTTCATGTAGAAACACTGTTAGTTTGCCTCCTAACTCATTTTCCTAACAAGACAACCTCAATGCTAAGACGCACATTGATTTCCATGCATTTCTTGCTAAAGGAGCTATGTTCGTAATTATCTCTGTTGCTGAACGACCTAGCAGGTTATTCTGCTCAGATCTAAAAGAGACCAACTAACTTCATGTAGAAACACTGTTAGGTTGCCTCCTCACTCATTTTCCTAACAAGACAACCTCAATGATAAGACGCACATTGTTTTCCATGCATTTCTTGCTAAAGGAGCTATGTTCGTGATTATCTCTGTTGCTGAACTAGCTAGCAGGTTATTCTGCTCAGATCTAAAACAGACTAAGTAACTTTATATAGAAACACTGTTAGTTTGCCGCCTAACTCATTTTCCTAACAAGACAACCTCAATGATAAGACGCTCATTGTTTTCCATGCATTTCTTGCTAAAGGAGCTATGTTCGTGATTATCTCTGTTGCTGAATGAGCCAGAGAGTTATTCTGCTCAGAACTAAAAGAGATCAACTAACTTAATGTAGAGACACTGTTAGTTTGCCTCCTAACTCATTTTCCTAACAAGACAACCTCAATGATAAGACGCACATTGTTTTCCATGCATTCCTTGCTAAAGGAGCTATGTTCGTGATTATCTCTGTTGCTGAATGAGCTAGCAGGTTATTCTGCTCAGATCTAAAATAGACCAACTTACTTCATGTAGAGACACTGTTAGTTTGCCTCCTAACTCATTTTCCTAACAAGACAACCTCAATGATAAGACGCACATTGTTTTCTATGCATTTCTTGTTTAAGGAGCTATGTTTGTGATTATATCTGTTGCTGAACGAGCCAGAAGGTTATGCTGCTCAGATCTAAAACAGACCAACTTACTTCATGTAGAAACACTGTTAGTTTGCCTCCTAAATCATTTTACTAACAAGACAACCTCAATGATGAGACACACATTGTTTTCCATGCATTTCTTGCTAAAGGAGCTATGTTCGTAATTATCTCTGTTGCTGAACGAGCTAGCAGGTTATTCAGCAAAGATCTAAAAGAGACCAACTAACTTAATGTAGAAACACTGTTAGTTTGCCTCCTAACTCATTTTCCTAACAAGACAACCTCAATAATAAGAAGCACATTGTTTTCCATGCATTTCTTGCTAAAGGAGCTATGTTCGTGATTATCTCTGTTGCTGAATGAGGTAGCAGGTTATTCTGCAAAGATCTAAAACAGACCAACTAACTACATGTAGAGACACTGTTAGTTTGCTACCTAACTCATTTTCCTAACAAGACAACCTCAATGATAAGACACACATTGATTTCCATGCATTTCTTGCTAAAGGAGCTATGTTCGTGATTATCTCTGTTGCTGAACGAGCTGGCAGGTTATTCTGCTCAGATTTAAAATAGACCAACTTACTTCATGTAGAAACACTGTTATTTTGCCTCCTAACTCATTTTCCTAACAAGACAACCTCAATAATAAGACGCACATTGTTTTCCATGCATTTCTTGCTAAAGAAGCTATGTTCGTGATTCTCTCTGTTGCTGAACGAGCTAGCAGGATATTCTGCTCAGATCTAAAAGAGACCAACTAACTTCATGTAGAAACACTGTTAGTTTGCCTCCTAACTCATTTCCTAACAAGACAACCTCAATGATAAGACGCACATTGTTTTCCATGCATTTCTTGGTAAAGGAGCTATGTTCGTGATTATCTCTGTTGCTGAACGAGTTGGCAGGTTATTCTGCTCATATCTAAAAGAGACCAACTAACTTAATGTAGAGACACTGTTAGTTTGCCTCCTAACTCATTTTCCTAACAAGACAACCTCAACGATAAGACGCACATTGTTTTCCATGCATTTCTAGCTAAAGGAGCTATGTTCGTGATTATCTCTGTTGCTGAACGAGCTAGAAGGTTATTCTGCTCAGATCTAAAAGAGACCAACTTACTTCATGTAGAAACACTGTTAGTTTTCCTCCTAACTTATTTTCCTAACAAGACAACCTCAATGATAAGACGCACATTGTTTTCCATGCATTTCTTGCTAAAGGAGCTAATTCGTGATTATCTCTGTTGCTGAACGAGCTGGCAGGTTATTCTGCTCAGATCTAAAAGAGACCAACTTACTTCATGTAGAAACACTGTTACTTTGCCTCCTAACTCATTTTCCTAACAAGACAACCTCAATAATAAGACGCACATTGTTTTCCATGCATTTCTTGCTAAAGAAGCTATGTTCGTGATTCTCTCTGTTGCTGAACGAGCTAGCAGGATATTCTGCTCAGATCTAAAAGAGACCAACTAACTTCATGTAGAAACACTGTTAGTTTGCCTCCTAACTTATTTTCCTAACAAGACAACCTCAATGCTAAGACGCACATTGATTTCCATGCATTTCTTGCTAAAGGAGCTATGTTCGTAATTATCTCTGTTGCTGAACGACCTAGCAGGTTATTCTGCTCAGATCTAAAAGAGACCAACTAACTTCATGTAGAAACACTGTTAGGTTGCCTCCTCACTCATTTTCCTAACAAGACAACCTCAATGATAAGACGCACATTGTTTTCCATGCATTTCTTGCTAAAGGAGCTATGTTCGTGATTATCTCTGTTGCTGAACTAGCTAGCAGGTTATTCTGCTCAGATCTAAAACAGACTAAGTAACTTTATATAGAAACACTGTTAGTTTGCCGCCTAACTCATTTTCCTAACAAGACAACCTCAATGATAAGACGCTCATTGTTTTCCATGCATTTCTTGCTAAAGGAGCTATGTTTGTGATTATCTCTGTTGCTAAATAAGCCAGAGAGTTATTCTGCTCAGATCTAAAAGAGATCAACTAACTTAATGTAGAGACACTGTTAGTTTGCCTCCTAACTCATTTTCCTAACAAGACAACCTCAATGATAAGACGCACATTGTTTTCCATGCAATTCTTGCTAAAGGAGCAATGTTCGTGATTATCTCTGTTGCTGAACGAGTAAGCATGTTATTCTGCTCAGATCTAAAAGATATCAACTAACTTAATGTAGAGACACTGTTAGTTTGCCTCCTAACTCATTTTCCTAACAAGACAACCTCAATGATAAGACGCACATTGTTTTCCATGCATTTCTTGCTAAAGGAGTTATGTTCGTGATTATCTCTGTTGCTGAATGATCTAGAGGGTTATTCTGCTCAGATCTAAAAGAGATCAACTAACTTAATGTAGAGACAGTGTTAGTTTGCCTCCTAACTCATTTTCCTAACAAGACAACCTCAATGATAAGACGCACATTGTTTTCCATGCATTTCTTGCTAAAGGAGCTATGTTCGTGATTATCTCTGTTGCTGAACGAGTTAGCAGGTTATTCTGCTCAGATCTAAAAGAGACCAACTAACTTAATGTAGAGACACTGTTAGTTTGCCTCCTAACTCATTTTCCTAACAAGACAACCTCAAGGATAAGACGCACATTGTTTCTCATGCATTTCTTGCTAAAGGAGCTATGTTCATGATTATCTCTGTTGCTGAATGAGGGTTATTCTGCTCAGATCTAAAAGAGATCAACTAACTTAATGTAGAGACAGTGTTAGTTTGCCTCCTAACTCATTTTCCTAACAAGACAACCTCAATGATAAGACGCACATTGTTTTCCATGCATTTCTTGGTAAAGGAGCTATGTTCGTGATTATCTCTGTTGCTGAACGAGTTGGCAGGTTATTCTGCTCAGATCTAAAAGAGACCAACTTACTTCATGTAGAAACACTGTTAGTTTGCCTCCTAACTCATTTTCCTAACAAGACAACCTCAATGCTAAGACGCACATTGATTTCCATGCATTTCTTGCTAAAGGAGCTATGTTCGTAATTATCTCTGTTGCTGAACGACCTAGCAGGTTATTCTGCTCAGATCTAAAAGAGACCAACTAACTTCATGTAGAAACACTGTTAGGTTGCCTCCTCACTCATTTTCCTAACAAGACAACCTCAATGATAAGACGCACATTGTTTTCCATGCATTTCTTGCTAAAGGAGCTATGTTCGTGATTATCTCTGTTGCTGAACTAGCTAGCAGGTTATTCTGCTCAGATCTAAAACAGACTAAGTAACTTTATATAGAAACACTGTTAGTTTGCCGCCTAACTCATTTTCCTAACAAGACAACCTCAATGATAAGACGCTCATTGTTTTCCATGCATTTCTTGCTAAAGGAGCTATGTTCGTGATTATCTCTGTTGCTGAATGAGCCAGAGAGTTATTCTGCTCAGAACTAAAAGAGATCAACTAACTTAATGTAGAGACACTGTTAGTTTGCCTCCTAACTCATTTTCCTAACAAGACAACCTCAATGATAAGACGCACATTGTTTTCCATGCATTCCTTGCTAAAGGAGCTATGTTCGTGATTATCTCTGTTGCTGAATGAGCTAGCAGGTTATTCTGCTCAGATCTAAAATAGACCAACTTACTTCATGTAGAGACACTGTTAGTTTGCCTCCTAACTCATTTTCCTAACAAGACAACCTCAATGATAAGACGCACATTGTTTTCTATGCATTTCTTGTTTAAGGAGCTATGTTTGTGATTATATCTGTTGCTGAACGAGCCAGAAGGTTATGCTGCTCAGATCTAAAACAGACCAACTTACTTCATGTAGAAACACTGTTAGTTTGCCTCCTAAATCATTTTACTAACAAGACAACCTCAATGATGAGACACACATTGTTTTCCATGCATTTCTTGCTAAAGGAGCTATGTTCGTAATTATCTCTGTTGCTGAACGAGCTAGCAGGTTATTCAGCAAAGATCTAAAAGAGACCAACTAACTTAATGTAGAAACACTGTTAGTTTGCCTCCTAACTCATTTTCCTAACAAGACAACCTCAATAATAAGAAGCACATTGTTTTCCATGCATTTCTTGCTAAAGGAGCTATGTTCGTGATTATCTCTGTTGCTGAATGAGGTAGCAGGTTATTCTGCAAAGATCTAAAACAGACCAACTAACTACATGTAGAGACACTGTTAGTTTGCTACCTAACTCATTTTCCTAACAAGACAACCTCAATGATAAGACACACATTGATTTCCATGCATTTCTTGCTAAAGGAGCTATGTTCGTGATTATCTCTGTTGCTGAACGAGCTGGCAGGTTATTCTGCTCAGATTTAAAATAGACCAACTTACTTCATGTAGAAACACTGTTATTTTGCCTCCTAACTCATTTTCCTAACAAGACAACCTCAATAATAAGACGCACATTGTTTTCCATGCATTTCTTGCTAAAGAAGCTATGTTCGTGATTCTCTCTGTTGCTGAACGAGCTAGCAGGATATTCTGCTCAGATCTAAAAGAGACCAACTAACTTCATGTAGAAACACTGTTAGTTTGCCTCCTAACTAATTTTCCTAACAAGACAATCTCAATGCTAAGACGCACATTGATTTCCATGCATTTCTTGCTAAAGGAGCTATGTTCGTAATTATCTCTGTTGCTGAACGAGCTAGCAGGTTATTCTGCTCAGATCTAAAAGAGACCAACTAACTTCATGTAGAAACACTGTTAGGTTGCCTCCTCACTCATTTTCCTAACAAGACAACCTCAATGATAAGACGCACATTGTTTTCCATGCATTTCTTGCTAAAGGAGCTACGTTTGTGATTATCTCTGTTGCTGAACGAGATAGCAGGTTATTCTGCTCAGATCTAAACGATACCAACTAACTTAATGTAGAGACACTGTTAGTTTGCCTCCTAACTCATTTTCCTAACAAGACAACCTCAATGGTAAGACGCACATTGTTTTTCATGCATTTCTTGCTAAAGGAGCTATGTTCGTGATTATCTCTGTTGCTGAATGAGGGTTATTCTGCTCAGATCTAAAAGAGATCAACTAACTTAATGTAGAGACAGTGTTAGTTTGCCTCCTAACTCATTTTCCTAACAAGACAACCTCAATGATAAGACGCTCATTGTTTTCCATGCATTTCTTGCTAAAGGAGCTATGTTCGTGATTATCTCTGTTGCTGAACGAGCCAGAAGGTTATTCTGCAAAGATCTAAAAGAGACCAACTTACTTCATGTAGAAACAACGTTTGTTTGCCTCCTAACTCATTTTCCTAACAAGACAACCTCAATAATAAGACGCACATGTTCGTAATTATCTCTGTTGCTGAACGAGCCAGAAGGTTATTCTGTTCAAATCTAAAAGAGAACAACTTACTTCATGTAGAAACACTGTTAGTTTGCCTCCTAACTCATTTTCCTAACAAGACAACCTCAATGATAAGACGCACATTGTTTTCCATGCATTTCTTGCTAAAGGAGCTATGTTCGTAATTATCTCTGTTGCTGAACGAGTTAGCAGGTTATTCTGCTCAGATCTAAAAGAGACCAACTAACTTTATGTAGAGACACTGTTAGTTTGCCTCCTAACTCATTTTCCTAACAAGACAACCTCAATGATAAGACGCACATTGTTTTCCATGCATTTCTTGCTAAAGGAGCTATGTTCGTGATTATCTCTGATGCTGAACGAGCTAGCAGGTTATTCTGCTCAGATCTAAAAGAGACCAACTAACTTTATGTAGAAACACTGTTAGTTTGCCTCCTAACTCATTTTCCTAACAAGACAACCTCAATGATAAGACACACATTGTTTTCCATGCATTTCTTGCTAAAGGAGCTATGTTCGTGATTATCTCTGTTGCTGAACGAGCTGGCAGGTTATTCTGCTCAGATCTAAAATAGACCAACTAACTTCATGTAGAAACACTGTTAGGTTGCCTCCTCACTCATTTTACTAACAAGACAACCTCAATGATAAGACGCACATTGTTTTCCATGCATTTCTTGCTAAAGGAGCTATGTTCGTAATTATCTCTGTTGCTGAACGAGTTAGCAGGTTATTCTGCTCAGATCTAAAAGAGACCAACTAACTTTTTGTAGAGACACTGTTAGTTTGCCTCCTAACTCATTTTCCTAACAAGACAACCTCAATAATAAGACGCACATTGTTTTCCATGCATTTCTTGCTAAAGAAGCTATGTTCGTGATTCTCTCTGTTGCTGAACGAGCTAGCAGGATATTCTGCTCAGATCTAAAAGAGACCAACTAACTTCATGTAGAAACACTGTTAGTTTGCCTCCTAACTCATTTCCTAACAAGACAACCTCAATGATAAGACGCACATTGTTTTCCATGCATTTCTTGCTAAAGGAGCTATGTTCGTAATTATCTCTGTTGCTGAACGAGCTAGCAGGTTATTCTGCTCAGATCTAAAAGAGACCAACTAACTTCATGTTGAAACACTGTTAGGTTGCCTCCTCACTCATTTTCCTAACAAGACAAGCTCAATGATAAGACGCACATTGTTTTCCATGCATTTCTTGCTAAAGGAGCTAATTCGTTATTATCTCTGTTGCTGAACGAACTGGCAGGTTATTCTGCTCAGATCTAAAATAGACCAACTAACTTCATGTAGGAACACTGCTAGTTTGCCTCCTAACTCATTTTCCTAACAAGACAACCTCAATGATAAGACGCACATTGTTTTCCATGCATTTCTTGCTAAAGGAGCTATGTTCGTAATTATCTCTGTTGCTGAACGAGCTAGCAGGATATTCTGCTCAGATCTAAAAGAGACCAACTTACTTCATGTAGAAACACTGTTAGGTTGCCTCCTCACTCATTTTACTAACAAGACAACCTCAATGATAAGACGCACATTGTTTTCCATGCATTTCTTGCTAAAGGAGCAATGTTCGTGATTATCTCTGTTGCTGAACGAGTTAGCATGTTATTCTGCTCAGATCTAAAAGATATCAACTAACTTAATGTAGAGACACTGTTAGTTTGCCTCCTAACTCATTTTCCTAACAAGACAACCTCAATGATAAGACGCACATTGTTTTCCATGCATTTCTTGCTAAAGGAGCTATGTTCGTGATTATCTCTGTTGCTGAATGATCTAGAGGGTTATTCTGCTCAGATCTAAAAGAGATCAACTAACTTTATGTAGAGACAGTGTTAGTTTGCCTCCTAACTCATTTTCCTAACAAGACAACCTCAATGATAAGACGCACATTGTTTTCCATGGATTTCTTGCTAAAGGAGCTATGTTCGTGATTATCTCTGTTGCTGAACGAGTTAGCAGGTTATTCTGCTCAGATCTAAAAGAGACCAACTAACTTAATGTAGAGACACTGTTAGTTTGCCTCCTAACTCATTTTCCTAACAAGACAACCTCAACGATAAGACGCACATTGTTTCTCATGCATTTCTTGCTAAAGGAGCTATGTTCGTGATTATCTCTGTTGCTGAACGAGCCAGAAGGTTATTCTGCTCAGATCTAAAATAGACCAACTTACTTCATGTAGAAACACTGTTAGTTTGCCTCCTAACTCTTTTTCCTAACAAGACAACCTCAATGATAAGACACATATTGTTTTCCATGCATTCCTTTTTTTTTTTTCCTTTTTCATTTTTTACAGAGATTTATGCAAACTAAACTTACCCCCTTACATCTTATAATGTTTTAAATACATCTAAGACATAATATGAAGTTTTTCTTCTAACCATGAAGCCTTCATTGCCCCATCCATCTATAGATGGGTTCATGACTCAATTGAAATCTCCACAGATCCAAAGTGGACAGTTGTCCTTTTGATCCATAAAGGTCAGTAGAGACTTCAAAACCTGAGAAGAGAAGGGGGGGGGGGTATATACACAAAGGCTAGGACGCATTTCAGTCCATTCATTTTCCCGTACAAAAAAACAAATCTACCTCCAGAATCCACTTTGTGGGAGATTGTTTGAAAATTTACAGCACTGTGGATAAAGACACTAACACCCCTGGCATATGTGGAAAACACAGAGTGGTATTCTTTAGTAGCCCATTTTCTACCAATTCTTCTCACCGTGTCAGAGCTAAGATGGGTCTCCAGTAAGCACACGATCGCTGGGAGGTGTCTTTGAATAACATCAAAGGCAATACAACGTTTGATCCTCTCCCCCAGACCTCTAACATTCCATGTTATGATAGATATCATTGCCTATTTGTGGGAAGGGAAGGGGGAATGGAAAAAGAAAAAAAAAAAAAGGGGACACACACAAAGGCCCCAGGCAGAGGCCCAACCACCCAACCCACCCTAATTCCAGCCCAACCCTGCCCCCCCCCTCTACGTGTACCCAGCATTAGCTGTGGTACTCTTCTTTCCTAGCAAAACCCCAGGAGCCTGTCCTTCCCCCCACTCATGACCATTTAAATCTGTCTGATGTCAAGGAAACAACCATGTCAGTCGCCTTATAGGCCCTTTAACTCAAGCCATTTAAAGCCCTCTTCTGGAGAGGAAAATAAAACCGTATTTCCCTGGAAAACTACGCTCAGTTTGACGGGGTATATTAAGGAGTACAGAAGGTCCTTCTCTGCTAGTTTTTTCTTAAGTTCCTTAAATTCCTTTTCATCATAGTAGCCCTAGAATAGTCAGGGTATGCAGAAATTTTTGACCCATCGTAGAATGTTTCCCCAAGGTTACGTAGCACCCTAAATACCGTATCTCTATCCTTAGAGCATAACATCTTGACTAGTATAGGTCTTGGGGGTGCACCAGGAATTGGTCTGCGGCCCGGGACCCGATGAGCCCTTTCCACTATAAATGTTGGGGGAATACTTTCTGATCCCATAATACCGACCAGCCAGTCCTGGACAAACTGGCCGGTGTCTCTTTGTTCGACCCCTTCAGGAAACCCTACAAAACGGATATTACCCCTCCTAGACCTATCTGCAAGATCAATTATTTTAGCTTGTAGCTCTTTATTCTCAACCTCCATTTTGGATATTGTTTTTTGGAATTTTCATGATGCCCCTTCCATTTTGGATAGTCGCTCTCCCTGCTCTTTAGTTTGGCCCCTCATTTTGTTAAGATCATCCCTGATAGCCGAAATCTCACTTCTAGTATCAGCCATCTGTTCTTTTAACCCCTCCATTGATTCATTCGTTTTTTTAACTGCTTGGAGGATTTCCTCCCAAATGTCGGGGTTATTCTCATGTGTTTCCTCACCCTCGGTCTCAAGGGGAGAATACCTTGAACCGACATCAGCCTCTTTAGCTGTTTTTGCAGTTTTCCCTGGTGGAGATTTCAAGTATTTATCTAATTTGGTGGTTACTGACTTCTCACGAGGGGAGCTGACTCCAGTTGACTTACGGGGGCCTTTGGGGCGCATTTTGGCTGCAGATAATACAAGAAAGATACGTGCCTTAAGCTGAGAGAGGCTGAGAATGAATTAACTGATGTTGTTACTCTTCACCTATTGACCCCTTTAAAAAGAAACAGCGTACATAAATAAATACGTTACATTGGAGACAGGTCAGCAATATGTACATCACAACTGGAAACATGCAATAGGTGACCCGGGTTGCACTGTACCCCAAAAGAGACCACTCTCCAATTGACAAGAGCCTAGGCCATAAAGAGAGAAAAACGAAGGTCCAGGTCTATCAGGGGCCTCTCCGCCTGCAGACACTAGCGGTGTCACACGCCTAAGTCGATGTAGTCCGATGATGGAGAAAGAGTCTTTGACTCGTGGCCAACCCCGGCCTCCAGACCTGGCTGGAAAAACAATAACCCGAGCATCCGCCAGCAAATTCAACAGGCCGGGTTTTAACAAGCCAGTGGCCTAAAGTGATATCTAATCATCAAATGCAAGTCCAAGGGGACAGGACCGCCAAACGCTTATTTAATAGCCAATATTAGTGCTGGGCCACACACTAAGGATTGTAGACATAAATGCAAGATGAAAGCAAAAGGATTGTTTTACATTACCAAACACCTCTCTGTCCGGGTCTACGGTGTTGGCGCGCGTTCCTGTCCTCTCCTATGTGCAAGGGAGCTTCTGTGCAGAATTAGGGTGGATGGATGTATGGAGGAATAAGTATGGCCAGAGGAGGGTGTACTCCTGTATGAGTAAATCATATGGCTCACTATCTAGAATTGACCTATGTTTGGTTAATCAGTTATGCATGCCACTGGTCCATAAGGTTGTTTATGAGCCCATCATACTCTCAGACCACTCACCAATAGTGGTCACAATCAACGGAAAAGAAGAATCAGTTAGACCTTTTAGACTAAATCCGTATTGGTTGGTGGTCTTAGAGGGACAGCTAGACCTCAAAAAGGAGATGGCAGAATTTTGGGAAAAGAACGGTAAAGAGGGTAATAGGCTGGTGGCATGGGACACCTTTAAGGCATTTGTACGGGGCATATATCGAAAAGCGATATGGCTAGCGCGGCAACAGTTTCATAAGCAGGAAGATCTACATAAACAGAAACTTGTCGAATCGGAGAAGGAACTGGTGGAGGCCCCAACAGAGGAGAATAGGAGGAGAACGTTACGAGCACGACAGGATTACCAAGCCTTCCTGAGTAATAAGGCCCAACATAGATCCTTTTTTAGAGGCCAAAAGGGGTTTGTGGAAGGGGGAAAACCCGGGCGCTTTTTAGCAAATAAGATCCAGGACCCCAAGAAGAATAACTATGTGAGTGCAGTGAAGGGGATAGATGGGGTAATCAGAAGGGATACGGAGCAGATAGTACAACAGTTTGCTCAATTTTACTCAGAGATATATAAATCATCTGACTCCAGTTCAGAGGAGGGAATGGATAGTTATTTAAAAGGAATCCATTTCCCCAAACTGACAGATGCCCAGATGGAATTTTTGGATACCCCTATCACGTTAGAAGAGTTGAAAGAGATAGTTCAAAATTGTAGCCGGGACACTGCCCCGGGGTCAGATGGCCTTCCATTTAGTTTCTACAGGAGGAACCCCGAGATTAGTTTGCCAGGATTATTGGAACTGTACGAGGAAATTTTTAAGCAAGGGAAATTATCTAGTAGCATGTCTGAAGCCAATATGGTTCTGATCCTTAAGAAAGGGAAAGATAAATTGGATATGGGGTCTTATAGGCCCATATCTTTGCTTAATACTGACTTTAAAATATTAGCGAAAACGTTGGCCACCAGATTAGGGAAAGTAATAACTACCCTTATTCATGAGGATCAGAATGGCTTCATTCCAGGCAGGAAAGTAGGGGACTGCTTGCAGAGACTCTATGCCGCCATTGAACTGGGGAAGGGGGACCTCCGCTCCATCCTGGCATTAGACGCAGTTAAAGCGTTTGACAGGGTGGAGTGGAGGTTTCTCTGGAAAGTATTGGAGCGATTTGGGTTTGGCCCAGGGTTTATTTGGTGGGTCCGGTGTCTGTATGAAGCCCCTAGGGCTAAAATTATTCTGAACGGCAAGGAATCGAGTGGCTTCGAGTTAACTAGGGGTACTAGGCAGGGGTGTCCGCTGTCACCCCTGCTGTTTGCCTTGTTTATAGAGCCACTAGCCATTCGAATAAGAGAGGATAGGGGGATAGCCGGAGGAGGATGTGGGGGGGTAGATGATAAAGTGTGTTTATATGCAGACGACATTATACTGTATCTTAGAGAATCCCCCACCTCCATCCCAAAGGTGATGGAAGTTATTGAGGAATACGGTGAATGGTCAGGTTTACAAATCAACTGGGGAAAGACTCAGATTCTCCCCCTGGATAAGAATGTTATTAGGTATATCGACCCGAACAGATTTAAGATCTGTGAGGATTGTCTGACTTATCTAGGGATTAGAGTCTCGGCACAGTTGGATGAATTTGTACAGATGAATTTGTTACCTCTGATTAAGGCTATAAGAGAGAATGGGGCACATTTACTAAGCTCCAATTGGAATGCATAAAAAGTGCGTCCCTCCGACTAGAATGGGATATGCGCCCATTCACTAATTGTGTCGCACGCGTGATAAATGTGGCGCATGAGTTGCGCCACAAAATTTTTGCATAAAAAGTGCACAGCGAGGCTAATTGCCCAGCTGGTATCTATCATGGCTGGGCGTCCTGAGCAGTCCACAGCAGCACCAGATGCTCCCATTGCCATTTTTATGGAGCTACTCCGGCAGCAGTGTCCCCAGGTGTACGACTATGCCATCCGCGGAGCACGGGAGCTGGAGGCGGCGAATCGGCAAGCCCCCCCAACATCTGTGGCCCCAGGATCTGCTGCTCCGGCCGCTGCTCCGGCCGCTGCTCCGGCCGCTGGTCCGTCCGCTGGTCCGTCCGCTGCTCCGTCCGCTGCTCCGTCCGCTGCTCCTGGGGATCACAGACCACCAGCTGCCGGGGATATGGATACTGGGGGCTCTGGTGCTGAAGATGAGGAGGACCCTGGCCGTGCAAAGAAGGCACGTTTCACGGAACGTGAAACGGAAATATTGGTTGAGGAGGTATTGTGACATTTTTTTAACTTATTTATACTGTTGGTGTTCTGTTCTACTCTTTACCCACCGTTGAAGAGTGTTTTTAATGAAGGTTTTTTTTTGTTTTTGTGGCTTTTGTCTTTTCAAGGTTACCCAAAATTATGAACATCTTTTTGGGAGGCTGGCAGATTCTATTCCCCTGTCAGCCAAACACCACATTTGGCAGGGGATCACAGTGCGGATCAATGGCCTAGGTAAAAATTGCATTTGGAATAGTATTTGAATTTTTTTATGGTCACTTGGATTGTAAATCTTGAAGGTGAGTGGCCTTTTTATAATGTTTTTTTTTTTTTTTTTTTTTTGTTTTCAACTTTGCAGGAGTGGAATATCGTTCTGTTCCTGAGGTCCGCAAGAAGTGGTATGACTGCAGGAGGAGGCTGAAGGCAAAGCTGGCGAAGCACAAACAGTCAGCTCGGAGGACGGGTGGTGGCCCTAGTGTGGCCATGCGGATGTCGTGGGTGGAGCAAAAGATTAATCAAACAATACACCCCGATCTTACTGAAGGGATCGGGGATTTTGACACGGATGATCTTGATGTTGGTATGTACGTTTTATTTTATGTCTCTAATACTAATGTTTGGTTTCACTTTCCAAAAATATTTTGCAATCCTTTTTGGAAGCGGCTACTGGGGCGTGGAGTAGCCAGACATGAGGCTACACATTGCGGCTACTCCACGCCCCAGTAGCCTCTTTACTCCTCCTAACCTGACATCATTGGCACGTAGCTCCTCGTAGCTGCGCGCCCTCGTCCGATAAGCCAGAGTACTCCGCATGCGCAGTAGCTTTGGCTTTGTTCCCCAGAGTGCAGGCATTGTCATATCTGAAGGTTCGTGGCACGGGACAGGTGTCTGCTATGCTCACCAAATAATACCAACAACGATGCCACTGCCACCAATGTATTTTATGGGATTAGGCATATATGTTTGCCTGCCCCCCCGGGCAACAAGCAAGGCCCCCCCCCCCCCGGGCAACGAGCAAGGGCCCACCTGCCCCCCCTTTTATTTTCACCCCCCCCCCCTCCTTCTCTTTGTCTTACATGACCGGGCCTGCTGTGGAGTACTTTGGATTTTGTGGACTCCAGCGAGGACCTGTAAATAAATATTGATTAAAATGGCTGACGAGGGTGTGTCTGGTTTTCTTTCTATAAAATTTATTTGTACAATGATGTGTTTGTCATTCTGTAAAATTAGCCATAGTAGTGGTGCTGTTTATTTGACAGTGCTCATGACTAAGGCCTGAACTTACTGTAAAATGGTCATTTTTGTTTTGCACAAATTTACAGTAACGGATATTAAATTACCCCGGTACCCACCGCCACCAGGGGTGCCGGGAAGAGCCAGGTACAAGCCAGCACCTGACCATCTAAAGATGGTCAGGCGCAGGGGCGGCCGCAGGCTGTTATTGTTGCACTGGAATAGCCCCCTAACAGTGGGCTTTCCCAGATCAGTAATGGCAGGCTGCTGCTGCTTTTTGTATCTTGCTGGTTTTATAAATTGTTTGGAATACACGTCTTTTTTTTTTCATTTAAATTTAATATATTGATGTGGGGCTCACCCGATTTTTAACATCAGCCAGATACAAAAAAGCAGCAGCAGCCTGCCATTACTGATCTGGGATAGCCCACTGTTAGGGGGCTATTCCAACTCAACAATAACAGCCTGCAGCCGCCCCTGCACCTGACCATCTTTAGATGGTCAGGTGCTGGCTTGTACCTGGCTCTTCCCGGCACCCCTGGTGGCGGTGGGTACCGGGGTAGTTTAATATCCGTTACTGTAAATTTGGCCAAAACAAAAATGGCCATTTTACAGTAAGTTCAGGCCTTAGTCATGAGCACTGTCAAATAAACAGCACCACTACTATGGCTAATTATACACAACGACACAAACACATCATTGTAAAAATATCTTTTATTGAAAAAAAGCCAGACACACCCTCGTCAGCCATTTTAATCCAGATTTATTTACAGGTCCTCGTCGGAGTCCACTGACTACAAAGTAGTCCACAGCAGGCCCGGTCCTTGAAGACAGCAAAAAACACACACAAAAACAAGGGGGTAAGGGGCCATGCTCGTGCACTAGGGGGTTGGTGGCCATGCTTGTTGCCCAGGGGGCTGTTGGCCATGCTCGTTGCCTAAAGGGTTGTGGAACATATATGTCTAATCATATAAAATACATTGCCAGCAGTGTAATTGTTCATAGTATAAGTTGGTGAGCATAGCTAGGTTGAAATTCAAATTACTGTGCCTATAGGATACAATGGTGGCAGTGGGAATCGTGTTTGGTATTAGTTGAGCATAGCATACTCCCCTGTCCCGTGCCCCAAACCTTCACATAAGACAAGCTATGAGGAGCTGCGCACCGATGATGTCTGGTTAGGAGGAGCAGTGAGGCTACTGGGGCGTTGAGTAGTCATGACATCTTGCCTCATGTCCGGCTACTCAACGCCCCAGTAGCCGCTTATCAAAAAATACACAATAGGGCCATAAAGATTTTATAACAAAAAATACTGCACGTGAGGATTAGCTCAAAAAAGTGCTTTCAACATGTACTATACATCCACCTACCACCTGTTCTACCTTTCTAGGTATATTCGTGGTGGTAGCTTCCAAATGTGGCTATCAATTTTAATTTAAGGTTACAGCACTCTATAGTTTTTGAATTGTAATTTACTTTGTTTTATCAACAGGGAGGGCTGCTCCACCCGCGGCACCACAGGCTGCACCACCACCAGCAAATGAGGCTGCACCCGGACCTCCATGTGCTTCGCCAGCCACTCCTCCTGCAGCCATATCACTTGGTGGGTCCAGTGGGGATGATGCTCCTGAAGTTGTGCCCGCTGAAGATAGGCCCATCACACTTGGCATATTTTCCAACTATATGGATAAAAGCCTTGAAGCGATGGGCCTAATTCAGCGGGAACTCCAAAGGCATGGCCGGATGATGGAGGAGGGGTTCCAGCTTATTAGTGGAGATTTAAGAGCTCTCATCAATATTCTGGGACTCCTCATCCACCAAGGAACTGTGGCTCAGGGGGGGAGTGTGAGTGTCCCTCCATTCTCCCCACCCCAGGTCCCCACTGGTGGGGATCCAGTGACACAGGCCAGCCCTGCCCCCAAATCCCAGATTCAGCTTCCAACTGATCAGGATTCGGGGTGCAGTTACGCACCATCGCTGGCAGGTGCACTGGATCCCTCTCCAGTGGGCTTGGGCCCTTCCCCTGAAGCCACGTTCCTACTTTCGGTCAAGGAGGAACTTAGATCCTCGGCTTCCAATCCACCGGGCACATCTGGGAGTTCTGTGGTGACGCGGCGGCAGGCAAAAAGGGGGAAGGGGCCTGTCCGTCGTTCATCACGTTCTTCCAAACCGTAATTTTGTTTTGTTTTTTTTTGTTTTTTTTAACTTTATTTATTTTGGTTAACTTGATTTTGATCAAAAATGACAAATAAATTTTTGATCTACTTTGTCTTCCTCTGAGCTGAAATTATTTTACTAAAGAATGAAAAGCATGGATCCATTTTGACATTGCATTTACTTTAATGCAATTCGAAATATACAGACATTAAGGTATCCAAAAAAAAAAAAAATGGGAACTGGCAAATCACTTTAAAAGTAAATCTCAGTGATTTGCATGCGCCTTAGTTGTCCCGCTCTATTTGTGGGTTCAGCAGACACATCCCCCTGATGCTCTATATGCTCAGTTAAATCTGTTGCAAGGTCAATTTCTAGCCTGTTGGCTGTTGCAATGTTATGTAACATGCAACAGGCTATAATGACCTTGCACACAATGGGGGGTTTGTAGAGCATAGCCCCCCCGGAAAAATCCAGGCAGCGGAACCGACTCTTGAGAATTCCAAAGGTCCTCTCAATGGCACTTCTGGTTCTTCGATGTGCGTGGTTGAAGCTCCTCTCCTTAGGGGTGGTTGGCCGCAAATATGGTGTCATCAACCATGGCAATAATTTGTAGCCATTATCACCTAAAAACAGGACAAAGAAAAGCTAATTAGCTTAATTTCAAAAATGAGGCAGCATTCACACAAACATCTGCCTGCCGGGCGGCCGTGTGCTCCGTGTAATGGAGAGGAGGAGGGGTGACCGCTCTCCATAGCAATGCATGGGGGCTGCCCGTAACACAGGGAAACATAGGACATGTGTTAGCTTCCCCCCCCCCCCCCCCCCCCCCATGTACGGTGTTGCATGTGTGCTGCACCATATTGCTCTGTGCGGCCATTGCCATCTATGGGGACATATGTATGGGCGTAAGTTTGCAGCTGTACATATGTCCCCCATACAGTAGTGTGAATGGAGCCTTAGTCCGAGCTTAGACTGACATTTTTGGATTATCCTCACAATATCAGTTTTTTCCTTGGAATCTGCTTGGTTTATCAGTGCCAATAATGCAAGTTATTTGCATTTGGGGATGTCTTCTTTTTCCACAATATTTTTAACAAAACATGATGGTAGTTAAAGGGGTTTTCCAACAAACGAAAGTTAAGCCGTATCCATGAGATAGTGCCTAACTTCATGAGTGCTGAGACCCCCACAGACTGCAAAAATGACTAATGGAGCAGATGGCCGTGCATGCCCATTCAGCTCCATTAATCTCTATGGAGCTGACAGAGATTGGTGAGCGCTGTGCTCGGCAAGATCACTCACCTCCATAGAGATTACTTGAGCAAAACAGTCATGTTCAGCCATCTGCTCCATTAGTCTGACTGAGCGGCGAGGGCTCCATTGGTTATGCAATCTGTGGGGGTCTCAGCACTGATCAGGGAGTTAGGTCCTATCCAGTGGATAGGGCTAAACTTTATTTTGTGGGAAAACCCCTTTAGATTGTGAGGTTTACCAGTTCAGTCACATGTCCATGGACAAAGTAGGTGTTTGTAACTGATACCCCTCAGTATGTATTTGGAAATTAGGCTTAACCCCACACTTTTTTTTTCTCTCTCTCTTAACGCCGGTTTCGTCAAATTAATTTCATATGCTGAGAATGTGTTTTGTTTAAATTATTTTGCCTTTTTTTTTAAAATTCATTTGTTTGTGTTAACATTTTAGTTTACATTGTGTAAACTTTTGAAAAAAAAAGGCAAAAATGTAAACAATACTCTTCTCAGTTTCAGAAAAACATAATTAAAGACAGACCTTATGGAGCATGACCACATTTTAATTGTTTAGTAATTGAAAGAGCATTCACATTCACTTACCAAGCAGAAAGGCGTCCCTGTACAATTCACTCTGGAGCCGGCGATTGAGGCCACAGTGCTCAAAGATAAAGGAATCGTGTGTCGAGCCAGGGTACTTTGCGACCACATTCGTTATGAGGTTATTGTGGTCCACGGTGACCTGCACATTAATAGATCGAAACATTTTTCGATTGCGGTACCGATATTCATCGGCCGCAGGAGGCACCAACACCACATGTGTGCAGTCGATTAGCCCGATCACGTTGGGCATCCCCGCTACTTGCACAAACTCCGCTTGCGTCCTCCGGATGGCATCAGCAGTTTTGGGGAAGGCGATGTACTGTGTACAGAGCTTAAACAGCTCATCCACTACCTCGTGGAAAAAACGGCTGAAGGTTGGTTGCGAAAAACCAAAACGCTCAGCAATGCAGTGCTGGAAGGACGCGTTAGCCATATAATAGATGGCCGAGACCATCTTGGTGAGTCCAGGCACTGCATGTGACCGTCCTGTTTTTGCCCCGATAGCTACTTCAAGCTTCTCATAGAGGCTTAGGATTGAAGCTCTATCCAGCCGAAACTGCTGATACACCTCCGCGTCCGTAAAATCTGCAAAGGACACACGAGGACGGAACACTCGAGGACGCCTCCTCTGCCTCCGTCTGCGCTGTCTAGCCATGATCCTGTCATTTTGAATGGCCACGTAGAGGATCGGAAGCATATCCATTGTCCTAGAATTAAGAATATGGAATATTATTTTTTTTTTTCTCATATTGGCAGATTGGTCAGATAAGGTATGTTACTTTGTGACTAATTTAAACTTACACTAAAAATTTGTTTAATCCCAATTTGTGGTAAATAATAAACACATTTTTAGTTTTTCCGGGGCCTCTCTAACAATTTGTATACATTTTTTTAATATTTGAATTTAAAAGTGTGACTTACCTTTGCAAATGCTTTTTTGACGAGTGTTTGTCTTCTTATTACCAACAATCTCCACTCCTGTTTTACAAATTGTATTGTTATTTTTTCAAAAATCAATCCTTTTTGGAAATTTATATGTGAACATTTACTTACCTTTTTGCTAAATTTCAATGGATTTATTGTGCACAATCAACAGTCAACTTTTCCAATCTCCTTCAGAACCCTCGACTCCTAACTCTCTCCATTTTGTTTGTTTTTTGGAAACCAAAATTTTTCCCTAAATTGTGTCGCACACACCTTTACCTTGTTGCCACAAGCATAATAGCAATCAGTTTACTCATGCGACACTTTTGTGTCGCGGTTTGAATAGTGTCGCACTTCTATTCTGTGTTTGCGCGCTTTAATATGCGCGCCCCCGTTTGTGACGCACGCAATTTAAATTGTGGCGCACGGCTGGTTAGATTGTGTCGCGCGCTTCGGCCATTTTCCAGATTCACTCCTTGGTTTTGTGGCGCATGCACGGCGGATTTTGGCGCAAAATATTGAAAATCTGACGCCAGCAGCAGCGTCATAAATAGAAGCCACACCTGCAACTACAGCAGATACCGTGCACAGCAGCCAGGGAACAATACTGAGAATTGTAAGTACCCAAAAACAACACAAAATACACCCAAAACAAGGCACAAAAAGGGGAAAAAGCCCCAAAAGAGAGATAAGAAGGGTGGATATACAGGGCAATGTAAAGGACAGTGAAGAAACACAAGCTAATGGCACAGCACATGTTGCAGGGTGATCGCATCGTCAGAATTACATGAGCTTAACATCATAACTTCTAATCCCTTCACGTAGATCTATATTGTCGTGAACGAGGAGGGAACAACCTTTCGAAAAGCAAGATGGCCACATCCTCAGGTAAAGCGCTCAATACATTTTAGATAACTCCAAAAGAAACCTAGAAATGCAATGTTCACACAGAGTTTTCAATTATGGAGTTTTACATTCAAAATCACAGTATTACCTAAAAGAAAATGTCAAAATGATTTTTACAGCAAAAAAGGTTGATATGTGTCATCACCAAAATATAAACATTTACATCAAAGTATATGGTCATGGGCGCATGCGTCACTAGCTACGCTTTGAAGTGCAGTGCTAGCGCAATGGGGGCGCACCCTGGGCTGGACACATTTGCAAATGCATTGAAAGGCATTTCCTTGTTAAGCAATCACATGCGTTACACTGGACACACTAATGTTTTTTTTTAGTGAGGCCCAAAACCATGCACTTTTAAACGCAGGACTAGCGCTGTCACCGTGTGATTCCGTTTTTGGACAATACACATGCATTTAGTTGAAGCCCTTAGCGCTCTGCACGGTAGCTGTACTGCACTGAGATGATGCCGGTTCTGCTCTGCACAGGAGCCAAACCGCCATCGGGGGTTGCGGGATGTCAGCGTTAATCTACCGCTGACATCCACGGCTAACACCCGCGGTCGGAGTGGGCTCCGATCGTGGGTGTTTATTCCGTTAAATGACGCGACCGCACCATTTCACATGCCTTCCGGGGTTCTTTAGCCCACGATCGGTGCCCCAGCGATGTTTTTGGGGGCGCCAATCGCTGCTATGGCACCACTGGGGTCCGATAGGGGCCCCAGAGAAGCCTGAAGGCAGGGCCTTTAAGATGGCGTCTGTGACGTCATCTTAAAGGCAAAGTGTCAGCCTATGCATCTGCATAGGCTGACACTGCTAATACCCTGCAATACATGAGTATTGCAGAGTATTATCATGAAGAAGCAATCAGATGATTGCTTGTTGATGTCCCGTGGTGGGTCAAGAAAAAAAAAAAGGTAAAGAAAATGTTTTTCGTGCAAAAATAATTTAACAAATCAATAAAAATGGCCATAAGCCCAAAAAAATATAAAGATACAAATTACGCTCAAAAAAGTCAAAACAGTCCGTCACAATCCATAGAATAAAACAAAATAAATATTGGACCCATATGATGAACGCCATAAATCAAAAAATTACAAACCCGCCAAAAATTCTGATTTTACCTATTATATCCCACTAAAAATGCAATAAAAAGTGAACAACAAAACATATGTACTCCACAATGATACTGTTGCAAAGTACAACATGTCCCGCAAAAAACAAGCCAACAACCAGCTCTGTAGCCAAAAACGTAACAATGTTATGCCACTTGGAAGACGGCGATGCAAAAATGAGAGATTTTACAACACATTAGCATTTTTTTTTCCAAATTAATTAAAAATTAAGAAAAAATATTCATGTCTGGTATCCCCGTAATCGTATCGACCCATAGAATAAAGATAACATGATTATTAGGCTATACGGTGAACACCAATTTTTTTTATTTAACTAATCCAGTACAGAATTGATTCTTTTCTACTCATGACCTCAAAACAAGTTCAAAATTTGCTACAATAGGTGATACCAACCCCAAAATGGTGACACTGGAAAAAGCATCTCATCTTGCCAAAAAAATGCCGTCACATGGCCCCAAATAACGTAAAAGCGAAAATTTTATAGCCTTCAAAAGGGGGCAACGAGAAAACTCAAATCCAGGCAGCTGCAGGGCGCTCCTTCCCTTCTGCGCCTCGCTGTGCCCCCATAACACAAGTAATGTCCACATGTGGGGGGTCGCTGCACTCAGGAGAAATTGTTGAACACATTTTATGGTGGCTTTTTGCTTTTTATCTTTTTGAAATGTGTAAATTTTAGGCCTAAATGAACATATAAGCAACAAAAATTGACCATTCTAAATTTCACACCCATTTGGATTCAATTACTAGGAAGATCTCAAGGAGTTAACAATCTTCGTAAATGCTGCTTCTGATATCATGAGGGGTGCAGATTTGAAAATGGGTTTGTTATATATGTGGTTTAGATGCTAAAAATATTACAATTCAGTGAAAACACTATTTATCCTCCAAATTGCCAAATTATCATAAAATATATATATTTGTAAGCTGCGCAACATCAAAATTAATTATCGAGACATTTTTTTTATTTATGCCAATGTAAATAAGACGATTGGAAATGTTATTCTGCAACTTATTTAGGTTGAAAATCATCTGCATGAAAATGCAATGATTCAAAATTTTGTCAAGGTCACATTTATCCCAAAACTCAAGTTTGTGACATTTTTTTGGGGAATGAAAGCAAAAAATATCAGCCAACATTTACCAATAAAATGAAGTACAAGATGTGTGGAATCGTTTAGATTAGTAAAAGTGTTCAAAAGTTATAACTATATAAATCAAACCATATCACAATCCCAAAAATTGGGCTGAGCCTTAGGCTAGATTCACACTGCTGTTGGCCGCCCGTACCGTAGCGGGCAACGGCCGTGTACGGGGAGAGGAGGAGGAGGAGGTGAGCGTATCTCCCCCCCGCCCCTCTACATAGGAAGTAATGGCGCACGGCGTCGTACTACGGAGAAAGATAGGACAGGTCCTATCTTTTTCTGGGGTACGAAGCGGTTCGGTGCGGCACGTGTGCTGCACCGTACCGCTCCCGTAGTGCGCCATGCGCCCATTGCCGTCTATGTGGGACGTATATCGGCCGTATATACGTCCCCCATACAGTCGTGTGAATGTAGCCTTAAGCTGTAAAATGGCTGCGTCCTTAAGGGGTTAATACACAATGCAAAGACTATGAAAACACACCATGAGAAGAAGGCCGAAGACGCCAGACATGTGATAGGCAACACAAATTCCGAGATCACACAAGATCAGGGTAAACCCAATGCAAATCTTTGAAACAAATCTATCATAAATAAGTTTTGAATTTCATATTGTTAAAAATATCAAATATCTTGCGTTCTTGTATTTTACAGATGAAAGCCAGGCAGGCACCAGCAGCGACAAGAGAAAGCAGAAGAAGAGCGCCCCTTTTGATCGAGCAGAGCTCGTCGCTTTGATAACCATCTGCGACGAGCGGGGCTACGACCTGCTCCGTGAGACTGGTAGCTATAAAGCAAAGACCAAAATCATGGAGCAGGTCCAAGCCCATCTGCTCGAGAAATACGGCCGCTACCATTCCGTCCGGCAGTTGCAGAAGCGGTTCTCGGACATAAAGGTCCGTGAGGAGCGCTTTTTGGAGCGTGTCCGAAGCCGGAACCGCTCTGCAAAAGGTTAGAAGATACAACTTGGTTCTCTAAGTAATGACATGTCTGTGCATTTTTTGATGATTTCTCTTTTTCTTTCTAGCCGGACGGGAGAGGGCACCGGCCGTAGAAGGGGCCTCTTCTTCTGCTTCTGTTGCTGCTGCTGTTGTGGTGGATGTTGGGGACGACTCTCCCCCTCCACCAAGCCCTGTGCCACCTGGCCAAGAGGTAAAGACTGGCATACTTTTAGGAATCTAAGATGTTGAAAATGTAATATATACTAATTAATTTGTAATTAGTATTAATTTATATATATATATTTTTTTTTACAGGATCTTGCTGTGGCTCCGGAGGAGGAGATGGTTACCCTGGTGCTGGAACCGGTGGAAGACCCACAAGAAGAGGTCCAGCCACCAGAGGTAGCCACCACAGCAGTGGCCGAGGGTCTTCAGATGTCCATCGGTGAGCAGCTCCTCCAAGAAATGGAGCTGCTCAACCGAAAGATGGACATTCTGATGGCCCATTTCGAAAGGTTGTTCCACCCTCCTCGTTCTTAATTTTGTGTCTTTTTTTGTTTAAAAGATTTTGTTAAAAAAACATTTAAAAATTTAAAAAAAAAAATGAAAAAAATGAAAAAATTTCAAAAAAAATTTCAAAAAGTTTGGGAAAAAAAAAAATTTTTGGAAAAAAAAAAAAAAAAAAAAATGTTTGAACCAAAAAAAAAAAAAAAAAATTTTTACCATGATTATCCCCCAAAACAGGCAACGGTGTTTGAAAAGTTGTCTTTTTACCATGATTATCCCCCAAAACAGGCAACGGTGTTTGAAAAGTTGTCTTTTTACCATGATTATCCCCCAAAACAGGCAACGGTGTTTGTAAAGTTGTCTTTTTACCATGATTATCCCCCAAAACAGGCAACGGTGTTTGTAAAGTTGTCTTTTTACCATGATTATCCCCCAAAACAGGCAACGGTGTTTGTAAAGTTGTCTTTTTACCATGATTATCCCCCAAAACAGGCAACGTTGTTTGTAAAGTTGTCTTTTTACCATGATTATCCCCCAAAACAGGCAACGGTGTTTGTAAAGTTGTCTTTTTACCATGATTATCCCCCAAAACAGGCAACGGTGTTTGTAAAGTTGTCTTTTTACCATGATTATCCCCCAAAACAGGCAACGGTGTTTGTAAAGTTGTCTTTTTATCATGATTATCCCCCAAAACAGGCAACGGTGTTTGTAAAGTTGTCTTTTTACCATGATTATCCCCCAAAACAGGCAACGTTGTTTGTAAAGTTGTCTTTTTACCATGATTATCCCCCAAAACAGGCAACGGTGTTTGTAAAGTTGTCTTTTTACCATGATTATCCCCCAAAACAGGCAACGGTGTTTGTAAAGTTGTCTTTTTACCATGATTATCCCCCAAAACAGGCAACGGTGTTTGTAAAGTTGTCTTTTTACCATGATTATCCCCCAAAACAGGCAACGGTGTTTGTAAAGTTGTCTTTTTACCATGATTATCCCCCAAAACAGGCAACGGTGTTTGTAAAGTTGTCTTTTTACCATGATTATCCCCCAAAACAGGCAACGGTGTTTGTAAAGTTGTCTTTTTACCATGATTATCCCCCAAAACAGGCAACGGTGTTTGTAAAGTTGTCTTTTTATCATGATTATCCCCCAAAACAGGCAACGGTGTTTGTAAAGTTGTCTTTTTACCATGATTATCCCCCAAAACAGGCAACGGTGTTTGTAAAGTTGTCTTTTTACCATGATTATCCCCCAAAACAGGCAACGGTGTTTGTAAAGTTGTCTTTTTACCATGATTATCCCCCAAAACAGGCAACGGTGTTTGTAAAGTTGTCTTTTTATCATGATTATCCCCCAAAACAGGCAACGGTGTTTGTAAAGTTGTCTTTTTATCATGATTATCCCCCAAAACAGGCAACGGTGTTTGTAAAGTTGTCTTTTTACCATGATTATCCCCCAAAACAGGCAACGTTGTTTGTAAAGTTGTCTTTTTACCATGATTATCCCCCAAAACAGGCAACGGTGTTTGTAAAGTTGTCTTTTTACCATGATTATCCCCCAAAACAGGCAACGGTGTTTGTAAAGTTGTCTTTTTACCATGATTATCCCCCAAAACAGGCAACGGTGTTTGTAAAGTTGCTGTAAATCAATAGCATGAGATGTATTTATTAAGGTATCAGTATTTTTCTTTGATGTCTGAATATAAACAAATGTAATGTGATTTTAAAACAGTGTTTGAATAAATTATTAATTTTTGCATAAAAATGACTGTTTATTACGTTAACTTCCAGAAAAAAACAGGGGCAGCAACACACTGGTGGGGGGGGGGGGGTGTTTGTTGACATAAACACTGTTGGGGGTTTATGGTGACATAAACACTGGGGGGGGGGTGGTGGTGACATAAACACTGGTGGGGGGGGTATGGTGAGATAAACACTGGTGGGGGGGGTATGGTGACATAAACACTGGTGGGGGGGTATGGTGACATAAACACTGGGGGGGGGGGAGTGCAGGGTCACACAGACACTTTGGCTAAAGATAACTTACATGATGTGGGCAGCTTGGTGTATTTTGCTGGGTTCACACCATATTCTTGGTCTAGGCTCAGCGTTATATGTCACTAAAGCGGCTGACGTGTTACTTTTGTGTATACATTGGCAAATAGTTGCAGACGGCGGCTGGCCTTTTGCCTCCATCTGATGCTAAAACTTTAAATCAAGGACTAAACTTTTGCAAAAGTTAACAAATAATTTTTATTTATATTGCATCAGTAAATTCCGTAAAGCTTTACAAATAAATATACATCTTTCCACTATGTAGCCTCCACAAGAGCAATGTATGCTGGGTGGCATGTTGGCTCATTAGTTAGCATTACAGCCTTGCAGCCTTGTGGACCTCGATTCGAGTGACATCCAGGTCAACGTCTGCACAGAGTTTGCATTTCTCTCCATGTTTGTGTTGGTTTCCTCCAGGTCCTCCGGTTTCATCCCACGCTCAAACACATACTTGCAGGTTTTTTAGATTGGGAGCCCCATTGGGGACAGGGAACATTCTGATAAGGACTGATTATTAATTCTTATGTGCTCATCGGAGGCAAGGGATGCCTATGTTAATCAAAAGCATTGTTTTGCATCCTTATTCACTTTTGTCAATCACTTGTATCACTCATCATGAGATAGGAGCAGGGTGGAATACACATACATCACACCATACCCCTTTAAATGGGCCAGGAGGAGAGAGCATACCTGCAGACCTATCCCTTTAAGTGGGGCTTGAGGAGAGAGCATACCTGCACACCTATCCCTTTAAGTGGGGCTTGAGGAGAGAGCATACCTGCACACCTATCCCTTTAAGTGGGGCTTGAGGAGAGAGCATACCTGCACACCTATCCCTTTAAGTGGGGCTTGAGGAGAGAGCATACCTGCACACCTATCCCTTTAAGTGGGGCTTGAGGAGAGAGCATACCTGCACACCTATCCCTTTAAGTGGGGCTTGAGGAGAGAGCATACCTGCACACCTATCCCTTTAAATGGGCCAGGAGGAGAGAGCATACCTGCAGACCTATCCCTTTAAGTGGGGCTTGAGGAGAGAGCATACCTGCACACCTATCCCTTTAAGTGGGGCTTGAGGAGAGAGCATACCTGCACACCTATCCCTTTAAGTGGGGCTTGAGGAGAGAGCATACCTGCACACCTATCCCTTTAAGTGGGGCTTGAGGAGAGAGCATACCTGCACACCTATCCCTTTAAGTGGGGCTTGAGGAGAGAGCATACCTGCACACCTATCCCTTTAAGTGGGGCTTGAGGAGAGAGCATACCTGCACACCTATCCCTTTAAGTGGGGCTTGAGGAGAGAGCATACCTGCACACCTATCCCTTTAAGTGGGGCTTGAGGAGAGAGCATACCTGCAGACCTATCCCTTTAAGTGGGGCTTGAGGAGAGAGCATACCTGCAGACCTATCCCTTTAAGTGGGGCTTGAGGAGAGAGCATACCTGCAGACCTATCCCTTTAAGTGGGGCTTGAGGAGAGAGCATACCTGCACACCTATCCCTTTAAGTGGGGCTTGAGGAGAGAGCATACCTGCACACCTATCTCTTTAAGTGGGGCTTGAGGAGAGAGCATACCTGCACACCTATCCCTTTAAGTGGGGCTTGAGGAGAGAGCATACCTGCAGACCTATCCCTTTAAGTGGGGCTTGAGGAGAGAGCATACCTGCACACCTATCCCTTTAAGTGGGGCTTGAGGAGAGAGCATACCTGCACACCTATCCCTTTAAGTGGGGCTTGAGGAGAGAGCATACCTGCACACCTATCCCTTTAACTGGGGCTTCTTTTTTTTCAAAAGCCACATTCTCCAAGTAGGATCCTAAGCAAAAGAAAATTGCCCTGACATTCACCTCCTTCAGCCCGGTGTATATGAGTGCACGTCTTGCGACACAATTCGGTTTTTTAAATTCGGGGGCTTGTCCGAATCATTCGGGTATTTCGAAAACCACGCCCCCTTGTTTTGGCGCACGGAACTCGGCGCCCGTGCGACACAATTTAGACCCGTGCGCCAGAATCCCGGGGCTATTCAGGGAACTTCGGCGCAAATCGGAAATATTCGGGAAACACGTCGGGAAAACGCGAATCGGGCCCTTAGTAAATGACCCCCAATGTGTTCGTGTGGTGTAGACTCCCCCTCTCGAGGGCGGATAGAATCAGTCTGGTAAAGATGATTTTGCTCCCTAGACTGTTATTCGTCCTGACGGCTAGCCCTATGTGGATACCGGATTCTTTTTTTAGGTTAATCAATTCCATAATAAATGATTTGGTCTGGGGACGTAAGAAAGTGAGAATGAAGTTAATCCATCTATATAAACCGATGGGAGAAGGGGGGTTTGGGTTACCTTTTATTTTTGGTTATTTTATTTCAGCACAGATTAGTAGGTTAATAGGGTGGGAAAAGAATAGGTTATATGAGTGCATGGTGAGACTCACTGACGGTAGAATGATCACAATTTTTGAGATACTGGAAAGTGGTTATTTTTCACAGCCTCGGTTTAAGGAGCTGGTAATCTGTAAACTGGCGCACAGATCATGGGAGGCTCTGAAACAACTATTGAAAATTAGAGGGGTGTTGATGGATACACCACTATGGTATAACTGGAATCTGCCCAGTCTTTGGGGCCTGCCGGATCCCTCCTTCTGGATAGGACGGGGGGTCCGCCACGTCTCTCAGATCTGGGTAGAAGGTAAGTTGAAGACATTTTGTGAAATGCAGAACCTGTTTCATTTAGGCAAAGGGGATTTCTTAAAATTTTTTCAGGTAGCACATGCTTTAGCGTGAGTAAATGAGCAGAGGAATATTAATATTGAGAGTCACGATTGTATTGATTATTTGCACACAGCAACTAGTACAAATAAGTTGATCATGAAGATTTATAGGTTTATCATTAAGAGTTACACTAGAAATATGATACACAGCTCTAGGACTAAATGGGAAGGTAGTCTAGGACCCATTGTAGAGGGAAGATGGGTACAGGTTGTAAAGCACATAGCAACATGTTCTTTTAATTGGAATCACAAAATAATACAACACAATATAGTTCATAGGTTATATTTTTCACCGAATGATTTAGTCAAAATGAGATATAGGGGGGATGCATGCTGTGGAAAATGCCAGCAAGCGAATGCTGATTTTGTGCACGTATTGTGGAACTGCCCTAAGGTTAGTCAATTCTGGGAAGCAGTATATAGGAAAGTAGAGAGAGTCCTCCGAGTTCGATTGGAACCAACACTATCCGTATCTATCCTGGGGCTCACTGATGAATTGGATATGGAACAGAGGGATAGAGATGTAGTAAGGAGAGTGATGCATATAGCCTGTGTGTGCATAGTAAGGAAGTGGGGAGGTAAAGAAGTCCCAACAGTGGAATACTGGCATAATTTGACCCTTAGAATTAAGCAATATGAAAAAATCCGATCTTCAGAGGTAGGCAGCCATAAGAGGTGGACCAAAAGATGGGAAAGGTGGAGTTAAGTCTCCCTCTTTTTTTTTTTTTTTTTTTTTTTTCTCCCTCTCTCTCTCTTCTTCGGCTCCCTTCTAGGGGAGGGTTGGGTGGGGGAAGGAGGGGGGGGGGGATTAGGGATTGTGGGTACATTATATCTGTATAAATACGTAGCAATATAGAGATACAAAATTAGATATCGCTGTATTACACAGGAGCGTATCTCCAAAGCTTGATTACCTTGTTGGAAACGGAAATGTTTAATAAATGTGTATGATTAAGGGAGGGGGGGTGGGAAATGGGGGGAAAGGGGAGAAAAATAAGCATTTTTGTCCTGTGCAGTATATGGGAGCTATTTAGTCTGTATGTTATAATTGTGGCAACACAGAAGTGTAAAATAACACTGTACTGCACGAGACTATATTTTATGGATTGTTTTGTATTGCTGAAATGTTTAATAAAAATCTATTATAAAAAAAAAACAAAAAAAAAACTGATGTTGTTACTCTTCACCTATTGACCCCTTTAAAAAGAAACAGCGTACATAAATAAATACGTTACATTGGAGACAGGTCAGCAATATGTACATCACAACTGGAAACATGCAATAGGTGACCCGGGTTGCACTGTACCCCAAAAGAGACCACTCTCCAATTGACAAGAGTCTAGGCCATAAAGAGAGAAAAACGAAGGTCCAGGTCTATCAGGGGCCTCTCCGCCTGCAGACACTAGCGGTGTCACACGCCTAAGTCGATGTAGTCCGATGATGGAGAAAGAGTCTTTGACTCGTGGCCAACCCTAATAGCCAATATTAGTGCTGGGCCACACACTAAGGATTGTAGACATAAATGCAAGATGAAAGCAAAAGAATTGTTTTACATTACCAAACACCTCTCTGTCCGGGTCTACGGTGTTGGCGCGCGTTCCTGTCCTCTCCTATGTGCAAGGGAGCTGTTGTTTTCGGAGTCACGTTTCACTCCTCGGATCCAAGTGCCACCCTGTTGCAATCCTCCTGCAACTTTCCTTTACCCCAACAGAGGCTGATAGTCGGTCGTGTCACCCTGGTGGTTTGACATCGGCAGCGCAGACAATATACAGTTACAGGCAGCGACCAGTGGACGGCAGCGAAGGGTCGGCGTCTCATTCCTCCGTGCGTCGCACGGCCTCGATTGTGTCGCCCCGATGATTCGCTGTGGCAGCGTCCAGTGACGGGCAGCGACCTGGAAGGAGCCTAATCGCGGCAGCTGGAAGTCATCGGCACTTCATTCCTCCGTGCGTCGCACGGCGTCAATTGTGTCGCCCCGATGTATCGCTGTGGCGGCCTGGAGGCAGCCTAGTCACAGCGGCTGGCGGTCATCGGCGTCCCATTCCTCCATGTGTCGCACGGCGTCAATTGTGTCGCCCTGATGTTTCACTGTAGCGGACTCCAGTGATGGGCAGCGACCAGTGCGCGGCAGCGTGGAGTCGGCGTAACTTTCCTGCGTGCGCCATACGGAGACAGACCCAGGTAACCTGGAGGGAGTCTAATCGCGGCGGCTGGCAGTCATCGGCATGATGGGGGGGCGGGACAGCTCCACGGAAGCGGTGTGTTATGTCATGCCGCACCTGCTCCCTCCTTCATGCATTTCTTGCTAAAGGAGCTAAGTTTGTCATTATCTCTGTTGCTTAACGAGCTAGCAGGTTATTCTCCTCAGATCTAAAAGAGACCAACTAACTTCATGTAGAAACACTGTTAGTTTGCCTCCTAACTCATTTTCCTAACAAGACAACCTCAATGATAAGACGCACATTGTTTTCCATGCATTTCTTGCTAAAGGAGTTATGTTTGTGATTATCTCTGTTGCTGAATGAGCTAGAGGGTTATTCTGCTCAGATCTAAAAGAGATCAACTAACTTAATGTAGAGACACTGTTAGTTTGCCTCCAAACTAGAGATGAGCGAACATACTCGTCCGAGCTTGATGCTCGTTCGAGCATTAGCGTACTCGAAACTGCTCGTTGCTCGGACGAATACTTCGCCCGCTCGAGAAAATGGCATTTCCCGCCGTTGTGATTTTTGGCGGCCAGAAACAGAGTCAATCACAAGCCAGGAGACTCTGCACTCCACCCAGCATGACGTGGTACCCTAACACGTCGATAGCAGTGGTTGGCTGGCCTAATCAGGTGATCCTGGAATAGACTAGCCCCTGCCCGCGCTGCTCGGATCATTCTCTGTCTGGATGCCGCTAGGGAGAGAGCTGCTGCTGGTCAGGGAAAGCGTTAGGGTGTTCTATTACAATAGTGTTAGGCAGGAGTGATTCTACAAGAACCCAACAGTCCTTCTTAGGGCTACAATAACGTTTTATTTTACTTTTTTTTGGTTTGCCTGTGGCTGGGCTTGCTGCCATTAGTAGTGCAGCTAGTACCATATTGTGAGGAATTTGCAGGGAGACTTGCTACCGTTGTGTTTAGGTCTTAGTGACACACATATCCACCTTAAACACTGAAGTGGGACAATTTATTAGGGGTTTGATTTGAATTAGGCACAGTCTTCTGATTTATTTTTTTTACGTTTATTTCTTTTTATAACTCAAAGTAATCTGGCAAAGCAGTGTGTTTTCAGTGTAGGCTAGAAAATAGCCATAGGAGAACCCCAACGGCTTACTTATGCCTACAATAGCATTATATTTTACTTTTTTTTGTTTGCTTGTGGCTGGGCTTGCTGGCATTAGTAGTGCAGCTAGTACCATATTATGAGGAATTTGCTGGGAGACTTGCGACCATTGTGTTTAGCTCTTAGTGACACACATATCCACCTCAAACACCGAAGTGGAACAATTTATTAGGGGTTTGAGTTGAATTAGGCACAGTCTGCTGATTTTTTTTTTTTTTTTTACTTTTATTTCTTTTTATAACTCAAAGTCATAAGGCACAGCACAAAATCCAGTTGTGTGCTGTCAGTGTAGGTTAGAAACTAGCCATAGCAATAGGATAGCATTGTTTTGTTTAAAAAAAATAAATAAATAAACACCAAAAAAAAATTTAAAGTTTACACTTTAATTTGGAAAATGTTTAACCCGAGGGCTAGGGGTAGAGGACGAGGGCGTGGACGTAGGCGGTCAACTACTGCAGGGGTCAGAGGCCGTGGTCCTGGGCGGGGTGAGACACCACCTGCTGCTGAGGGAGCAGGGGAACACCGCAGAGCTACACTCCCTAGGTTCATCATGTCTCAAGTTACTGGGACTCGTGGTAGAGCACTGTTGAGGCCAGAACAGTGCGAAGAGGTGATGTTGTGGATTGCGGAAAATGCTTCTTGCCATTTGTCCACCAGTCAGTCTTCCACGCAGTCCACCCATGTCACCGAAATCAGCACTCCTCCAGCTTCTCCACCTCAGCCTCCTTCCCCCCAGTCTGCCACCTCCCAGCAAAATTTGGCATTTGAACCGGCATACTGTGAGGAACTGTTTTCTGGACCCTTCCCACAGTCACAAACCACTTGTCCGGTTGCTGCTGAGCTATTTTCCGATGCCCAGGTTTTCCACCGGTCGCAGTCTGTGGGTGATGATGACATTATTCACGTAGTGGAAGAAGTGTGTAAAGAGGTGTCGGACGATGAGGAGACACGGTTGTCAGACAGTGGTGAAGTTGTTGTCAGGGCAGGAAGTCCGAGGGGGGAGCAGACTGATGGATCGGAGGATGATGAGGCGACAGACCCAAGCTGGGTTGATAGGCCGGGTGAACACAGTGCTTCTGAGACGGAGGCGAGTCCTATAGCAGAACAGGTTGGAAGAGGCAGTGGTGGGGCCAGACGGAGATTCAGGGCCAGAGCTGGTGCATCAGCGCCAAATGTTTCCCGTAGTCAAGCTCCCGTGGCGAGGGCTAGATTTTCAGAAGTCTGGAGGTTCTTTAAAGAAACACCGGATGACCGACGGACTGTGGTGTGCAACCTGTGCCAAACCAGGATCAGCAGGGGTTCCACCACTACTAGCTTAACTACCACCAGTATGCGCAGGCATATGAATGCTAAACACCCCACTCAATGGCACCAAGCCCGTTCACCTCCGGCCGGGCACACCACTGCTCCTTCCCCTGTGTCATCTGCTAGTCAGCCCCCTGCCCAAGTCCCCGGCCCAAACACCTCCCGTGCGAAAACCCCATCTTCGCCTCCACGATCCTCCACAGCATCCACCAGCGTTCAGCTCTCCATACCCCAGACGCTGGAGCGCAAAAGGAAGTATAGTGCAACCCACCCGCACGCCCAAGCCCTCAACGTCCACATTTCCAAACTGCTTAACCTGGAGATGCTGCCCTATAGGCTGGTAGAGACCGAGGCCTTTCGAAACCTCATGGCGGCGGCCGCCCCTCGGTATTCGGTCCCCAGCCGCCACTACTTTTCCCGATGTGCCGTCCCAACCCTGCACAAGCACGTGTCAGAGAACATTATCCGTGCCCTGACCAACGCCGTTTCTGACAAGGTCCACCTGACCACGGACACGTGGACGAGTGCTGCCGGGCAGGGCCACTATATATCGCTGACGGCACATTGGGTTAACTTGGTGGAGGCTGGGACCGAGTCTGACCCTGGGGCTGGTCATATACTGCCGACGCCGAGGATTGCGGGGCCTACCTCGGTCCAGGACTCAAAGGCCTACTATGCCTCCTCCTCCTCCCACCCCTCCTCCACCTCCTCCTCCGAATTACCATCCGTGGGCATGGTGCCATCCGTCGGTAGCTCTAGGCACAGCAGTAGTGCCATCGCTAAGCGACAGCAGGCGGTGCTCAAACTGCTGAGCCTAGGCGATAAAAGGCACACCGCCCAAGAGCTATTACAGGGCATCACGGCGCAGACTGATCTGTGGCTGGCACCGCTGAACCTGAAGCCAGGCATGGTTGTGTGTGACAACGGCCGTAACCTGGTGGCGGCTCTGCAACTCGGCAGACTGACATATGTGCCATGCCTGGCCCATGTGTTAAATCATGTGTTCAGCGTTTCCTCAAGACATACCCCAATCTGTCTGATTTGCTCAGGAAGTCCAGCACAGATGCTGCCACTCTCAGGGCAGCGCAGCGCCGCCTCCAACTGCCCGCTTACCGACTGTTGTGCAACGTGCCCACGAGGTGTAATTCAACATTAACCATGTTATCCAGAGTTTACCAGCAGCGCAGAGCGATTGTAGACTGACAGATGTCAACTTCCACCAGAACTGGTAGTCAGGTCAGTCAGCTTCCTCAAGTCTACAATGAGGAGTGGACGTGGATGTCTGATATCTGTCAGGTGCTGAGTAACTTTGAGGAGTCAACACAGATGGTCAGTGGCGATGCCGCCATCATCAGCCTCACCATCCCGCTGCTTGGCCTGTTGAAAAACTCTCTGGTCAGCATGAAGTCGGAAGCTTTGCGCTCGTCACAAGAGACGGGGGAAGAAGATTCCCTTGTTGATAGCCAAAGCACCCTTAGGTCTGTTTCTCAGCGCATATCGGAGGAGGTGGAGGAGGATGAGGAGGAAGAGGAAGAGAATGTTGGCGAGACAGAAGAGGGGACCATTGTTCAGTCCTTCACTGTTCAGCATGTATGGGCAGAAGAAGAGGAGTTGGAGGAGGAGAAAATGGAGAGTCAGGCCAGTGAGGGGAGTGAATTCTTGCGCGTTGGGACTCTGGCGCATATGGCAGATTTCATGCTAGGCTGCCGTATCCCGTGACCCTCGCGTTCAAAGAATTTATTCCAGCACCGATTACTGGGTATTCACTCTCCTGGACCCACAGTACAAGCAAAATCTTTCCACTCTCATCCCTGGAGAGGAAAGGAGTGTGAGAATGCATGAATACCAGCAGACCCTGGTGCACAAGCTGAAACAGCGCTAGCGGCAGAGGGCGTATTTCTGCGGGACAAGTAGCGAGGGAGAGTAGGCGAGCAGGCAGCTTGTCCAGCACTGACAGGGGTACACTTTACAAGGCCTTTGCCAGTTTTATGTCACCCCAGCAAGACACTGTCACCTGTCCCCAGTCTCGGCAGAGGCAGAGTAGGGCTGATCTTTACAGAAAGATGGTGAGGGAGTACGTAGCTGACCATACCATCATCCTAAATGATCACACAGCTCCCTACAACTACTGGGTTTCAAAGCTGGACATGTGGCACGAACTGGCGCTGTACACCTTGGAGGTTCTTGCCTGCCCTGCCGCTAGCATGTTGTCCGAGCGGGTTTTCAGTGCAGCTGGTGGCATCATCACCGATAAGTGTACACGCCTGTCGACTGACAGCGCTGACAGGCTGACGCTTATCAAGATGAATAAAGCCTGGATTTCTCTGGATTTTCATTCTCCACCAGGTGAAAGAAGCTCAACCTGAATAATGTATGCACTCCTCCTCCTCATTGTCCTCCTTCTCCTCCTCTTTATACACTAAAGCAGAGGAAACTGGCTATTTTTTGCCAGGGCCAACTGGCTCTAGCTATAGTACTCTATGTATTTAATTTTTCTGGAGGACCGCCTACCTGCTCCTCTGGTTTGAAAACTTTTTTGGACTGCCACATACAGGCACTATCCAAATTAAATTGTCTCCATAGCAGCCTCCACACGTTATCTCCATTCAGCGCTTCTTGCTCATCTGTTTACATTCCCCTCACCTGCCATAACCCAAACTTATAAGAACACTACTACACTTGATCTTATACAAAAGGTTCTTAGAAGTGCTGTTTGGGGAGTAGCCTAGAGACAGGGGCTTGGATTGGCGAAAGCTCGCCTGGCAGCGGTGCGCCAGCTCCATCCCAAGATCCAACTAACATAGCTTTAACTGCAGCACCTTTAATCTACTACTAGTTCACTGCCTCCATACATGGTCCCCTTATCAAACGAGCTGTGTCAGGCAGAATTTTGGGTTGTTTTCATGGCTTCCACATCAAACTTTTTAACTTTGTCGCCACCCTGCTGTGTAATCCACAAAATATACTGGCAAACTTTTATCATTTACCGATATTATTTCAGCGCTTCTTGCGCATCTGTTTACATTCCCCTCACCCGCCATATCCAAAACTTATAAGAACACTACTACACTTGATCTTATACAATAGGTTCTTAGAAGTGCTGTTTGGGGAGTAGCCGAGAGACAGGGACTTGGATAGGCGAAAGCTCGCCTGGCAGCGGAGCGCCAGCTCCATCCCAAGATCCAACTAACATAGTTTTAACTGCAGCACCTTTAATCTACTACTAGTTCACTGCCTCCATACATGGTCCCCTTATCATGTGTCAGAATTTTCAGGTGTTTCACCAGATACATAGTGGAACTCGGCCCATCTGTCGCCGCCATGCCGGAGACCTGAAGTTGCAATCATAGCAGCGCAATATGGATGCCCCATACTGTTGCTCTTAATCATGGAACCATTTCCGAAAAAACAATTAAAAATAGAACAACTATGCTATTCCATTATTCCTAGGTGAAATATTCAAACGACCCGGCCTGCTTTGAAAATTATAATTTTTTCAAAGTAAACGCTTCTGGCCCCCAGGCCCATTTTGGGTGGGGAGGAGCCGAGAGACAGGGGCTTGGACAGGCGAAAGCAGTGGACTGCCAGCTCCATCCCAAGATTAGGCAGCCCCAGATGCTGGAGCATGAGAGGATATGCAGCACATCATCCCCTTATCGAACGAGCTGTGTCAGGCAGAATTTTCAGAATTTTGTTTCACCAGATACATAGTGGAACTCGGCCCATCTGTCGCCGCCATGCTGGAGACCTGAAGTTGCAATCATAGCAGCGCAATATGAATGCCCCATACTGTCGCTCTTAATCATGGAAGTCGTCTCCATGGCTACCTCCACATGTCGTCCCTTATCAAAAGAGCTGTGTCAGGCTAATTTTTCGGGTGTTTCACCAGATACGTTATGGAACTTGGTCACTATGTCGCCACCATGCTGTGTTATCGACTAAATATACCGTCAACCTTTTGTTCACATAGGAAATCATTTCAATGCTTCTTGCTCACCTTCTTTGGTTCCTCTCTGCCACCCATTGGTTTGAAGCCTGAGTCCATTTAGGGTATGTCGCCATGACACTCTCTAGCCTGCCGCTGCCTCTGCATGCCGTCCCCTATAGTGTCAGGGTCAATTATTGGATGTTTTAGATGCTATCTAGCCTCATTCGGTCACTCTGTCATGGCCATGCTGTTGCCCATAATTTTGGCATAATGGTACGATTAAACTGCCTCAGAGGCATCCATGCATGCTGCCCCTGCTGTTTCCTGTCCATTTCCGTGGTGTTTCCATCCTTTTCTGAGGTTCCCAGGTGTTTGGCCAAGCTTCCCTGTGCAGAGCCTTGGTCCCCTTGAAAAATGCTCGAGTCTCCCATTGACTTCAATGGGGCTCGTTATTCCAGACGAGCACTCGAGCATCGGGAAAAGTTCGTCTTGAATAACGAGTACCCGAGCATTTTAGTGCTCGCTCATCTCTACTCCTAACTCATTTTCCTAACAAGACAACCTCAATGATAAGACGCACATTGTTTTCCATGCATTTCTTGCTAAAGGAGCTATGTTAGTGAATATCTCTGTTGTAGAACGAGCTAGCAGGTTAATCTGCTCAGATCTAAAACAGACCAACTTACTTCATGTAGAAACACTGTTAGTTTGTCTCCTAACTCATTTTCCTAACAAGACAACCTCAATTATAAGACGCACATTGTTTTCCATACATTTCTTGCTAAAGGAGCTATGTTCGTGATTATCTCTGTTGCTGAACGAGTTAGCAGGTTATTCTGCTCAGATCTAAAAGAGACCAACTAACTTAACTTGGAGACACTGTTAGTTTGCCTCCTAACTCATTTTCCTAACAAGACAACCTCAATGATAAGAAAGCACATTGTTTTCCATGCATTTCTTGCTAAAGGAGCTATGTTCGTGATTATCTCTGTTGCTGAATGATCTAGAGGGTTATTCTGCTCAGATCTAAAAGAGATCAACTAACTTAATGTAGAGACAGTGTTAGTTTGCCTCCTAACTCATTTTCCTAACAAGACAACCTCAATGATAAGACGCACATTGTTTTCCATGCATTTCTTGCTAAAGGAGCTATGTTCGTGATTATCTCTGTTGCTGAACGAGTTAGCAGGTTATTCTGCTCAGATCTAAAAGAGAGCAACTAACTTAATGTAGAGACACTGTTAGTTTGCCTCCTAACTCATTTTCCTAACAAGACAACCTCAATGATAAGAAAGCACATTGTTTTCCATGTATTTCTTGCTAAAGGAGCTATGTTAGGGATTATCTCTGTTGCTGAACGAGCCAGAAGGTTATTCTGCTCAGATCTAAAAGAGACCAACTTACTTCATGTAGAGACACTGTTAGTTTGCCTCCTAACTCATTTTCCTAACAAGACAACCTCAATGATAAGAAAGCACATTGTTTTCCATGCATTTCTTGCTAAAGGAGCTATGTTCGTGATTATCTCTGTTGCTGAATGAGCTAGCAGGTTATTCTGCTCAGATCTAAAAGAGACCAACTTACTTCATGTAGAAACACTGTTAGTTTGCCTCCTAACTCATTTTCCTAACAAGACAACCTCAATGATAAGACGCACATTGTTTTCCAGGCATTTCTTTCTAAAGGAGCTATGTTAGTGATTATCTCTGTTCAGGCTCGGACTGGCCTGCCGGGATACCAGTCAAAACCGCAGTGGGCCCTTATCATAAGTCACCATCTCCTATCTGTGTCTGGAGCAGGCACATTCAGCTGAGGTTGGAGGAGGGGGGCAGCAGGGGGGACTATGACGTCCTGCAGGAGGGAGAGACAGGTTCTCTGCTCTTCCCATAGCAGCGCTGGGGCAGTGAGTAAGACATTTCCTCCTCACTGCTCTGAGCACCTCAGCCCCTGAGTCACTGCAGGAGAACATGGCCCCTGATTCATTGCTGCTGCCTCACTGGAGGAGCAGACAGTGAGCTGTCACTAATTACAGACCAGAGGACCTGGGCACCCTTGTTGTCAAAGTGGGCCCCCTTCCTCCTGGTCATGACAGACATCAGGGGCCACCAATCAGCTAGCAGCTGCTGCTGGAGCGTCCTCCCCCTGGCACAGCACAGGCTGCACTCATGTGCAGGAGCTCAGGATGGATGAGGAGCTGCTGATGGCTTCCAGCACAAGAAAAAGGTACAAAATAAAAGTGCATCACATTTACACACAGACAGTGCACCTCATGACATTCCTGCAATGTGTATATACATATAGAATAACAGTGGGCTCAAGAACTACAACTCCCAGCAGAATGAGATGAGATGTTGAAAGTTGTAGTACTTTGACTGTATTAAGTATTGATGTAGAATAATCAGTGATGTCACATGTTACGCTGACTGTGTTTAGAAATGGAATCAAATCGCACGGGGGATTCTATGCAAACACATGCGATGGGTAACCCGCACCCGGTGTCTTGTACTGTCCAAATGCTGAAGGAATACAAGCGTTACGTGTGACCCCGTGTTACATAGTATCATAGTAGTATCATAGTATATAAGGCTGGAAGGAGACGCAAGTCCATCAAGTCCAACCTTTAAGAATTAAATAAATGTTTTATCCCCATAACCCGTGATATTTTTTCTCTCCAGAAAGGCATCCAGGCCTCTCTTGAACATGTACATAGAGTCCGCCATAACAACCTCCTGCGGCAGAGAGTTCCACAGTCTCACTGCTCTTACAGTAAAGAACCTTTGTCTATGGTGATGGTACATGTGACCGCAGCCTCAGTATTACCAGCATACCCCACATTACGTGTGACCCTAGCCTCAGTATTACCAGCATACCCCACATTACGTGTGACCCCAGCCTCAGTATTACCAGCATACCCCACATTATGTGTGACCCTAGTCTCAGTATTACCAGCATACCCCGCATTACGTGTGACCCCAGCCTCAGTATTACCAGCATACCCCGCGTTACATGTGACTGCAGCCTCGGTATTACCAGCATACGCTGCGTTACGTGTGACCCTAGCCTCAGTATTACCAGCATACCCCGCGTTATGTGTGACCGCAGCCTCAGTATTACCAGCATACTCCACATTACGTGTGACCCTAGCCTCAGTATTACCAGCATACCACACATTACATGTGACCCCAGCCTCAGTATTACCAGCATACTCCACGTTTCATGTGACCGCAGCCTCAGTATTACCAGTATACCCCGCGTTACGTGTGACTGCAGCCTCAGTATTACCAGCATACCCTGCGTTACGTGTGACCGCAGCCTCAGTATTACCAGCATACCACACATTATGTGTGACCCCAGCCTCAGTATTACCAGCATCCCCCGCGTTACGTGTGACCGCAGCCTCAGTATTGCCAGCATACCTTGCGTTATGTGTGACCGCAGCCTCAGAATTACCAGCATACCCCACATTACGTGTGACCCTAGCCTCAGTATTACCAGCATACCCCACATTACGTGTGACCCCAGCCTCAGTATTACCAGCATACCCCACATTATGTGTGACCCTAGTCTCAGTATTACCAGCATACCCCGCATTACGTGTGACCCCAGCCTCAGTATTACCAGCATACCCCGCGTTACATGTGACTGCAGCCTCGGTATTACCAGCATACGCTGCGTTACGTGTGACCCTAGCCTCAGTATTACCAGCATACCCCGCGTTATGTGTGACCGCAGCCTCAGTATTACCAGCATACTCCACATTACGTGTGACCCTAGCCTCAGTATTACCAGCATACCACACATTACATGTGACCCCAGCCTCAGTATTACCAGCATACTCCACGTTTCATGTGACCGCAGCCTCAGTATTACCAGTATACCCCGCGTTACGTGTGACTGCAGCCTCAGTATTACCAGCATACCCTGCGTTACGTGTGACCGCAGCCTCAGTATTACCAGCATACCACACATTATGTGTGACCCCAGCCTCAGTATTACCAGCATCCCCCGCGTTACGTGTGACCGCAGCCTCAGTATTGCCAGCATACCTTGCGTTATGTGTGACCGCAGCCTCAGAATTACCAGCATACCCCACATTACGTGTGACCCTAGCCTCAGTATCACCAGCATACCCCGCATTACGTGTGACCCTAGCCTCAGTATTACCAGCATACCCCACATTACGCGTGACCCCAGCCTTGGTATTACCAGCATACCCCGCGTTACGTGTGACTGCAGCCTCGGTATTACCAGCATACCCCGCGTTACATGTGACTGCAGCCTCGGTATTACCAGCATACGCTGCGTTACGTGTGACCCTAGCCTCAGTATTACCAGCATACCCCGCGTTATGTGTGACCGCAGCCTCAGTATTACCAGCATACCACACATTACATGTGACCCCAGCCTCAGTATTACCAGCATACCCCGCGTTACATGTGACTGCAGCCTCAGTATTACCAGCATACCCTGCGTTACGTGTGACTGCAGCCTCAGTATTACCAGTATACCCTGCGCTACGTGTGACCGCACCCTCAGTATTATCAGCATACCCTGCGGTACGTGTGACCGCAGCCTCGGTATTACCAGCATACCCTGCGTTACGTGTGACTGCAGCCTCTGTATTACCAGCAGACCCCGCGTTACATCTGACCGCAGCCTCAGTATTACCAGCATACCCCGTGTTATGTGTGACCGCAGCCGCAGTATTACCAGCATACCCCGTGTTACGATTGACAGCAGCTGCAGTATTACCAGCATACCCCACATTACGTGTGACCACAGCCTCAGTATTAGCAACTGAGACCCCGCAAACAAATATGCAATTGGTCGTGGGCCGCCCCAGTGCGTTTTGAATCCGTTACAAATCGAAATCAAAACCCTAACAAGTGACAGCACCCTGAGGCCTCATGATGTATCTGCTGGAAAAAGCAGCCGCCCGGCAAAACCATACCAGGTCCGACCTGGTGTAGTTTTGTGTAAAAACAGCAAACAGTTTTTTTCAAAATAATTCAGGCGCGCCCAACCCACACCCCTTTACGCCCACATGTCATGGAGGTGGCATAGCTGCTTTTATAATCGCAAATTCTTTATACATCCCCCCGGTATGTATGAAGAGGACTCAGCCTGTGAACCTTCTTCATATACAGGCAGTCCCTGGGTTATTTGCAAGATCGGTTCCTTAACTTTGTACTTAATTGTCCCAGTGACAATTAAATTTTCAAAATTTTTTGCTGTAATGAAACCAAGGATTATCAATAAATCTTCATTACAGACACCTTACAGCTGATTATTGCAGTCTGGGACTATAGTAACATCCAGAGAGGTCACCAGAGGTCACAGTGCGCAGTGGGATCTGTCTGTAACTATGGGTTGTGTGTAAGTCGGGTGTCCTTAAGTAGGGGACTGCCTATACCTGAAACCTGTTAAGGACATGTATGTACCATGTGCAGTTCTTAAAGGACATCTATCACCAGATCAAGGATTGTAAACCAAGCACACGGACATACTGGTGTGTGCCCCCATGGCAGGTTCTGGCCTTCTTTTTAGCTTCTTATTCCCGTTTTGTTTGTTTTTTTAAGTCTTTTAAAATTATGCAACTGAGCCTGAAGGGCTCAGGCTCCATAGGTGTTAATGAGGCCTGTTTTCTGCAGGATTGTTTTACACGTCCTCATTCACTTCTATGGGCTCCTGCACATGGCTGTGATTATGCCTGAGCTGCAAATGACAGAGCAGGTCCTAACCATGTTTGCAGTTCAGGCTTTTATTATGTACTTACATCCCGATGACAAGCAACCCTCAAACATTATTCCATGGGACCAGTGTTTGCATCCCAAGAGCTGCACAAGTGTAGTGTGGAGAAAGCCTGAGGCTGTGTTCACACGTTACGTTTTTTTTGTTGCAGAAATTTAAAGTTTGTCTCCTGAACGGCAAAAAGACATGCATTCAAATGGAAGAGGAACAGATTGTCTTTCCTAAGCTTTGAAAACGCAATGTGTGAACATGGCCACAGGCTGCATTCACACCTTGCATTTGCCGCACATTCAGAAACACAATGAAAATATACATGGGGGTGGCTTGCACGTACCCATGAAGCAGCTGGTGGGCCCCCAGAATTAATTTCACTGGTGGGCCCTTGGCACCCCAGTCCGACCCTGACTGTGTGTGTGTGCAGTGTCAGTTTGTTGCATGTATTTTACTGTGTGTGTGCAGTGTCAGTGTATGACATGTATTGTACTGTGTGTGTGCAGTGTCAGTGTGTTACATGTATTGTACTGTGTGCGTGTCAGTGTGTTACATGTATTGTACTGTGTGTGTATGTGCAGTGTCAGTGTCTGACATGTATTGTACTGTGTGCAATGTCAGTGTGTTACATGTATTGTACTGTGTGAAGTGTCAGTGTGTTACATGTACTGTACTGTGTGTGTGTGTGAAGTGTCAGTGTGTTACATGTACTGTAAAGTGTGTGTGTAGTGTCAGTGTGTTACATGTATTGTAAAGCATACCTCCCAACCGTCCCGTTTTGGACGGGACAGTCCCGTTTTTTAACCCTTGTCCCGCCTGCACGGACCGTTAAGTGAAAGTCCCGGTTATTTCTGCGTTTTCACAGATTTTTCCGTCTTGTCCCGCCCCGAGGGGTGCAGCGTCCTCCTCCTCTCCAGCTCCCGGGCTGTCTGCTGCAGAGCCGGCACCTCCCCCATCCCCTCCCCTGGGAGGCAGAGCCCTCCCTGTCCTCAGGCTGCCACTCGGCACAGGATGCAGGCACATGGATGGATGGATGGATGGAGCAGTGCAGAGTGTCATATTCTCTGCACTGCCCCTGCACAGCAGCCCCAGGGGATCAGCCTCCGTGCAGGCTGGAGCTCTCCAGCCTGCTACATCAATAGCTCCCTGCCCCCACCTCCTCCTGCTCCTCACTGAAGTTCGTCTGATGAAGCAGTGCCGAGTGTGTGCAGCTGCTGCAGTGTGATAACAGGTACTCTACAGTGACTGCAGGCAGCAGCTAAAGGGTTAAACACTTTCCTCCATAGACCCCCTGCCCCCATCCCTAATCCCCCCAGTGCCCTTCTATTCTGTTTTTATTGTACCATATACTTAATCCCTTAACCCCTTAAAGACGCAGGGTTTTTCCTCTCATTTCTCGCTCTCCAACTTCAAAAATCCATAACTTTTTCATTTTTCCGTGTACAGACTTGTGTGAGGGCTTATTTTGTGCGTAACAAATTTTACTTTCCTGTAATGTTATTTATTTTAACATGCCGTGTACTGCGAAGCTGCAAAAAATTCCAAATGTGGAAATTTTTTTTTAAAAAACGCACGTGTCACGTTCTTGTGGGCTCAGTTTTTTTGACTTTGACTGTGCACTCAAAATAACACCTCAGCTCGGTGCGATTGCGGTGATACCGGATTTATAGGTTTTATTGTGTTTTAATACATTTTCAAAAATGTCTGTGCGACATTTTGATTATTTTTAATTTCATTTTTTATGTGATGTAAAAAGGTGTAAAAGTCGCATTTCGGACATTTGGGCGCCATTTCCCGCCTCGGAGGTCACCGCCGCCCGTAACCGTTTTTATATTTTGATAGATCGGGCATTTTGAGACGCGGCGATACCTAATATGTTTGTGATTTTTACTGTTTATTATGTTTTATATCAGTTCTAGGGAAAGGCGGGTGATTAGAATTTTTAATATTTTATACATTTTTTTTATTTTTAAAACTTTTTTTTTTCTTTATTTCCACTATTTCTTAGACCATCTAGGGTACATTAACCCTAGATGGTCAGATCGCTCCTACCATATACTGCAATACTTCTGGCTCATTGTAACGAATCTGCAGAAGCCATGTAGCCTCGTGTCAAAAGAAGACCCGAGGCTACCACGGCAAACGATCGCCGCCCCCCGATGACGTTCGGGGGCACAGCGATCGTAAAAAAGACTTTGCCGGCGAGAATGACCGACTGCGGTTATTAGCGGTGGGGGTTTTCTGCAACATGCAAAACCCCCCACCTTGTATGAAGAGGACTCAGCCCGTGAGCCCTCTTCATACACTCCTTATACCTCTGCGCAGTAGAGCTACGGCGCAGAGCGTTAAGGGGTTAAAGGGGTTTTCCCACAAATACAAGTTAGGCCCTATCCATAGGACAGGGCTTAACCTGCTGATGTGTGGGGGTTTCAGTGATGTGACCCCCATAGATCATGAAAACGAGGGGTCTGTTGGGGTCCACATAAGGTACATGTCATCGCTCTATGACAGTAATGGAGCAGAATGGTCATACACGGCCGTCTGCTCCATTACTCTGACGGAACGATTTTTGCGTTTCCATATTTCACTCCCCACTTTCAAAAATCAATAACTTTTTTATTTTTCCACGTACAGAGCTGTGTGAGGCCTGTTTCTGCGTAACAAATTATACTTCCTAGTGACAGTATTAAATATTCCAGGCCCTGTACTGGGAAGCGGGAAGGAAAATATCAAATGTGGTTTTTATGGCTTTCACTGCGCGCTCCATAGGACCCCTCCCCTTTACTGCGCGCTCCATAGGACCCCTCCCCTTTACTGCACTCCATAGGACCCCTCCCCTTTACTGCGCTCCATAGGACCCCTCCCCTTTACTGCGCTCCATAGGACCCCTCCCCTTTACTGCGACAACGAGCATGTCCCCCCCTAGACAACGAGCATTCCCCCCCCTAGACAACGAGCATGTCTCCCCCTGACCCCTAGACAACGAGCATGTCCCCCCCCCCAAGACAACGAGCATGTCCCCCCCTAGACAACGAGCATGTCCCCCCCCAGACAACGAGCATGTCCCCCCCCAGACAACGAGCACCCCCCCCCCTAGACAACGAGCATGTCTCCCCCCGACTCCTAGACAACGAGCATTTCCGCCCCCCCTAGACAACGAGCACCCCCCCTAGACAACGAGCATTCCCCCCCCTAGACAACGAGCATGTCTCCCCCCGACTCCTAGACAACGAGCATTCCCCCCCCCCCCCCCCAGACAACGAGCATGTCTACCCTCGACCCCTAGACAACGAGCATGTCCTCCTCTGTGGCTGCGTGCCCTTTTTTGTGTGTTTGTGTTATTTTTGTCTTCCAGGACCGTGCCTGCTGTGGACTGCTTCGGATTCGAAGGATTACGTCGATGACCGACATTTCTAACAAATAAAATGGTCAACGAGGGTGTGTCTGCGTTTTTTGTCCAATAAAATTTTCTGAAAACGGTGTGATTATTTATTTTTTTGCGACACTCTTCATAGTTTGCCGTAGTAGTGGTGCCGGCTAGGTGGCGGTGCTCATTGCTAAGGGCTGGCCTTAGTGTTTGCCTTAATTTTTTTGGCAAATTCACACTAACGCCCATACCATTACCCTGGTACCCACCGCCACCAGGGGTGCCAGGAAGAGCCGGGTACAAACCAGTACCTGACCGTCTATAGATGGTTAGGTAGTGGGGCGGCCGCAGGCTGTTATTGTTGCGCTGGAATAGCCCCCTAACAGTGGCCTATCCCAGCTCAGTAATGGCAGGCTGCTGCTGCTTTTTTGTAGCTGGCTGATTTGAAAAATAGGGGGTACCCCATGCCGTTTTTCCCCCCATTTTTTTGTAAAAATGGGGGAAACAGCCTGGGAGCCCCCTTTAAAGGGGGAACCCCACGCATATTTTTGTCAAAAATTTGAAGAAAAAACGGCATGGGGTACCCTCTATTTTTCAAATCAGCCAGCTACAAAAAAGCAGCAGCAGCCTGCCATTACTGAGCTGGGATAGGACACTGTTAGGGGGCTATTCCAGCGCAACAATAACAGCCTGCAGCCGCCCCACTACCTGACCATCTATAGACGGTCAGGTACTGGTTTGTACCCGGCTCTTCCCGGCACCCCTGGTGGCGGTGGGTACCGGGGTAATGGTATGGGCGTTAGTGTGAATTTGCCAAAAAAATTAAGGCAAACACTAAGGCCAGCCCTTAGTAATGAGCACCGTCACCTAGCCGGCACCACTACTACGGCAAACTATGAAGAGTGTCGCAAAAAAATAAATAATCACACCGTTTTCAGAAAATTTTATTGGACAAAAACGCAGACACACCCTCGTTGACCATTTTATTTGTTAGAAATGTCGGTCATCGACGTAATCCTTCGAATTCGAAGCAGTCCACAGCAGGCACGGTCCTGGAAGACAAAAATAAAAAAAACCTACACACAAAAAAGGGCACGCAGCCACAGGGGAGGACATGCTCATTGTCTAGGGGTCAGGGGTAGACATGCTCGTTGTCTAGGGGGGGAAATGCTCGTTGTCTAGGGGGGGGGGACATGCTCGTTGTCTAGGGGTCGGGGGGAGACATGCTCGTTGTCTAGGGGGGGGAATGCTCGTTGTCTGGGGGGGGGTAAATGCTCGTTGTCTAGGGGGGGGGGAATGCTCGTTGTCTAGGGGGGGACATGCTCGTTGTCTAGGGGGGGGACATGCTCGTTGTCTGGGGGGGGACATGCTCGTTGTCTAGGTGGGGGTACATTCTCGTTGTCTAGGTGGGGGGGCATGCTCGTTGTCTAGGTGGGGGGGCATGCTCGTTGTCTAGGTGGGGGGGCATGCTCGTTGTCTAGGGGGGGACATGCCCGTTGTCTAGGGGGGGCATGCTCGTTGTCTAGGGGGGGCATGCTCGTTGTCTAGGGGGGGCATGCTCGTTGTCTAGGGGGGGCATGCTCGTTGTCTAGGGGGGGCATGCTCGTTGTCTAGGGGGGGGCATGCTCGTTGTCTAGGGGAGGACATGCTCGTTGTCTAGGGGAGGACATGCTCGTTGTCTGGGGGCGGCATGCTCGTTGTCTAGGGGAGGACATGCTCGTTGTCTAGGAGGGCATGCTCGTTGTCTGGGGGGGGGCATGCTCGTTGTCTAGGGGAGGACATGCTCGCTGTCTGGGGGGGGGGGACATGCTCGTTGTCTGGGGGGGGACATGCTCGTTGTCTAGGGGGAGTGGAATATGCCCCCCAATTATATACATAAATATACATTGGTGCCAGTGGATGCGTTGAAGGTATGAGCAGTGGCGTGGCCAGGGGGTGTGGTTAGGGGGCGTGGCTAGGGTGTGGCTTCTGAGGGCAAAAAAATCGCCGCAGCGCGCTTCGCACGCCGCCATTTTGTCCCTCTTTCTCCTCCACAAAAGTTGGGAGGTATGTTGTAAAGTGTGTGTGTGCAGTGTGTTACATGTATTGTAAAGTGTGTGTGTGCAGTGTGTTACATGTATTGTACTGTGTGCAGTGTGTTACATGTATTGTACTGTGTGCAGTGTGTTCCATGTATTGTACTGTGTGCAGTGTCAGTGTGTTCAATGTATTGTACTGTGTGCAGTGTCAGTGTGTTACATGTATTGTACTGTGTGCAGTGTCAGTGTGTTACATGTATTGTACTGTGTGTGTGCAGTGTGTCACATGTATTGTATTGTGTGTGTGCAGTGTCAGTGTGTCACATGTATTATACTGTGTGTGTGCAGTGTCAGTGTGTTACATGTCCACTCCACTCACACAGCACACACTCCACTCACACAGCACACACTCCACTCACACAGCACACACTCCACTCGCACGCACACACTCCACTCGCACGCACACACTCCACTCGCACGCACACACTCCACTCGCACGCACACACTCCACTCGCACGCACACACTCCACTCGCACGCACACACTCCACTCGCACGCACACACTCCACTCGCACGCACACACTCCACTCGCACGCACACACTCCACTCCACTCACACAGCACACACTCCACTCCACTCACACAGCACACACTCCACTCCACTCACACAGCACACACTCCACTCCACTCACACAGCACACACTCCACTCCACTCACACAGCACACACTCCACTCCACTCACACAGCACACACTCCACTCCACTCACACAGCACACACTCCACTCCACTCACACAGCACACACTCCACTCCACTCCACTCACACAGCACACACTCCACTCCACTCCACTCACACAGCACACACTCCACTCCACTCCACTCACACAGCACACACTCCACTCCACTCCACTCACACAGCACACACTCCACTCCACTCCACTCACACAGCACACACTCCACTCCACTCCACTCACACAGCACACACTCCACTCCACTCCACTCACACAGCACACACTCCACTCCACTCCACTCACACAGCACACACTCCACTCCACTCCACTCACACAGCACACACTCCACTCCACTCCACTCACACAGCACACACTCCACTCCACTCACACAGCACACACTCCACTCCACTCACACAGCACACACTCCACTCCACTCACACAGCACACACTCCACTCCACTCACACAGCACACACTCCACTCCACTCACACAGCACACACTCCACTCCACTCACACAGCACACACTACACTCCACTCACACAGCACACACTACACTCCACTCACACAGCACACACTCCACTCACACAGCACACACTACACTCCACTCACACAGCACACACTACACTCCACTCCACTCACTACACTCCACTCCACTCACTACACTCCACTCCACACAGCACACACTACACTCCACTCCACACAGCACACACTACACTCCACTACACTCCACACAGCACACACTCCACTACACTCCACACAGCACACCCTACACTACACTCCACACAGCACACCCTACACTACACTCCACACAGCACACCCTACACTACACTCCACACAGCACACCCTACACTCCACTCCACACAGCACACCCTACACTCCACACAGCACACCCTACACTCCACTCCACACAGCACACCCTACACTCCACACAGCACACCCTACACTCCACACAGCACACCCTACACTCCACTCCACACAGCACACACTACACTCCACTCCACACAGCACACACTACACTCCACTACACTCCACACAGCACACACTCCACTACACTCCACACAGCACACCCTACACTACACTCCACACAGCACACCCTACACTCCACTCCACACAGCACACCCTACACTCCACTCCACACAGCACACACTACACTCCACTCCACACAGCACACACTACACTCCACTACACTCCACACAGCACACACTCCACTACACTCCACACAGCACACCCTACACTACACTCCACACAGCACACCCTACACTACACTCCACACAGCACACCCTACACTCCACTCCACACAGCACACCCTACACTCCACACAGCACACCCTACACTCCACTCCACACAGCACACCCTACACTCCACTCCACACAGCACACCCTACACTCCACTCCACACAGCACACACTCCACTCCACACAGCACACCCTACACTCCACTCCACACAGCACACCCTACACTCCACTCCACACAGCACACCCTACACTCCACTCCACACAGCACACCCTACACTCCACTCCACACAGCACACCCTACACTCCACTCCACACAGCACACCCTACACTCCACTCCACACAGCACACCCTACACTCCACTCCACACAGCACACCCTACACTCCACTCCACACAGCACACCCTACACTCCACTCCACACAGCACACCCTACACTCCACTCCACACAGCACACCCTACACTCCACTCCACACAGCACACCCTACACTCCACTCCACACAGCACACCCTACACTCCACTCCACACAGCACACCCTACACTCCACTCCACACAGCACACCCTACACTCCACTCCACACAGCACACCCTACACTCCACTCCACACAGCACACCCTACACTCCACTCCACACAGCACACCCTACACTCCACTCCACACAGCACACCCTACACTCCACTCCACACAGCACACCCTACACTCCACTCCACACAGCACACCCTACACTCCACTCCACACAGCACACCCTACACTCCACTCCACACAGCACACCCTACACTCCACTCCACACAGCACACCCTACACTCCACTCCACACAGCACACCCTACACTCCACTCCACACAGCACACCCTACACTCCACTCCACACAGCACACCCTACACTCCACTCCACACAGCACACCCTACACTCCACTCCACACAGCACACCCTACACTCCACTCCACACAGCACACCCTACACTCCACTCCACACAGCACACCCTACACTCCACTCCACACAGCACACCCTACACTCCACTCCACACAGCACACCCTACACTCCACTCCACACAGCACACCCTACACTCCACTCCACACAGCACACCCTACACTCCACTCCACACAGCACACCCTACACTCCACTCCACACAGCACACCCTACACTCCACTCCACACAGCACAACCTACACTCCACTCCACACAGCACACCCTACACTCCACTCCACACAGCACACCCTACACTCCACTCCACACAGCACACCCTACACTCCACTCCACACAGCACACCCTACACTCCACTCCACACAGCACACCCTACACTCCACTCCACACAGCACACCCTACACTCCACTCCACACAGCACACACTACACTCCACACAACACACCCTACACTCCACTCCACATTTTTAACACCACCACCAGGAGCGGTATGCCCAGCCGGACTCCCAGCTGGCAAGTCGTCCACCTGGTACACGCTCATCTCCTTTTTTCCGCCAGCTGTGACTTTCAATATGTAAAGAATAACAAATCCAACACAACATAGCAGCAACAAGAACAGTATAAAAATACAAAACATAAAAAAAAGGGAGGGAGGGCGGGAAGCTTGAGGTAAAGTTCAAAGAGGGCTACTCTAGACCACAACCCCCCTTTTATACCCTGAAGAGATTGCTGGGAGAGGGAGGGGGAAAAACTCTGCCCGTGGGGCACAGAACATCCCACCCACTTCCTAAAGTGCATGCTTAACCCTTTTTATGCCTGACTAAAGACTATGGACACCAACAGTCCGTGTGTACCCTTCTTATACAGTCGGGTACACTCCAGACTATTGGTAGTAAACCCGTTCACTCTTAAATAACTTATAGATTGCACTTTTGGCAACATATTAACTAAAACATACCCTTCAAATAAGCGGAGGCAGAGGCTTGTTGTTGGGTGTAAAATGGTCACAGCATATTTTAATGGCACATCCTTGTGGCAAACAGTTTTCCAATTTTAAACCATCAGGTTTTATAAGGCACCAACGGTAAACATTTTTCACACCACCACCAGGAGCGGTATGCCCAGCCGGACTCCCGGCTGGCAAGTCGTCCACCTGGTACACGCTCATCTCCTTTTTTCCGCCACAAGGAGGGCAGTATACTCCTATACTGCACTCCGACCGCCACCCAACAAAAACAGAGCCTGTTCAATTCCGTCCTGAATGCCCGACAAGAAAATGTCGAGGCCTATGTCATTTAAGTGCACTCCGTCCTCCCTCATTAAATTCGCATTGTACCCTTCAAGCTGCCTGTGGCGAACCACGACACCAAATCGTGATCTAACAAACCTGGCCATACGGGCGTTAACTATCCGCCTAGCCCGATCTACGGCCCCCGAATCCCTTGCCCCTTGCCATACCACCCTTGGTACTATCTCGGACCACACTAGGACCATTTCAGAGAAAAAAAGAGGACAGCCTCTCAATATCAGAACGCATCAAAGTGAGCAGCTCGGGAGCCCTGGTAAGACACAAATCATTCCCCCCAGCATGTATCACTAAAATGACTGGGCCGGTTGCAGAGCCACTGATGTTGACGACCTCCGGAAGAACCTGAGACCACCTCAGGCCCCGAATCCCTCTCCAATGCATGTTAATTCTTTGGAAACCAAGATTTCTGCCGCCAGGCCGTATTTCCGCTCTTTGCGCTGCCCAGAAAACGTAGGAATGACCTAATACCCAAACAGACGGCGCCTGGCTTTGCTGCGAAGCAGAACCTGAAAAGAGAGAAACGTTAGAAACCGAAATCACTGTAACAGGTCAGGCCTGATGTACCTAGAAAAACAAGCTGAGCGCCACCTCCCTATGCGCATCACCTCCGCATCGGGAAGGCCAGCCCTGGCCGCTTCCGTAGCTGCGCCAATGCGGAACGAATGCGTGCCATACTCAGAAGGGGACATGCCCGAAACCTGCAAGCATTTCTTAAAAACTGAGGAAAATTGGAAACGCGTAAGAGGGGAACCGTCCTCATGAACCAATAAGCGCTCTGCTGCTAAAGGAAACGCCAAAAAACGAGATGCAAGCGCAAAGGGGCAAGAAGGACCAGAAACTGATTGCAATCGCACCCAAGCTCCCCTCCCAAAGACATCAGTCTTAGACTTGCGCACCCTTATGCGGACAACATCGGGACCCAGTACCACATCCCTTCTAAGGAGGCCACCAGGGCGAGCGGATGAGGGGGGCACTAGTTCCCCAATGCGGAACGCACCAAAAAAAGAAAAACTAAAAGCCAAAGAAAAAAGTAACACCTCATGCTCGGATGAGCATACTACCGCGCACGCCTGAACTAAAGAGCAAAGCAACGAAAAAGACACCGGGTGGCGAGATTCTTCGGACACTCCTTCCCGTTTCCAGCCCTTCAGTATTTGCCGAATTATGAAAGCCCTGGTGACATCTGTCCATCCCCTCAATTGGAAATGGAATGAAATGCCAGCAAGGCGCCTCTGAGCCACGGAACCAGACACCTGACCGTCCCGCAGAACAGCCAGGTATTGGCACGTGACATCGAGGTGGTCCGACTCGCTAGAGGACACCGGTCTTTCCCCCGCAATGGCCTGCCAGGCCACCCACGCCTTACCATATTGCTGCCACGTTGCCTGGGCCAAAGATGCCCTCACCAAGGCCTTCAAACCTGGACTAAGTCCCACAGCAGGGACGGACACTCCCGCCCCTCCGGGAGGGACGACGGCAGCAGGGACCGGAATTCCTGCCAATGAAACCGAGATAAAGAATCAGCAACAGTATTCAAAACTCCCGGGACATGACGGGACCTGAAAACGATATTGTATTGCAAACAACGTAGCACCAGATGACGAAGGAGAGATAGCACTGGTAGAGAGGAAGAAGTTAATTTGTTAATACAATAAACCACAGAAGAATTATCTGTCCAGAAACATATGCTTCGGTTTGCCATCTCCGGTCCCCAAATCTCGACAGAAACTACAATGGGGAACAACTCCAGAAGAGTCAGGTTCCTGCATAGACCAGACTCCTGCCACTCGACCGGCCATGGGGCGGCGCACCAATCAGTGCGAAAAACCACCCCAAAACCCGTCGAACCGGCCGCATCTGTGTATAAAGACATCTCGGAGTTGGAAACCGGAGGAGGCAGCCAACAGGTCTGACCATTATAGGACAGAAGAAAACTCCGCCACACCATCAAATCCTCACGGAGGGATCGGGTGATACGAATGTGATGGTGAGGCTTAGTCACACCTCTTGTGGCAAGAGACAAACGGCGGGAAAAAACCCGCCCCATGGGCATTATCCTGCACGCAAAGACCAGCATTCCGAGCAGGGATTGGACCTGCCGGAGCGTGACCCTGCGTACAGAACAAAACCCATCGACCACCGACAGCAAACGTTCGAGCTTCTCAGAAGGAAGACGGAAAACCATAGCCACGGAATCCAACTCTATCCCGAGAAAAGTGATAACCTGGCTAGGACCCTCCGTCTTCTCCTCCGACAGGGGGACCCCGAAACACTGCATGAGAAAACGGTAGGTGGATAACAAAAAGGAACACACTGGGCTGTCCGCAGGGCCAATAAAAAGAAAATCGTCAAGGTAGTGGGTGACGGAGCGGAGTCCCGACTCCTGACACACTACCCATTCCAAAAAAGAACTAAACATCTCAAAATAACGACAGGAAATAGAACACCCCATAGGTAAGCATGCGTCATAGTAATACTGACCGTGAACACAGCACCCCAACAAATGGTAGCAGTCGGGATGAACTGGAAGTAAGCGAAATGCCGACTCAATGTCAGATTTAGCCATAAACGCCCCCCGGCCGGCAGCGCGCAAAAGCACGACGGCCCTGTCGAATGACGCGTATGTAACAGACGACTCCTCTAGAAGGATACCATCATTCACAGAGGACCCTTTTGGGAACGACAAGTGATGTATCAGGCGATACTTACCCGGTTCCTTCTTTGGCACCACCCCCAGCGGAGACACCCGAAAATTGGAAAAGGGGGGGGGGAGGAAAATGGACCAACAATGCGTCCTAAAACTACTTCCTTGTATACCTTGTCCCTCAGAACGTCTGGAAATTCACGGGCAGACTTTAAATTATCCGCGAAAAACCCAGACCTCTCCAAAGAAAAAGGAATAAAGAAACCAAACGTGAAACCCCCGCGCAGGGCAGCTGCATCCGACTTATTGGGGTACCTGTCTAGCCAAGGCCCCATCGCGGCTACGCTCACCGGGGTCCTTGTGTTCTTGACCGGGTGTAGTTGTTCTACCCGATTTGACGGTGGGGCGAGTGCATCACAAGGCGGCGTGTGAACCGCCGCAGGAGGAACATTCGTGCTTGTATTTACACAAGCCTAAAAATTTACAATGGCCTTCGTTGAAGAGCCAACATGCTCCTGCGAACTGAAACTCACCAGATCCTGAAGCTGCGAACTGAAACTCACCAGATCCTGAAGCTGCCACTGGAGCACTGGCGGATGGAGCTGGTACTGTAGGTAAGACCGACTGCTGATCCACACTCTGGACCCTTGAAGATCCCCTGCGGTCCCGACGCGGCCGCTCCCGGCCACGAGACCCAGGCACCTCGGATTCGCTGGATGACATGTCTGAAGATGACGGTGATCGCCATCTGGAGGATCTGGACCGCCGCGACAGGCGAGATGATCTGGAACGTCTGCTCCTGTCGGAATAATAACGCTCCGCGGAGTCACGGCGTCGCCGCCTGCGATCCTCCCGGGCGGGCGAGATAGAGCGGGACCTGCTAGATCTATAGCGGGCGCTGCGGACCCTGTCCACGCTGACTGGGGGTCCCATAACAGCAGCGGCCGCCACTCGAGGCAAAGGGGGGACTAATGCTGCCGCCGGTGGGGGGGGAGACCCAACACCTACGGGGGTGTGGGCCGGCAGCTGCCTCTGCTCCAGCTCGCATGGGGGCGGAATAGGTGCCTGAGATACCTCAGGCACCGCTAACTGAAGCGGCTGCGCCGCAGCATTCAGGTCCTCCGAGGAGGCAGGAGAGCTCGCCCGCGTGCCCATCTCGCAAAATGGCGGCTGCACGCGAGTGACCGGAAGTGCGGAGGGCCCGGGCGGAAGTGACATCATAGGGGGCAGAGCTACCAGCGGGGCAGGCTGCGGCTGCGCAGCGGCGCCTGCTCGGAGTGTCGCTCCGCTCCTGGAGTGTGCGACAGATTTGGACTGCGAACCCCCGCCCCGACCACCGGACCTAGGTAAGTGAGAGACGGGGGTAGAGGGTGGTGATGGGCTCAGGCGCGACGGCGGCCGCGAACAGCGCGCGGACCGCCGAGATGGGCCAGGGGGTTCAGGCGGGGGCATAACCGCCGCAGATGCCGGCGCCTCAGGGGAAATTATCTGGGAAAGCCAGCCTACACCCTTTCTTCTAACACGGTCCCGCAGGACCGCGATAAGGGGGTCACCCATGATACCTGGCAGGAAAGCGCCCCAGGAAAACTGTCTCCAATTCTGCTCACAGTTATGCCAAGCTTGAGGTAAAGTTCAAAGAGGGCTACTCTAGACCACAACCCCCCTTTTATACCCTGAAGACATTGCTGGGAGAGGGAGGGGAAAAACTCTGCCCAGAACATCCCACCCACTTCCTAAAGTGCATGCTTAACCCTTTTTATGCCTGACTAAAGACTATGGACACCAACAGTCCGTGTGTACCCTTCTTATACAGTCGGGTACACTCCACTCCACTCACACAGCACACACTCCACTCCACTCACACAGCACACACTCCACTCACAGCACACACTACACTCCAGTACACTCACAGCACACACTACACTCCAGTACACTCACAGCACACACTACACTCCAGTACACTCACAGCACACACTACACTCCACTACACTCACACAGCACACACTACACTACACTCACACAGCACACACTCCACTACACTCACACAGCACACACTCCACTACACTCACACAGCACACACTCCACACCACTACACTCACACACTCCACTACATTCACACAGCACACACTCCACTACACTCACACAGCACACACAGAACACTGCACACACTCACCCGGCCTTGCTCTTAAGTCCCGACATAAACGCAGGCAGCTGCGGGCAGGTAGAGATGGAGCAGGACAGGGAGCAGCAGCCCCATTGTCCACAGGTCTCCCGGGGCCTGCGCTCTCGCTCCGGAGAGCTGATGACACGGATCACTGTGTCACGTGTCCCGCTGAGCGGCCCGGCGCGCTACAGGGAATAATTACCAAGCGTAACTTTACGCATGGCAATTATTTTGGGGGGTAATGGCGCCTCATCACGCGTGGTGAGGCGTTAATGCGACCTCTGGTTACATGTATTGTACTGTGTGTGTGTGCAGTGTCAGTGTGTTACATGTATTGTACTGTGTGTGTGTGCAGTGTCAGTGTGTTACATGTATTGTACTGTGTGTGTGTGCAGTGTCAGTGTGTTACATGTATTGTACTGTGTGTGTGTGCAGTGTCAGTGTGTTACATGTATTGTACTGTGTGTGTGTGCAGTGTCAGTGTGTTACATGTATTGTACTGTGTGTGTGCAGTGTCAGTGTTTTACATGTATTGTACTGTGTGTGTGCAGTGTCAGTGTGTTACATGTATTGTACTGTGTGTGTGCAGTGTCAGTGTGTTACATGTATTGTACTGTGTGTGTGTGCAGTGTCAGTGTTTTACATGTATTGTACTGTGTGTGTGTGTGCAGTGTCAGTGTTTTACATGTATTGTACTGTGTGTGTGCAGTGTCAGTGTGGTACATGTATTGTACTGTGTTTGTGTGCAGTGTCAGTGTGTTACATGTATTGTACCGTGTGTGTGTGCAGTGTCAGTGTGTTACATGTATTGTACCGTGTGTGTGTGCAGTGTCAGTGTGTTACATGTATTGTACTGTGTGTGCAGTGTGTTACATGTATTGTACCGTGTGTGTGTGCAGTGTCAGTGTGTTACATGTATTGTACCGTGTGTGTGTGCAGTGTCAGTGTGTTACATGTATTGTACCGTGTGTGTGTGCAGTGTCAGTGTGTTACATGTATTGTACCGTGTGTGTGTGCAGTGTCAGTGTGTTACATGTATTGTACTGTGTGTGTGCAGTGTCAGTGTGTTACATGTATTGTACCGTGTGTGTGTGCAGTGTCAGTGTGTTACATGTATTGTACTGTGTGTGTGCAGTGTCAGTGTGTTACATGTATTGTACCGTGTGTGTGTGCAGTGTCAGTGTGTTACATGTATTGTACCGTGTGTGTGTGCAGTGTCAGTGTGTTACATGTATTGTACCGTGTGTGTGTGTGCAGTGTCAGTGTGTTACATGTATTGCACTGTGTGTGCAGTGTCAGTGTGTTACATGTATTGTACTGTGTGTGCAGTGTGTCACATGTATTGTACTGTGTGTGTGCAGTGTCAGTGTGTTACATGTATTGTACCGTGTGTGTGTGCAGTGTCAGTGTGTCTCATGTATTGTACTGTGTGTGCAGTGTCAGTGTGTCTCATGTATTGTACTGTGTGTAGTGTCAGTGTGTAACATGTATTGTCCGGGTTTAAAAGAAAATATATAACCAGCTAGGGGAGGCCAAGAAAACAAAAAAGACCGTATGCTTACCTCTGCCGGGGCTCCTTATGTACTGCGTTGTCGTTGGTGCTGTTCCTCTGTTTTTTTTACAAAGGCAACCGCTTAAATCCAACAACTTCTGGACACCAGCAGCAGTGGTCGGGTGGCCGTTCACTGCCTCTGTAAACAAACAGAGGCACGACAACGATGGGAGATGGCGCAGGACAACGGGAGTGCCGGCAAAGGTAAGCATATGTTCTTTTTTGTTTTTTTAGCCCCCCCCCCCCCCCCCGGTTATATATTTTTGTTTAAACCTGGACAACCCCTTGAATTCAACAGATTTTGTGTGTGTTAACAATTCAAAGGCAATGTGCTTACAGGAGTATCTTTTCTAGAGCAAGGTTACAAAATGTACACACATTATAATCATGTTTCCAAGAGAAAAAAGAAACAGAAAAACAAATCAAAGTTTTTATTTTCAAGAGAAATATAAGATGCAATGTAAACATAAAGACATAAAAAAGACAAATCCTATCTTACAGTTTCCAATTTAATAAAATTTTGAAAGGGTTCATAGTGACCACTATCGGCAGGGGACTTCATTACCATAAAGTAATAATACATACATTACTATCTGGAATTGGGATATTTTATCTCTTTGCCACAAATGTTAAGCTGCTTCCATATAGATAATAATACAATATATGAGTAATTTTTTTTTTCAATTGGATATATTTTTATCCAATTTTTTTTTTTATAAGAAAAATACAAACTTAAATGTGAAAGACAGATATCTCTTCAACTAATAAGAGATGTTGCAAATGATTTATTACTTTAATACAATTTTACATAACACTTTAAATGTTGGACATGGTCAACACCAAAAGTGGTCAAATAATCCAAACTGATTTACAGCAATTTAATAAATTGGTTTAATTTTTGAAAATTGATAGATGTGTTTTCTGATGTAGAAGTTTCAGTTATGCAGGATTTTAGGATTTTTCTTCCAAACAATGACGAACAGTCCTTGTTGACTCCACATACACCTTATGGGCTAACAATTGGCAAAAACAACTTTTTGCAACATAGTAACACTTAGCCGGCAAATGGTGCACATAATTTGGCACATTGAAAAAAAGTCAAAGGTCAAGAAATTATATCCATGAGGTAACCAATAATGGTTGGTATGAGGGTATACATTACACTTACTAGCAAACACAAAATAAAACAAACAAAAAGAAATACCTTTTATAAATATTTGCATTTTCTATCTTGCTTTGGGGTTCCAAGTTCATAATTTTCCCATCTAGACTTGGTTTTATCCAAGTCAACAAAAGAAACCTACTGATATCCAATAAAACCTTCAAATAAGGCCACATGCACACGAATAAGTGGCACATCTATCGTTGGTGAATTAGCATCACTCACATGGCAGTGACAATAGAAACTGGAATATGCTTTGCTCTATATTTTGCGGCCCAGGCATTCGGATCACGCACACGGCAAAGGAATGCACTGCCGTGGGTAAGAACCCATAGAAAGAAATGGGCACGTGAGCTAGCCACTGAAAAAAACCTGCAAGAACACAGCCCAAAACAGCAGGCAGTGCATGAGGCCTGAACTTTTTTTTATGAACGTTACCTACACTTTCCCTACTCTACTATTAAAGTTCCCATTTTGTTCTGGGAAGATACCCTGTCTTTGCAAAACTCTCTTTGGGAAACATGTATCTAGGGTCTCTCGTGTTATACTGTCTGGACCATCTGTTAAAACAACAGTGCGGAAGAACCATTAGACTGGTCACTCAGTCTTCAAAAAGATGGCTGTAAGAATCTCAAAAATTACAGGAGTTCTACTACTCAGACAACCTTCTCCAAATCTGAGGTACAGTATATCACAGCACAAGGATACAAATAATAAAGAGTTCACTTTACTTTTTGAATAAATTACTTTTTTTATTTGCTAAACCGGTACAGACAAGTCACCAATTTTTCGTAACCCACATGACTTTCCTTCTCAAGTTCCTTCAAAATCTTTCACACACAACCTTTCTGGCCCTTCTCGTAAATGGCTTGTTAAACACTCAATATCACACTCCACAGAAGCAAACTCTTAGCAACAAACCCGCACATACAGAAACTTTACTATACAACAATGCAACATTCTTCATCTTTCCGAAACTCTCTTGACCTCTTTTCTTTACCAATTTAAGCAAAATAATTTTTTATCTGCAACCGACCTGGCATAATAATAACCATGTTTTACAAATTATAAACTACCCCTTTGAGCATGTAGTCCATCAGTCAATGGTAAGTTTCAGAAATGGTTAATCAAGCTTTGAAGGGATATTTAGTATTTGCATTACCACTACATCGAATCAACTACCAAAGATAGCTGAGCACTGTGCTTGACTATCTCCATCAGTTCCATAGACAGTGAACTGAGAAATGTGACCTTGTTGGACTAGTTTTTTGAAAATGACAGAATCGGGGAATGTACACATTGGATATAACACAAATAGTAATTATGCAAAGCTACAGTAATACAGAAAAAAAACTGAAAACAGTAACGACACCCCCTGCACCAGAGATAAAGTTACCCCAATCACTGCTGTTTATTGTACATAAAAAAGTAGACTCAATCTTTTTAATTTAGGACAAAGTGTGACAAAGTTTATAAAAATGTTTTATCACCCATAGTTTATAGGATTGCTGTTTTTATGCAGTACATAATTTCACCTTTATGGTGGGCTCATAGATTGCATTATAATATTTTACATGAAGCAGATTTGACGGCAAATATAAAATTGGAGAAATCCAGTAAATGACCCTATTAGAGATTAAGGAATATGGACGTGTTACTGCGAGTTACTTCATATATCGGTCCTCCACAGATACTTTAGGTTGGCCATTCATGTAGACATCTATAGCTTGTTCTGATGACTTCGATGGCACCTTTCTCCAATGACCCATACCGAGGTACAATCGGTCTAACCAAATGTGCATGTGTTCAGAATGGAAAGAGGACAGTAGCCTACTGTTAGATGTCTATCTATCTAGCCAAGAACCAAGAATCGGTAAGGTGCCACTGGGAGACTTCCATACACATTATATAGTGGTTCAGACTTTTGACAACTTTTTCATATTGAGTATGAGAATGGCCAGCTTTATAGAGCTCCCAAAATGAAGTAAACCTTTCAAGAAACACAAGTTATCCCATTAATCTTGAGTTTCCCCTTTGTAAATTCTCCAGTTATCTTGTTAATTTTTTGGAAAATTCAACACTTGACTTCTAGTGAACCCTTGTATTTTTTTGCCAATTTTATCTTTGAGGCTCTCAAAACATTTTTGCAGTGTCCAAGTGTCTGTTTTTCAGACCCGTAACACTAGCATTTCCGTTGCTGCAGTTATAACTAGCCCCAAAATTATTTTTTTTTTCAAAATTGGTCCATTATTACCTTATCTAGATGTTCATTATTATTTATGATCTTACAATAAGAGGGTATGGATAGTTATCACTGCACCAAGGAATCTGTTAACAGGAAGCTCAACTCAGGACAGTGGTGGCTGAAGCTGTTCAATATAGATTTGTTGAAGCCAGTTTGAAGCTAATAATAAAAATTTTATATTAACTGCACTCAAATTAAAACCTGCTTAACTGTATTGCACATAAAAAATATTATTTGGGACCAGCCCAGTGCAAGTTCTAGAAAAAAACAAAAAAAAAAACAAAACAATCATAATAAATGTAAAAATTTGAGGACACAGAGATGAAAGGTGATTCTGTGTCTCCCTCCAGGTGAAAAACTAACCAAAAAGGTGACGTACTGTTTCAAATACAAATATTAAAAAATAAAAATTTACAATAAAAAAAATGGAGGTGCTGCTAAACAAAAATATACAAAAAGCTAAAAACATGAATGACTGTTAATATAACAGTCAACTGAAAATACATAATGTAAAAAAAAAACATCTTTACGAGGGAGAAATGCAAAACTATTCTCAATTTAACAAGCAATGTGCAAAAATAACATCAGCTGCCTGATTTTATCAGTTTATTGAGTGGATAAAAACTGAGTGGTGCCATTAAAAAAAAACATATAAATATCCCTCGTTGCTAGCAGCAAAGCTCCAGTAGATAAATATAATGCTCTGATTTTGAGATTTTAGTTTTTGCTTCATGCAAAGCGTTTTCCCTGAATTGAGGTTGCAACGCTGCAACTACTTTGCGTAAAAAAATTTTTTTTAAGTGTTCCTGATATTATCAGAACATGAGTATTACTTCGTATCCAATATAAAATACACAGTACCGACAGGAAGATCTCACTGTGCACCGTGATCCCCTCTGCAAAGATGGGGCTAAATACAATGCAAACAGCCTCTTCCATGACTTTGAGCACCGAAACCTACCCGGTCATACACACTGGTCTGGATCAGAGTTTCCTGAGTGCGTGTTTTGTATAGGAATTTCACACTGTGCACACCACTCCAAGAGGTAAGTTGACTCAGCAGCGAGCATGCTCTTTGGAACAAACTACTATATATATATATATATATATATATATATATATATATATATATATATGTGTGTGTGTGTTCCATTAAAACAATCACTGCTTAAAGAGGAATTACCAGAAGGTCCATATACCCCATATAATTATTGAGTTTTGAGGTCACCTTTAAGAAAAGTTTTTCTGTTTGCATCCCCGTAACTGCATTTTCTGTCCTGAGCTTTGAAAAAAAAATCAACTATCTTGATCTAATTTCTTATCTTCGATGGATTGTTTAGTCTCTCACTGATCCAGTGACAGGAAGTGCTGTGACGGAGGCGTCATCATCATGTAAACACAACATCTAATGACATATAGAACATCCGGTAGTCCTTCTTTTATCAAATACCTCTTTGAAAACAGAAGTCCTGGATGAGAAGCCTGTAATAATTTTTTTTCTATATTGCACATATCCTTTAAATGGATTTTTTTTTAAAAGTTTTAGGTGAGAAAATATTAAACACTGATTTAACAGAAAAAAAAAAAACCTGAAGCCGATAACAAAAGTAAAATTATGTTAACAATGGCTACATACAATAAAATATTGGTTACTATATAAAGATACATACACGGCTGTTACACGCCCTGTGAATTCCCTTGTGTGTAATATGCCATTGAAGCCTAGTTAATATTTTTTTAATTATTAAAGCATAAGATATATAAATATATATTTTACTAAAAAAATATGTAGCTCTACAATTGCAAAAAAAGGGATTTTGAACGTTATATAAATGCCGTCGTCTTTCTAATAATCTGTATGAAGTGAATATTAGCAGATGGTAAGAGTCAGGTTACCTGTTGGTCCTTAGGCTCTGTTTTTGGATGGCACAACAAAAGTCTGTGTATTTTGGGATAATTTGTAAAGAATACACGACATGGACTTATAGTTTTGGTGTTATAAGCTAACTACAGTTGACACATAAGTGGAAATAGAGAAGCAGATTCCATATTTTACGTCAATGATGTTAGATATTATCTTTCCTCAACTAAAACGCATTGACAGAAAATATCACCAAATATCTTGCCGATGGTGGATAATACATTTCAATAGACAAATAGGTTTGGTTTAGCCCCTCCTCAAACTGGGAAAGAAATGCCCACTTCCAGGGTAGCATCCCAAATCAATGTCCTACGGGATCAATAAAGTTGTATTGCATTGTATTAGACGTGGCCAATTTCCAAGAATTGTCCAAGAAAGTCCCTTCAAACTTGAGAAAGTTGTCTAGTATAAAGAGATCCCCTTATGGAAATCTCCCTCTGATGCATTATATATAAAGCAGCATCGCTGGCAGAACCCGCTTTGCACCTTGATGCAGGATCTGTTTTTGTAATGTTATTTATAGTCTCCTCTTCATAGAAAAAATTATGTTAAGATGCTAATGAGCTGCAGGTACTCCAGGGGGGCGTTGCCAGAGCCCCACTGGGACCTGGCTGCACAGGAAATTACACGCCTCCCCCCATCATTAGCATTTATTTAAAACATAATTTTTAGGAAAAGGAGCCACAAAAAATTATTACAAACCAGATCAAGCATCAGGGTGTAAGGAGGATTATGTCAGTGTCGCTGCTATATGTATCAATCAGATGATAGATTTCCTTTAATTATGCAACAGACTGGTTTTACATGGCATCACTATTGACTGCAGATGGATCTACTCATCAGCACAAGTTACCATTTTTTGCACCAGCAGCATTTAAATAGGTTTTTATGTGTAATGAGAATGATCCATAGAAAAGCTCCTCAGTGGATATCTAACAGAAGGGACTGGCATCAGCTGACTTAAGCAGAAACTGGAATCAACCAGAACTCCATACTCTGAGTAGTGGCCGAGTCAAGCAACTTCAGCTCAGATCCTATCAAATGACTGGGGCTAAGATGCAGTAACACAACACGGGCGATATCCTGATGCCAGTGTTGAAGGCACCAAAGTTTAGGACTCAAGCATTGATCTGATTTTAATAACATTTCCTATGGAGTGGTCATTATAATGAATATGAATCATGATGTTGTTTAGATGTCATTCATGCAAAGGCAACGCCATGGAAAATGTGGTTTAGCACTTAAGAAAACTTAAGAGATAGTAACCCAACTCTTACACAAAGAAAATGTAATCTGACCGATAAGTAGAATTCATGCAGGATTAAAGTTAAAAAAAAAAAAATTAAACCAAAGCTATAATCAGGCATTTTATAACTGTCAATAATGAAATCAGAAGTGCTCATTATGAAAAGAAATTGCAGCATACAGCAAAAACATTACTTATTTTTGTTTTAGTTGTAGAGTGAAACCACTAGAGGGCCTCCCCCAACAGTCCTAGACCTAAGTCTATCCATTTGTTACGTGCTAAAGGGATTGGCAGAGTTTTCTACTGGAAATTAGTTAGGAAATATATATCCTGAACATCAGACAGAAGGCTCTTGCCTTTTTGCATTATACCAAAGATGTTCTATTATCGAAGGTCAAGATTTTATTGTCGTATCCTGCAAAGATTTAAAGGTAACCTATGATTATGAAAACGTAACCCAATAAACTACAGGAAGCATATAACAGGATCAGAATAGACCGATATAGCATAACCTATTATTGTTTTATAATGGTGTTGGTGAATTGGGCTTCATTTCACATAATTTAGGTATATGAGTCCAGTGGGAGGTTTTATGAAGTGATTGACATCCTTCACTGTATAAGCACCTATCAGTTGTCTATTACTAAAATGAACTGCCTACTGCCTAGGCCACAAATAATTGAAGATTGGGACTGTTCAGCCCCTCCTGCACTATAACATGCTGCCAGCAGAGAGGACACTATGTACAATCTGTTCCTCTCCTCCTGCTCTATAACTGCCTGCAAATCAGACAGCATATTCAATTGCAAGCACTGTATCAGCTAAAGGTTTTCTCAGTTCATTGTAGCAATAGTTGTACGTCCCAAACCCAAGTATTTATCACCCTACAACCTATTGAGAGGAAGGTTTGTTTAATTTACATTCCATTTTCTAGACTACAAAAACTAAGGTGAAGTCCCAATATCAAATATAGAGTAAGGTCTTGTAATGAGAAGCCTTCACAATTGTCACAAAGGCATTGGCAAATTCTCCAATGAATGGATTGTTCCTAATATCTCAAAAATTTCTAAGAGATTAAAGTCTTTCAACATTTTTCTTGCCACCAACGATGCAGGAGCCTTCGATCCTCAGAGGCAAACCATGCAGCTATTATGGGGGTAAGAAGAGAGGCACACTAGTCACATGACCTCTGCTTTGTCCTCCCCTGAGGTACCAGGATCATGGGGTTAAGAATAATGGGCTCAAAGCGGGTCAAACTCTTCTATCTTGGCTGGTAAAACTTGTTTTTTTAATCTTTGCTGTGGGGACAATCTGTGGGGTTTTTCTATGCATAATTTGCACTGGCAGAAGGAAATATTATAGGATTTACATCTCCTCTATAGAAGAATTGTAAAATTACAAAAAGGTAGCCCATTACAGGTGAAGGCATTACAGCTGTAAGTTTTGGTGATGGGTAAAAAGTGGTATATATATATATATATATTGAACAATCCAACAATTTGATATATGGCCACTATAAAAGTATAAGGTAAACCTCAAAGTACATAAAGCCATCTGATCTTGCCAAGTTCATTGTAACAGCCACATAAATTTGCAAAGCCATAGATTCCTCTAGTAATATTGGCTTAACAGCTATAAATAATTATAAATAACCTCTTATATATAAATTAATAGATGAGTTGATGTATGTTCTGCATGGCCTGCACTTTTCCATAATGCACTCAAATGTAAAACAAGTTAAAGTGCATCTGTTTCCAATAATGAACCACTTCTTTATCCTTATTGATAACGCAATCATAGTTCTAATATTAATAACCACTAAAATCATTGCAATTATTAGTACTGCAGTCAAGCAGGTAATCTATGTATATTCTATGTAATACTGTCCAGCAGAACTATATAGAGCTTCTAACAAAAAAAACAAAAACAACAAAATAACAAAGCCATTAAAATTCATATAACCGGTTAGGAAGTTAATGTAAGAAGACGGATGATCATTATAGACAGAAATTCTATCCTAGCTGAAAATATTCAGTATTTTTTTTCCTTAAAAGGTAACACCTCTTCCAAAAATTTCTAACAGAAACCGTATTATAGAGGGATTAATTATGAAAAACACAGTAAACCTCACATATCAAAGACCATTTTACCAGGAAAGTTTAGAAAAAAGCAACACTGGATTTGGATTACCGTAGTCACCATACAGTGGAGATGGAAACTCCCTTTAATATACATAAAGAACTCACAACAAAGTCCCCTTTAAATTTAAAGGTACAGAACCTTCACGGGTCTCCTACAGGTCTCCCACAACTAAATATTTTTCCCTATGTATATAACTAAAGTTTTACATTTCCATATGGCTCCAAATCATATGAAAATGGCTTAGAAGTTTTTTCTGCGTTGTTCAATGACATACGTATACCATATACTAGAGACTCTGATGGATGTAATTAATTATATTAATACAGAAGATCTACTGTAGTACAGTTAATAAAGATTACTGTGCATAGTAGTACAGTATACGATAAGATAACGCTGCTGATCTGGACACAAAGAGAAAATCCCAGAATCAAAAATTCCCCAAAGGACTTAATTCCTTTGTAGCACAGAAAATGTACACACAAATACAATATTAGAACACACAATATATTTGCAATAATGTATTACTTTTAAGTGTGCACTTTGACAAACATTGCCTAGTTGTTTGCCTTTGGAGTATGGTTTCCAAGAGGTATTGTATGAGAGGATGGTCTGTATGTCTGGCACAGCCAATGCTCTTCCTCCTCATGGTGTGCATTCCCATAATGCACCAGTAGGAGGTACTGTACAACTTGGAAGTGTCCTACACTTACGAAGTGGTGGCAACATTACAGAGTTGCCCGTTCTCCTAAATTCTCCCATCTATGTATATTCCTTGCATTGTTCTAATTTTTTTTCTCCTTTACCACGTTTCAGTCACGTGTTCCTGATTATAATAAAATAATTAAAAGAAAAACACTTTAAAAAATAATTATTACAAAAAGACAATATTTACAACACGTCAAATTGCAGAGAGCGAATCGATTGTTATGTAAACAAGACGTCTGAGGACAAATGGAAAAAAATTCTCACTGTAGACCGATATGTTTTCCAATAGTGATCGGAAGAGGGCACAATGGTGAATATATTATATACAGGTCAATAGAAGCACCCAATATGCCTCACTTAAAGGACCTCTAAACAAACTACAAAGCAATCTGACTCACTACATTCAAAATCTCAATAGTTTTCAAGAACGTGAAATGCAAAAAGTGGCTGGTCAAAATATCTTTCAGCGGGATTAGTAAAGAACGTGACTTCCCTGATCATGAACGTATATATCTCATACATATTATTTTACATATATACAACACTGACCATGACATAAAATCATCCATATCTTAAGTTTAGTGGCATTTAAAGGGGTGCTATACCTTTTTGTAAATATGTCTAAATTAACAGAGATAAAGGAGTTTTCTATGATCAGAAAGGAGTAAATTTATTAAACTAAAAACAGCTCCATGTTGGTTAATATTATAGTTCAATCCAATTCACCTGGATAAAGATCATAGACAGAAATGACGATGTTCCTTATACTTTACATCTTAAAAATCATGCCCCAAACAGTTTAACTTTTTTTTAAAAAAATTTGCACTAGGTATAGCACCCCTTTAAGAAACAGGGCCAGTTACTTTTACATAAAGTGGCTTAGACATTAGGTACTTTCTGTAAATCTTGAACATCAATTTGTTGAAAATATTAAAAGAAAAGGAATTCTGCCATGTAAACAGACAACGACTTTAAGAAAAAAAACAACTTGGGTTTGGTTTTACATACAATGACATTAAACCGATAGAGATAAACATAAACATGCACCAGCCAAAAATAAACACAAATTTGGAGATGGGATATAAAGTAAAAAAACGGATAGAAACATTTAATTACAACATCTGGCATTCCTTGAGTTACAAAACTATTTTCAGACACTAAACAGTGTCTATTCTTTGTTGGCAAATAGATGAGAGGTCAGGGAGAAGCGACACATACATAGTATTTTGCAGACCATGCCAGGAGTAGTTCCCTGGATTTTTGGGACATTTCTAGTGTTCCAGATAGTGAAGTAAAGGCACACAAACATGGTTTTCATTTTAACTGCTCAATCATCATAATCGGATGTTATACTTTTACACAAGGATTATTCCTTCTTTAATATCCATTTTCTAGATGCAGGAAAATTAGTCCCTCGACTTGTGAAGTACATGGATACGCAGTCTAATCTTTAAATTAATAAAATATCACAAAAGTGTCTATATTAAAATATATCCACAAAAAGGACCATCAGTTCTTCTTCTCTAAATAATTTGATGGCACCCATCCTTTAAATGGTTTTGCGCTGTCAAGAACATGGCAATACCACCAGCCATTTGGGTTTTTCTCCAACACTTCCATAGAAACGCCTTCTTGAAATCCAACAGTTTCCTCGTCTCCATCATAGTCCGCAATAGAGATGTATATATCTTTAAGGTTGTTGTGGATAAATTGGGACTTCTCAATAGGTTTTGGTCGAACAGTAGATACTGGGATACCATTTCTTTGAGGAGATCTAGCAGATGTTTCCACTTGAGTTGTGTCCGCTTCACTTTTAACAGTAGGTTTAAATTTTGATTCGTTTACCTGAGAGCGGACAGTGTTAAAGGAGGAATTTCTGCGTACAGACCGCATGTGATCGGTAGCAGACAGAGATTCATTTCTACGTAAATGGCAAGCGATGTTGTTTTCCTTCGGTGCTGGGGAAACAAATACAGACTGGGGTCTTACCACAATTTGTTTTACTCCATTTCTTAACTTAACCACATTGCTATTTTGCCCTGCAGGTTTTGAGAAGCCTCCAGGGGGTCTTGAGGGAACTGGAGGTGTTGTTCTTTTACTTTGGTTAATTGTATTTAATGCTTGCACTCTTTTTTCTATCTTTTCCAGGCTGTTTGACTTATTTTCATTCTTTTTACATTTCGTGGATTCAGGCTCAGATGCGGAGGTTTCCTGTTGCTTATTATCCACTTGTTCCAAGTAATGTGATGGTGCCCACCCTTCTGAATCTTTGTATCTTATAAACCACCAACCACTTTGCTGTTTCTCTAAGACTTCTACTCTTGCTCCTGTCGGAAAGCTAATTTCTGTATCCATAACTTTTTGATAGGAACTTGTGGCAGTATAGAATATTTTCTCATTACTTTCCTCAGATCTGTCTTTATTACTTGGACATATAAATGAGGAACCTGAAGGATTATCTACAGAGCTTCTTCTTGTTGGACTTTCAATATCCTCTGATGCACTCTTTGGAAGATTTTCAGATTCTTCACTCTTAGAACCTTTAAGTCCACTTCGTAACTGTCCTGTTGGCCTTAGTTGCCTTCGCAAAGTGCTAATGTCCATTTTTTCCTGGCTTTGAGATTCGGTTTTACTTATAAAGGGTTTTGGTCTAACGGATGGCTTTGCTTTGGTCAAAGCAACACCACTGGGTTTTGGTTCAGGATCTTTCTTTGACCCAACCTTTTGCACTGACCGTAAACCAACATCAGATACAGACCTGGGCTTTTTCTCTTCATTTGTTGAGAAGGAAACATTTTTTGGTGTTTCTTGCTGGACAGTTCTTTCCGATTTATATTTTAAGAGGGGTGGTTTAGATGGTGTTCCAGAAGGAGAGTTTCTTGGCACTAATGATGAACTCTTCAGTGAATCAGTATCTCCACTTGACTCTCTACTTGATTCTTTGTTTGATACAGTGTCCTCCAAAAATGGCCGGAAACCATCATTTTCATAGATGGTTTCTTCTTCATTGTTGACATTTTCATGAGATTCTCCTACTTGAAACTTTGCTCTTTGTAGCGATGAAACCGGTGAAGATTTGGAGGGCTGGAACATACTTTCTACAATTTCATCAGAAAAATTAGTTTGAGAAAAGGAGTCATTCATGTCAGATTGTGGATCATAGCCAAAAGCTGGAACATCATATTCTGGCTCCTCATATATTTGCTTTGCTGGCGAATCTTTGGAATCAACAGAGCAGCTATAGCGGGTTGATAAGATTTCTTCTGCATCTTTAGGTTTAGTAGGTGGTGCAGGAGGAGGGACCTTTGGTCTTGTTAATGTGCTTGTCCTCCTGTTTAGGTTTGGTTTCTTTCTTTTATCAATATATGAAGATGGGGCCCATCCTTCCTTCTCGCCAATCTGTACATACCACCATCCACCAGAATTCTTTTCAATGACCTGTAAGAACATAAAATAACTAGTTTTAGGTTTTAACAATTCTTTCAATTTCTTCCTGATTCGTGTACATCACATTTAGTTCTAAAAACATAATTATAGTCAAACTTGAAATAACTCCTTAACACTGTGTAGCATAGTACATTACGACAAATGGTTGAAAATTTTAAAATACAATAGATTCTATTTTCATTATGATGCTTAACAATTTGTATTATTATGGCAACAATTAACACTGAATTACAGTAATCTAGTGCCAAACAATTATGTGTGGTATGGTGTGTATTGTATAGTATACAATACATTTATGCACTCTCTTCTATGTCAATCCTACATGCCTTAGTCCAAAGAATATTGGATAATGGTTTTGGTTTAAGTGTCAAATTTGAGGTCATGCCCTCCACATAGGTTGGGGTTAGTGACTACAACAGCTTCAAAGAACACTGCTCTATGCTTACATCAGCCTTTTGACCTCCTCGGAAACTTATCCCATCAGATATGCAAGACTGGAACTCCGCTATGGTGTAATACTCCACTTCAACGGATGGTGGCTCTGGTGGTTTTGGCAACTGAAATCCCTACAGAACATAAATCGACAAGGATATAGTATTAAATGGTTTGTTTTTAGATATTGGTACATGGTCTTATAAACAATAAATAATTACAAAGTTTGATAGCGGATTCATGTCTACAAGTATTCACTTGCAAAAAAAATGGCAAAAAAAAAAAATCAATATCTAAAATATTTTAACGACGCAATGCTGAGCCCCTCAAATCTGCATATTTGTTAAACTTTATTTAAACAAGACCACTGGAAACTACAAGAAGAATGGATCCTGACTGAAGGGACACAAACCAACATGTAAGTGTGCCTGGCCCCTTTTAAATAAATAAAAAAAAGGTTTTATAATACCGTATATACTCGAGTGTAAGCCGACCTGAGTATAAGCTGAGATCCCTAATTTTACCACCAAAAACTGGAAAAACCTATTGACTCGAGTATAAGCCGAGGGTGTAGTATACAGCCAGCCTGCCCCCTGTAGTATACAGCCAGCCTGCCCCCTGTAGTATACAGCCAGCCTGCCCCAATAGCAGTATACAGCCAGCCTGCCCCAATAGTAGTATACAGCCTGCCCCAATAGTAGTATACAGCCTGCCCCAATAGTAGTATAGAGCCTGCCCCAATAGTAGTATACAGCCTGCCCCAATAGTAGCATACAGCCTGCCCCAATAGTAGCATACAGCCTGCCCCAATAGTAGCATACAGCCTGCCCCAATAGTAGTATACAGCCTGCCCCAATAGTAGTATACAGCCTGCCCCCAGTATGCCAAGTGAATTAAAAAAACAAACTTAATACTCACCCTCCGACGATACTCACCTTTGATGCTCGGCGGTGGCTCCCGGTCCTGGAGGCAGCTTCCGAACCTCGGTGGCAGCTCCTCTCTTCACTGGCGGCTCCCGGTCTCTTTGCTTACTTCGCTAGCCGGCAGTTGCATCCATGCGATCTGCGGGGGGGCGCACACTATGATGCGGCAGTGTCGCCGCCGATGACGTCATCAGCGGCGACATCGCCGCATCATAGTGTGCGCCCGTCGGCAGATCGCATGGACGTGACTGCCGGCTAGCGAAGTAAGCAAAGAGCCCGGGAGCCGCCAGTGAAGAAAGAAGAGAGGAGCGGAGCCGCTGCCGAGAATCGGGAGCTGCCGCCGAGGATGCGGACACCGGAGGGTGAGTATTATTATTTTTTTTTTTTAGTTGACTCGTGTATAAGCCGAGGTGAGGTTTTTCATCACATTTTTTGTGCTGAAAATCTCGGCTTATACACGAGTATATACGGTACTTACCTCACTGATCCACTTGTCTGTTCTGAAGCTTCCCATGTTTCTCTAAAATCTCCCTGCACCGATTTTCCTTGAAATTAATGAAAACTAAGCGAATTATTGGTCACATGAGTGACCGGCCACAGAAACTGCCTATACCACTATTCCACCGTGTTAGGAGAAACCAGGTTTCAGGAAGCAGTTGTTTTTTAATTAACTTTTTAAAAACATTTTTACAAAAGTCTAAACCTGTTAATCCCCCTCCCCCCACAGGATAGGTCATTCATGTCTTATGCTATAAGTAAAGGGGCTGAGGTCTACAACCTTGTTTCTTCCAGGTAATTTGGTAGTGACTCTATGCATTTATAGTTATGGAAGAGAAGGAAAGTAGGCAGAGACTGAAAGTGTATGTGGAATGAGGGTCAGAAGAACTCTATTCGGTGGAGATCCCCACCTCTGAAAGCATTTGTGGCATTTCCTAAAGCTGTGTCTTACAAGTCAACATGTAAATTAAACCTTTAAAAAAACAGTGACAAATCAAGGTCTTATTTTCTGATTTGTTAACCTGTAGTAGCAAGCTCTATTAGCCCAAGCTCTACATAGTCAGATCTATATATCACCGAGGCCAAGAGAAATTCCTGCCTATAGCATATGTTTGATGTTTGCATATGCTGGTTGTAACATTTTTTTTTTCACTTATATTCTCACACCACATCTTAATTTCAATAAATTACTTCCAGACTTAGGCTAAGAACGACCTATTGTGTTCCATAAGCTTTTTTCCCCAACTTACTATTAGCTCTGTCATGAGTCTTTGCATTATTTAAATTACATATACTGATGTCAATCCAATTTGGCCAATTAAAGAAATGAAAAACGATCACATTCCCAAAAAAAATAAAAAAAATAAATAAAAAAAGTAAACACGTAAAGGGACAACGAACCAGACTAGATTCTCTCCGGGGTGGTGGTTTCATTCTCAAGTTTGGAGAACCTGCCAAGTACAAAACAAAGTAATACATTGAAAGAATGTAAGAAACCTCAAAAAATTACATGTTGTTAAATTGTGCCATAGAAATAAAGTAGGAAACTAGAGTCACATAGAAACTAAAAAGAAAAACACTTAGACAGAGAATAAAAACATGCGGACAAGTCAATATATGTCAACAACAGAAACAACAAAAAGAAACCCTAAATCTACCTGTAAATACATAGATGAATAGCAATAAGATATGCGGTAACCTGCTTTTATCTGCTTTCCACTTTCACTCGCACAGCACGAGTTTCATGCATATGCTGAGGCAGAACATGAGCACTAAAATGCAGCAGCAGTAGATGAAAGTGGTTACTTAGGAGGCAGTGAGTTATGTCCAGGGGTGGAGTAAGACTGCCATGGACCCTGGGCTGTAGGGAAGTCTGGAATCACTTCCTACATATTGTACAAAAATAAAGTTTCTTGGGGAATAGAGGATGCGTCCCTTCTGCCTGTTTTCAATCTGGGTTTCAGGACCCTCAAAGGTCCTGAAATTGCTTGTGTGTACATGTGTAATGAGAGAATGAACAGATATATGAAGATTTTATGGGTGAAGGTCCTTCTCAGTATAAAATTTGTGGGTGGTTAAGGTAGCCATGGGCCCCCAAGAAGACTTGGACCCTGGGCTTCTGCCCAAACCACATATATTATAACCCACTACTGCCTATATACATACAATATCATGCTAGTGAGGACAGGGGCAATTTTGAGGATGTGAGGAGTTTTAGGGGCCCATAAGGTGTCCCTTTTCCATTTATAGGGACCAGTACTACAAATGATATATTATAGGTAGGGGGCCTGGTACATACTGGTACTGGGGCCCAGCAGCTATAATAATATCTCTGAGACAGTGTTATGACATAAGAGATAACAGAGGAAATATCCGCTTACTTATTTCAGATCTCTGAGGAGCGATTCTTGCCACCACTGGAGACCCAGGAGTGGCTTTGGGTGTAGGTTTCTCAGATGTCATCATTGAGTTACCATTCGAGTCATTACACAGGATTGGCAGACTAATCTCTTTCTTGCTAATATGAGGCTCTTCAGCGTCGCTCCCCTCTTTTTCATTGGATTTCTTGTTGAGGAGATTACTAATTTCCATGATATTCCCTATAATCTCTACAGGCCCAGCAAGATTTTTCTTTCGACATGGCAGTTCATCCTTGGCCTTCTTTAGATATGATGCAGGGGCCCAGCCCTCTTTACCTTGGTATCTAAAATACAATCAATACATTTAATAAGAAGCTGAACAAATGCTTTAGGAATGTGTTTCTGGAGCGGATATAATAATTAAGTATTGTTACACGGCATGTGTGTGTAATTTGTTAATTACAATATTTGTGATTAAGCAGAATCAAAGGAATGTCCAAAAATAAATAGTGTAAGTGTGTCTGGGAAGCCCAGCTTCCAACATCTGCTCTCCAGCTTGGGAATAACTCCAGAGGGATACAAGGAGAAAGAGGCAGGAAATGAGGATCAACACATGAGCAGGAATGTTACCATGATACATATTTAAGGAGGATCCTGTCATAATACTTAAGGTGGATTATCACATTATAGACGCAGAGGATTTTTTAGATTTGAGTAGAAATAAGTGGCGAGGACTTCTACATTATACTGTAACTAGATTACCTGAACCTTTGTACAAAATTTAACAAAATCATTAAAAAAGGTCTATGATATCATTTAACTAAAAAATGAACTATTAATATTAAAATGTGTAATCCAATACCAAAATTGCACAAAAATGTATAAAAATGTCAGAAATACAGATTGTTGTTGACAACAGCAGTAGTGGTCATAAGATGGAAGCGAATGCATCCTATTGGAGGATGTTTTCATAAGTGTTGCTTATGTTTTAGCAAATTATTGAGAGTGTAGCTGACAACCCCCTCTGGAAAACAAACTCTAACACTATTTTAGGAAATGCAAATAAAAGGGTCAGTTAGGGACAAGAACCATGCTTGATGGCTGTAGCAATGCAGCATAAAAAATACTATACTGCTTAGTAATTATAGTGGAAGTAAAACACCCACACAATGTAGGGGGATAGTCATGCTGAAAGTATGGCATCAGCCAATGAGCAAGTCAGTAGTCATGCAGATATCGAAATGGAAATAAGAAATGGAATTTTAACCCCTTAAGGACGCAGCCAGTTTATAGCTTAAGGCTCATCCGGATTTTTTGGATTTTGACCTGCGTCGCTTTATATGGTTATAACTTTTGAACTCTGTTACTTATCAAAACGATTCTGAGATTGTTTTCCTCCGACATGTTGTTCTTCATTTTAGTGGTTAATGTTGTCTGATGAGTTTTGCGTTTATTTACCACAAAAAAAAGAAAAAATTTAGAATTAATTGCCAAAATGTAGCCATTTTTGAAATTCAAAATCATTGCGTTTTCAGGCCGATAGATTTACCACCTAAATAAATTGCTGAATAACATTTCCCATATGTCTATTTTGCATTTTCATAATTTTTGAAATGTCTGGATAATTTATTTTGATGTCACACGGCTTACAAATCGAATATCGGTTTTCCGTATTTTCAGAATTGACTATTTTGAATAAAATTTTACATATTTAACATCAAAAACCCCCTATATAATCAACCCATTTTCAAATCTGCACCCCTCAACCTATCAGAAACAGCTTTTAGGAAGATTGTTAACCCCTTGAGATCTTCATAGTAATTGAATAAAAATGGAGGTGAATGGTCAAATTGTGTCGGTAATCAGTTCATATAGCCCTAAAATTTGCACATTTCCGAAAGATAAAAAGAGAAAACCCACCTTAAAATTTGTTATGCTATTACGGAGACCCCCCATATGTGGCCGTCACTTGTTTAATGGGCGCACAGCGAGGCGGAGGAGGGAAAGAGCTCCCTGTAGCTGCCAGGTTTTTAGTTCCCTCTTTGGCCTCTTTTGTATAGAATTTTAGCTTTTTCGTTATAGGAGCTATGTGACGGCATTTTTTTTTTTTTTGCGGGACGAGATGCTTTTTCCAGTGTTACCATTTTGTGGTTGGTATCCCCTATTGTTGAAGATTTAGGAACTGTTTTTTGAGGCCAGGAGTAGAAAAGCATCAATTCTGTACTGGATTTTTAACTTTTTTTTTGGTGTTCACCATATTTTGGGTATGGAGCTGGTTGGTGGCTTGTTTTTTGCGGGACATGTTGTACTTTGCAACAGTATTATCCTGGAGTACATATGTTTTTTTCACTTTCTATTGCATTTATTGTGGGAATCAATAGGTAAAAATAATTTCTGGCGGGTTTTTAACAGTTTTTTTTAGCAGTGTTCATTGTGTGGGTTCAATAATTATTTACTTTTATTCTATGGGTTGTTACGGACGAAGTGATACTATATATGTGGGGTTTGTGTTATGATTTAGACAGTTTTTTGCGTTATATGTCTCTTTGTATGTTACAGGGCTTATGGTAATTTTTATTGATTTAGTACTTTATTTTTTATTGAAAAACTTTTTTTTTACTTTTTTTACTAGTTCCACCATGCATAGACGCCATCTTTCAGGCACTGCCTACAGACCCCAGGGCAATGATCGGCGCCACCCAGCTTTCCTAACATTCTGAATGTTATAATATTATATATATATATATATATATATATATGCATATATGTATATATAATAGTTTTTCAGCAAAACCACTCAACTCAAAGGGATTAAACAAGATATGTTGCTGCATCAGTGTAGCTACACCATTCTCAAGGTATGTTTGGTTCATAATGCATCAAATCAAAGGGTAGGTTTCCTTTAATGAGGTTCCCTGACATAAGCTTTCAGTTTGTCAGTGCTTCATTAATATTGAAAAATTATGGTTTTAGGTTTATGCAAATTAGGCCCTTGGTGCACTTGTTGGCATAACTGCGTCTGCTGGTTCTCTTTTGCCACTACTCAATGTTGCTCGCCATTCCTACTTACTACACCTTCTTTTCAATGTCAATAATTGTGTTAAGAGAAAAACAAATCCACCAGTCAAGGTACCTACACTTAGGTGCACTGGGAATCTAATTTGCAGAAATGATAAAAACTGCATTTTAAAAAAAACATTTTAAAACATTTCCTATACAATATTATATTTACCAATAGAATGAATTGGGAGCTGATAGACTCCATTTAAGTAAATGTTTCTTTCATGGCCCCGCATAGTAACATTATACAGAAAATAAACTTCTTGGAAAGTGTTAATCTGCTTGAGAACATGCTGGTAGTGGTTTTTTGAGGCAATTGCTACTGACAGATTCCCGTAAAACTTAAAAAAATATATATTATTTACAAAGTACTGACTAAAAAAACAAAGTCTTTTCCCTCTCCCTAGACACAAAATATTACTATTTCATCAGAATTTATATGCTGGACATCATTTACAAACACAATGCTAGTGCTGGAAGATAAACAGCTTCTTGGACAGCGTAAAGTTATATAATCGGTGCCAGTCTTCTATAAATGTTTTTCTATCTCGGTGCATTTAGGCTTTGTTGTTTCTGCTTTGTTTAGTAACCTTCTCCATAGCTGGTGAGCAGATGCTGAGATTTACAATACACACTACTAGATATTATAAACTAGGCAATTAGCAATCTGCTACAGAGAAGACTTCTCTGTTCTTGTAAACGGTTAGTGGTAGATGATAACTTGCAGAAACTCAGTTCAAACTTAAAGGGATTGTCCATTCAACCAAGTTATCCCTCCATCCACAGGGTAGGGGATAAGTGGCTGATTGGTGGGGATTTCACCCACAAATCGAGAGAACGGGGGAAGGTTTTACCCCCTAATTAACAGAGAAGCTTGTTACACACTTGTTTGCTGCTTCAGGAAATGGATTGGCAGGAGAAATGACTATTCTACCGTTTCATGTATTTGTGTTGCAAACTGTTTCCGTGATCCATGAGGGTCCCACCACTGATCACCAGGTTATCCCCTATCCAGTGGGCAAACCCTTTAGACACAACTGGAAACGTCTTAATCGCAGTATTCATTTTGTTTTAGCAATTACGTTTCTTACCTTATATACCACCAGCCCTCCAGGTTCTTTTGGATAACCTCTACTGTGACACCTTTCTCAAATCCAATCTCATCTTTTCCTTGACTGATGTAGGGTTGTATGGTAATATATTTTTCTTCTGATGGCATAAGAAAAAACTAATTAGTAACGAGTTTAGGGTACAAAACAAAAGTGATTTGCTGTACTACAATGTGCTAAAAACAGTCTCTACATTGGATAAAGATATCACAGGACATCATTACCATTACTGCTCCATTTCACATATGGTGGTGCTATATAGAATTTCCCACTTGCTGCCAAGTTCTCCCACAGATAACAGATGATCATTAAGGGTCTAACCATGGGACAGCCTTCACAGAGCTAATCAACGGGGGATCCATTTATGGAAAAGGGACAGCCAATTATATAGAACTACTTTCTTAAGAAGTTTCTATATTAGTACCTGGCTGTAAACACATGCAAAAGTACAAAAGAACAACCTGACACTGAGGATGTACCACAAAATCTTGTCACAGAAGACAATGAAAGAAAGTTATTCGATAGTAAGTCTAACACAATGCACCTACCAATTGTGATGTTATACAACTACATCTGTAAGGATAAAAGATGAACCTATGGGCTCAACTGGACCAACAAATTAAACAATTAAAAAAATTCTACAAAAAATATGTGAACCAATAAATGAGGCATTTTCCTAGCCCATATAGCAGGTATCCTGTATACCATGAGCACTGTGGGCGTAGAATTCCACCATAATTATGACAGATTATAAAATACTAAGTAAATGTGCAAATATTTTTTCTTTATATTTATTATTTTATCAAAATTTGATTTCTTTTCCCCCTTTTTTCTTTGAAAATTAAAAGACTTCAGTGTATACAAAGGAGCATCACATTCATCTGGTTGCCTTGTACTAATGTTTGTATTACCCCAAAATGTTTTATTTATTTTTAGCATGTTAAAAGTTATCATAATGCAAAACAATCACGGACCGAAAATGTTTACAGCGGACAAATGTAAACTGGGTGTATTCACCCCGTGTAACGGGGAGATCGAACACGTGCTGAGCAGAAATACAGAGGCAAGAGAGCGCAATAGCGGTGCAAAGGGGTTAAATTGCAAAAAGTGGATGAGATTTTTGCTCTGCAATCATAGAGCCTGTAAAGAAAAAAATACTTTAACGAATCAGACCAATAAGTATAGGATGAAAAAGCTACTGGTTCTGACTAATGGCCATTGGTTGTAAGTGAAATTAAGTGGCATTTATGTAGTTTATAGAGCATTTAGTTGTTTTATATCTTCAAATATAAAGATTTAGTCAAATAATATCCAATTGAAAATGATCATTTTCATTCTATTTCATAGGCTACTTGTTGGAAAATGTTAAGACCACCAAACAAAAGTCACCCAAACAAGCTCACTGTATTATGTATGGGGGTCTCCAATCTTTCAAGTTTTTGTGACTGACATGACCCCTCTTCTAAGGATGTTGCCAATTCCACGTCTCGCTCCTTTATTCCTATTATTAATACACACAAACATTTGGTAAACCCGAGCATGCATGTGCATGAGGGAGCTGTGAGGAATATCCCTCATCCAAAAGGAGTTTATGGCCATCTCATCTGAGCAACTTTGAGCTACTGCAATGACTCTCATGAGTCACATGAAAGTTTTTTCAGAAATCTTTAAAGCATTGTTGCTCTTAATTTACGTCAAGCATATTTCTATTTAGTTACGTGCTGCTTGCATCTGGTTATAATCTGTATAATCAGGATATTACATTATATAATTTCCATAACTGCAACATTGTGTATATTCTCTGATTGTGCTCTTAAGAGCAATAGAGTTAAAGTGAAATATGGATGGCAAGACAGGACTGACTACTCATGATAGAACAACCACAGAATACGTAATAATTATCGGTGTGGAAAAGCATCAAGGACATACTTGGAAGGTTCAGCATGTGGCAAACATATTCTGGGGTTGTTATTCATTGTTGGGAAGCACACAATTTATTAAGATTTTTTTTTTTGCTTACATCTGCATTTAAAGTCATTAAAAAAATATCATAAAAGCCAAGGAGGTAAACAAAGAAACCCTATATGAACAAACACAATATGGTCTGCGTCATTAGGAACCACTTAGGCTCTTATGAAATTGGCTTTGGATCGTCATACTTTTATATTTCATTGCTATTTTTATAGTGTTCTGAGGACAGCATAGTGTTACAAATCATTATAATCATAGAGGATATAACTGGAGAAACACTTTAATGTTCCATACAGTGGTCAGTCTTTGACCCACAAGCATAAAGCAGTTGGAGAGGAAGAAGATGTCAAAAGAATTCCATATTCTAGATTTAAAGTGGTCTTTAGAGATAGGAAAAATAATAGCAAAAGGCAAAAACTATGGTAAAAAGAAAAATCACCATCAACCATGTGAGCCACTCAATATTCCAGTGCCTCGGGTCCGGTGCCCCCAGAGGGTACTTTTTTACTTCTTTAGTGATGTGACTTTACATCCATATAACTGCTGCATCTCACAGGCCACAACTATCTCATGTCATCCACCATTGGGAACAGTGACTGGCTGTAGTGGTCATATGTTACAGGCACATCATCACGTTATCAAGTATATAGCAACGGGCATTAAGAGTGGCAGAGGATTAAATGAATGGGAATTGTTTACTGTTTTTTTTTTATCGTAATCCCTTTGTTTAGCTAAACATGCTTTATGTCAGAAAAAAGCCCTTTTTTTGTCTGCCCTGGTCAACCCCCTAAAGGTTCTGTTGGCCGTTCCATCCCACTTAAAGCTTTAAGAGCCCCAGTGCATCCTAAGAAAAGGCTTTGTCAGCCCCGGTCCACACCACTATAGGGTTTGTCAGCCCCGGTCCACACCACTATAGGGTTTGTCAGCCCCGGGCCACACCACTATAGGGTTTGTCAGCCCCGGTCCACACCACTATAGGGTTTGTCAGCCCCGGTCCACACCACTATAGGGATTGTCAGCCCCGGTCCACACCACTATAGGGATTGTCAGCCCCAGTTCACACCACTATAGGATTTGTTAGCCCAGGTCCACAGCACTATATGGTCTGTCAGTCCCAGTTCACACCACTATAGGGTTTGTCAGCACCAGTTCACACCACTATATGGTTTGTTAGCCCCAGTTCACACAACTATATGGTTTGTCAGCCCCAGTTCACACCACTATATGGTTTGTCAGCCCCAGTTCACACCACTATAGGATTTGTTGGCCCCGGTCCACAGCACTATAGGGTTTGTCAGTCCCAGTTCACACCACTATAGGGTTTGTCAGCACCAGTTCACACCACTATAGGCTTCCCTACAAGCCAGACTGAAGCACCACTAACTAATCTAGTCTATGGCTCTGGTAAGGCCACTAGTTACACAGTTGAAGCAGAAACCTGTGTAAGATGTTAAGATGTATGAATATTATGAATCCTTTAACAGAAAACTTGTGTTGTGCTCAAAACCACAGCCAGATTTTATTCTCAAATAGTTTTCATCATAATTCCCTTTATACATTTCCTCGCTGCAGACAGCGCTACCTTTATCCACGACTGATGGACGCTGTGGTTTATTGCATATTTTTATTTCTCTTATTCAAAAAAACAAAGCAGAGTGAGGAATTGTTAATCAGGAAGCTGCGTGTTTGCTATGGCTGGGATGTGGGAGTAAAATAAGAACTGCAGAGAGACTGGAGCTCATTTTCCATATAGGAACCTTTTGTGTTCCATAGAGCTTGGTGGTTTCATGAACATTCTGATTACTAGTTGGAATATTCACCTCATATATAGCTGTCTATTAACATTCAAGCACAGAATATGTCAACCTTGACTGGATTAATTGGAAATGAAATTTTTTTTTTAATATTTTTATTACTAAGTAAAGACCACCACAATGGACCTTATAGTGAGCTAGTGGAATATTTCAGCTCTGAAGCTTAAAAAAATGTGAATTCAGCTCCTGAGCATAGTATGTCTTGTAACCAGTTTCTATCATACAAGTCATAAAAAGATGCAATTTGTACCGGATGGGCCGGGCCTGCGACCCCCCTCACCACACACCACCACCACACCAAGTGGGAGGGAAATGGGTAGGAAGGGGCACTGGGTTGTAAGATTCTATCGTATAATTAATATGAGCACTGAGGCCTATTATTATATCTGGAATGTTGTATGTAGTGAGGGGGGGATGCACCAGTTCCTATTAAATGCCCCCTATATACATGGAAAGCTGTATAAAAAATTACAATAAATATACAACTGATATACAACTGATATGTGGTGACATTATGGGATACCAATACCCAGTAAAGCTATAGGACGGTTATATATAGTAGACAATAGCAAGGAGGCATTATACTGAGGCAGGGAATGAAAGATAAGAAACATGGCATTAACGTGCAAGTACCAGAAAGTCCCTGCAGAACAGCGATAGATGTAAATGTATACAAGCACATCCAACACACTCTAAAATGTTCTATTCACCTCGGCTTTGTTGCCTGTTGACAATGCCGCCCAGCGTCCAACGCCGGTCCAAGTGCCGTAGATGAGCTTTGCGCCTCTTAGTTACTAATGTAGATGGACATAAACATGGAGACAAACAAAAAAAGAAACCATGACAGGAAAATGAATATAAATAAAAGAAACAAAATTACATGAACCATTAAAAATGTTAAACTGTAGCAGGTTAAAATGGTGGTGGGAGGAATTATAACACTGGGGTAGGGAGATGAGCAGATGACCAACACTTAATGGAGTTACTGAACACTATAGAAAGAGTCACGGTTTTGGTAAAGGCACATGTGTTTTATCCTACAAATACATGGCTTGAAATGAATGGATGAATGCGGGGGGAGCAGCTATACGCAGCGCCCAAAGCTCCCAAGCGGCCAAAGCTCTCTGGTACCAACACGTTGTATGGTAAGTGGTGGTGCATCTGCGGAGTCCACATTTCCAACCAGATTACGTGTAAGGTATAGAGATATTCCAATGGAGTATTCTAAATGATCACCACCCAACACTTTTACAATGAGGGTGCAATTTTGCATCAAACCTTAATGTTTTGCTTAGAAAAATGCATATCTGTCGCTAATCGTCTGATAAAAGCAGAGTCGCATATAACAACCACTCATGAGTTCATCAGCTTATGTATCACGCCACTAGGTTCACTGTCAAGCCGTACAAGGGAGAAATGATAGTTACAAGCTGCGGCGTCTTCTTGCTTTTAACTTGTACATTCCCCTTCCCTTACTACACAGACATCCGGAGCTTGTTAAAGTTGCTCCCATGTTTGATACTTTGGGGGAAGCATTTTTTTGAGACATTTAAGTAGAGTTACTGTAGAAGTTTGTGATGAATAAAATATAGAATGTAATGTATTCGGGCAGCTACATCTGCTCTATACACAATCCATGCTCTTCCAGATCCCAGATTCTAATTTTCAACTTGTCAAGTGCGGTTTGAGAAAGACTAAGCGAGTGCCGGAATCATCTTTCAGGTATGGTGAAATATTTATTACATCTCATTTTCCAAACTGTACAGTATATTAGGCTTTAATGCTTTAACAATTCTATTTGGTGTCTCAATAGATTTCTATTCTTCTAGAAATCAGTGAGAATAAACTCAACAAATGATGGGAGCCCACAATGCTGCCACATATCAAAGTCAGAGGCGGACAGGAGCCATGCACACAGTGGTGTCTGTGGCTGCTGTTTTCTAGAAATATTTTACAACACAGGCTTTCCATCAAGTTTTGGCAAAATACAGATGGAGAGAAAACAGACTTTATACACAACTACATAAAATAAAGACACACATGCATGAATACGTCACCTGCAGTTATTTTTCCCCATCTCTAAAATTGTAGGGTGCACAGAATACCCATAATAAGTAAACACAGGTGTGGGTTGTATCTCCTTATTTACTGTTATACACTGTACAATATACTGGGTACACTAACAGTATATTGGATTGCTAAATAAATCATTTGTAAGCTATGTGCCCAAGGGATCCTATGCACCCATGGGCTCCTGCTGCAGTAAGGGAGCGGGCTGTTTCTGCACATTAGCTGCTTTTTCAAGACTTCATCTAGATTGGCAGTGGTTGCTCTAAAAGATACCATGACCACACACATTAGACACTAAATGCACATTTGGCCTATAGCTATTCCTTCCAACTATCCCCTACACATGTACCCTCAACCAAACAAGGTTGTATTATCAATAGGGAAAATGGATATAGGCTTCGGCGAGTTTAGTAAAAAACAGATTTATACAGATAAGAGGTTTAGCTGGATTCCCACTGCCATTACTTAGTTAATAAAACATTCAATAATGTGTACAGTGATTTTAATGTTAAAAGTGAAACACAGAACTGATAAAAAAAAGGGACCAAATGTGTTTTGTCTACCCACTAGTAATTATTATAGATATTCACTAAGATTTTACTGTTCTGGGAGTAAGACATACAGTACCAGTATATATATGCCCCATATCCTATGCAATCATCCAATGCTGGATATGAATGATACAATATATCTTCAAATCACATCCAGCAGAGATTTATGGGATGTGTTCTGTCTATTTCTTAATCTCGGGATGGCTTTTGAATAGGATACAAAATGCACTAAGCTTTTTCTGTGGAGGAACGCAGACTATGAAATGACAGAGTAGCTTGTGCTTGGACTCAATTAGAAGCTGAACGCTGCCAGTCTTACACCGTCAAAGGAAATGTAAATCTTCTCTAGACGTTCATCTGGGAGGGGCAGTAACAGGAACAAGCGTGCAGCCTCACAGAATTTTACAAAATAGGTTTTACTGAGGAGAATGACAAAACCGGAGTCATACACCACTGTCTGGGCTATAGATCTATTTATAGCAAAAGAGAAATAGCCTCATCTCTAATGTTATTTAAATCTGAATACACTTGAAACCTAAAGGTGGGCAATGATAATAATAATAAAATAATGTTAATATAGTGCCATCATATCCCACAGTGATGGGGGACATATAGTTTCTGTCGGAGGGTGAAGAGGCAAGTAAAGCAGCTGCACTGTGAGGGTCCATAACTTCCGACAGTTCCTAATGCTAATTTTTCTAATTCCTTTTTCGAATTCTGAGTCAGAAGTTTTTGCTGGATAGGTGACATTGTAGTGCTGATTTGGTGCACTTAGTACCTTGTACATAGTAAATACTAATAAAAAGGCAATCTAGTACCATGCACTAGATAAGGGGCTATAGTGAAAAATTTAGATTCTTTCTTATACTTGCCCAGAAAGTTTTACTTTACATTATTAGTTAAAGGTTGCATTCACCATTGTCATGATACTGACAAACTGATTGAGGAAGTTTTAAATCAACACTTTTCGTTAAAATACATGCAATTATGGATGGAAGGCCAAATTCTATACATTATTTATAATATTTATATTATTTATAGTTTGGGAACTGTATATCAGTTGTGGCCACACAGCTAGAATATGTGAAGCAGCAAAAACCTCTTGGCCAAACATAAAATGTTGCAGTCTACAGGATATCGCCACTAGTGGTTTTTGCTGTGTAATTCCCTGTGTCCCCGTGGCCAATCACAGCCATGGATAGTTGATAGGGGGGTGTCTCTTTGCCGGATTGATTGTTCGGCTGCCAATCACACAATATGGGTTGCGCGGATGAACCCAAACTTGAACATCGGGTCTGCACATCTCTACTTATGGATCCATAGTTACTATAAAATACCCATTTACTCATCACTTCATGTCTTTGTAAAATCAAAACATTGTGGAATACTGTATGCTAGTACTTTGCTTTTAAAAACAAACAAAAAAGGACTGGTTAAATACAAATCAATTATATAACTTACCATCTCCAGACTTAGAAGTGTTAATTTCAGAATCATCCTTGGTACCACTTTGAGAATCTAAATAAGTTGCAGGAACCCAACCCTGCTCTTCTGCTGTGCTCACAAACCACCAGCCTGAAAGGAACAAAAACATACAAAAAAATGATAAATATTTTATTTTTTACTCTTGATTCAATTCTGAGGTGAGTGATACAACGACATCTTTGAATACAGAAAGTGGTTCATGTCTTGTGCCACTCAAATCAGGTTTCTTGAGCCAAGAGGAAAGGCAAGAGATGATGCATTTGTGTCGCTACAATTCTCCAGTTCAGGTAGTTGACATTTGGAACATAGAAGACCACTACAACACGGTATAATATTCACATATCAATAACCACATCAATAATTAGGTAAATGAAACAATAACTGAAACGTTTCAGGACAAAATTTGTTTTGGAGACTCAATGTTCAGCAAGAGATTACAGCTAGAAAGGGAGTCTCTTTCCGCATGTCCATGCATTACATTGATAGTTCTTTTCATTTTTTATTAACCGAAAATTAGATAACTCATAAATTACAGCGAGGGCAGATAGTAAAGGTTGGATTATTGATGTGTTCATCCAAGGATTATACATTGGGTACGGAAAGTATTCCCTTCAAATTTTTCACTCTTTGTTTCATTGTAGCCAATTGGTAACATCAAAAAAGTTCTTGTTTTTGTTTATTAGTGTGCAATCTGCACCTCATCTTGACTGAAAAGAAACAAAAATGTAGATTTTTTTGCTTATTTATTAAACAAGAACATCTGAAATATCACATGGTCATAAGTATTCAAAACCTTCGCTCAGTATTGAGTAGAGGCAGCTTTGGAGCCATGAGTCTTCTTGGGAATGATTTTCATACCTGGATTTGGGGATCCTCTGTCTCTTCCTTGCAGATCCTCTCCTGTTCCCTCAGGTTGGATGGTGAACAATAGTGGAGGCCAAAGTTTACAGAGTTGTTCTGAAGCCTCTGCTTTGTTATTTTAGCTGTGTGCTTAGGGTCATTGTCTTGTTGGATGGTGAACCTTCGGCCCAGTTTGAGGTCTAGACCCACTGGAAGAGGTTTTCATAAAGAATATATCTTGGCCGCATTAACCTTTCCTTCTATTGCAACCGGTCGACCTGTCCCTGCCCTCAAAGCATGACGCTGCCACCACCATGTTTCATTGTTGGTATTGTACATGGCAGGTGATGAGCAGCACCTGATTTTTTTCTACACATACGGCTTATAATGAACACGAATAGTTCAATCTTCAGATCTACAGATCAGAGAATCATATTGTTCATATTCTGGGAGTACTTAATGTGTTTTTAATACGTCTTGTACTGAGGAGAGAGTTTTGTCAGCAAAATCTGCCATAAAGCCCCAACTGGTGGAGGCTGCAGTGATAGGTGACTCTGTGGAACCAAGGCTCTTCTCCCATGATTGCTTAGTTTGGCTGGAGAACCAGGTCGAGGAAGAGATGAGTGCATCCCAAACTTACTCCATTTAAGGAGCCACTGTGCTCTTAGGAACCTTGAGCGCTGCAGAAATTCTTTTGTAACCTTGGTCAGATCTGCGCCTTGCCACAATTATGTCTATGACCTCTTGGGCAGTTTCTTAGACCTCTTGATTTTCATGTGCTCTGATAAGCACGGTGAGGTCTTATATAGACAGGTGTGTGCCTTTCCTAAGCAAGTCTAAACAGTTTAATTGAACAAAGCTGGACTCCACTGAAGAAGCAGAACCAGCTCAAGAAGGATCAGAAGCAAATGGGGAACATGCCAGTTAAATATGAGTGTCACAGCAAAGTGACCATGTGATATTTCAGTTTTTCTTGTTCAATAAATTAGCAGACATATCTACATTTTGGGTTTTTTCAAGATAGGGTGTCGAGTGTACAATAATGAGCAAAATAAAAACTTTTTTTGATCTTACCAACTATCGGAATGTGCTGTTTCATGTCTGTTACATATAAAGGATTTGTTTCACTCAGCCACAAACCATTTGGAAGAAAGCTGGCGTGGAAGGAATGCCAGATTCCGGTTATTGAAAACAGATCTCTATTGTTGGGTCCTATTTTTATTCATCAAACTATTCACATATTGCCTGACATTCATGTATAATTAAGAACTAAAAAAAAAGGGACACTGGATGATACTCAGCTGACAGGGACATTATCCTTCCGGTTACATGAATAAACGCACAGTATGATTTTTTGGTTTCTATATTTTTGAATATTGCATGTACTAACTGCTTGAGGCTATGAACTGCAACCAGTTTATAAAGGCTAAGCCTCAACGGGTATCAGAAGGGATACATAAGAAAAAGGAGGAAAAAAGGACAGTTTGACAATTTCTAATACTAGTCTTGAGATTCCAAAAAGTAAAAAAAAGAGACAGGATTTTCCGCAAGAAAACCCATGTCAAATTTAGTGCTTAGCTACATGGATTTTGACTGACATGATCTGTATTATTTCAGCGGCATCACTGGTGGCCTCTCATTAACGTCAATGGGATAAAAATGTTTGTCATGTGAACATACCTATACATTTGGCATGTAAATCCTATTTTTAGTGTCTGTAACGAGCCACATCTTAAATGGTCACTAACATTTCAACAAGTTTTGGATAAATCAATAAACTTTGTAAAATACTGTATCTTATCTAAGAAGAATGTCTCGTTCTCCATTCAGACACTGTTTCTTACTCTGTCTTAAACTGACCATTCACTCTGAAACTTATGCCAAATACATCTTGGCAGAACAAGGTGAACTGGACTAAAAGATGTGTGAAGGAGGTGGAATGACAAACAGAGATTGCTGAAGTTAAATGGGAAGCTTCTTTCTTACTCCAAGTGTATTTTTAAACTTATACAGGATCGAACTACTCTGTTATGTTATGTTATTTCCATAATGCAAAGTGTAAACCTTTCCTAAAAGCAACCTTACCAACTGACAAATACAATTAGAATGTAATAACTTATAGGCAATGACAGTAAGATGATGTTGCAGAATCCAAATGCAAAATCTATTCCAGTCCTGTCAGCAGAACCTGCCCTAAGACACCAATACCAGTATGTGGTCAATCAGATTATCAATTTCCAGATCATGGTTTTCATGACCCACTATGGAGTCATCATCCAGAAAATTAACATTGAATTGAGATGTAAACTGGATTCATAAAGTGGAGCCTGAGAGTTTAGTAATAAAGTCAAGCTTTCCCTGACTCTTAACATCCCTCTGCTGTGACTGACATCATGGACAAGACATCAGGAGAGCCAGCCAGTTATTTATATCCCTTGGATGCAGAGCTATCAATAACAGTAGACATGGCATTCTGAGTCAGGGAGAGCTTGACTTCCGTGCTGAGGACTCCACCCCCTGACTTAAAAAAAAAAAAATTAAATCTCTCTTCAAAGTTGATTTTCTGAAGGATTCCACCACACTGGACCATGATCTGGAATCTGATAACATACTTGACAGGGGTATACACTCACCGGCCACTTTATTAGGTACACCTGTCCAACTGCTCGTTAAAACTTAATTTCTAATCAGCCAATCACATGGCGGCAACTCAGTGTATTTAGGCATGTAGACATGGTCAAGACAATCTCCTGCAGTTCAAACCGAGCATAGGTATGGGGAAGAAAGGTGATTTGAGTGCCTTTGAAAGTGGCATGGTTGTTGGTGCCAGAAGGGCTGGTCTGAGTATTTCAGAAACTGCTGATCTACTGGGATTTTCACGCACAAGCATCTCTAGGGTTTACAGAGAATGGTCCGAAAAAGAAAAAACATCCAGTGAGCGGCAGTTCTGTGGGCGGAAATGCCTTGTTGATGCCAGAGGTCAGAGGAGAATGGGCAGACTGGTTCGAGCTGATAGAAAGGCAATAGTGACTCAAATCGCCACCCGGTAGCAGAAGAGCATCTCTGAATGCACAGTACGTCGAACTTTGAGGCAGATGGGCTACAGCAGCAGAAGACCACACCGGGTGCTACTCCTTTCAGCTAAGAAGGGGAAACTGAGGCTACAATTTGCACAAGCTCATCAAAATTGGACAGTAGAAGATTGGAAAAACGTTGCCTGGTCTGATGAGTCTCGATTTCTGCTGCGACATTCGGGTAGTAGGGGAAAATCCAAAAAAGTACATCAATCCAGCGCAGAGTAGTGTGGAAAATCTTGAAACACTTTATTTGCTCCAGTAAAAACAAGAGTACACTTACATGCGCTCCAGCACTGCGTCCACGGTGTGGACTATGATTTCTTGCCTACGCGTTTCGAGTGCGTTATGCACTCTTACTCATGGCTATCGCAGGTCTGGAAAGGACAGGTAATATACTGTTCCGGACGTGCGTCAGTGAGACAGGGGAGTGAAACTCCACCTGCTCATTAGGACGCGCGTGTGTGCGGCGTAATCAGTGTCCTTTCCAGGTGTGCGGCAGTGTTTTAAAAAAGGACATAACTTTTTATTTATTTAAATTTAAAGGACATGCACGAATTCAAAGATGTTAAAAACACTTAATAGCTTTCTCATAACAATGCTTTGTTTCTATCATAAAATATTCAGGTAGTAGGGTCAGAATTTGGCGTCAACAACATGAAAGCATGGATCCATCCTGCCTTGTATCAACGGTTCAGGCTGGTGGTGGTGGTGTCCTGGTGTGGGGAATATTTTCTCTTTGGGCCCCTTGGTACCAATTGAGCATCGTTGCAACGCCACAGCCTACCTGAGTATTGTTGCTGACCATGTCCATCCCTTTATGACCACAATGTACCCAACATCTGATGGCTACTTTCAGCAGGATAATGCGCCATGTCATAAAGCTGAAATCATCTCAGACTGGTTTCTTGAACATGGTTTGTTGGACAATGAGTTCACTGCACTGTGTAGTGTAATACAGTCTATGGAGGATGTTCATAGGCTGCAGGGTGACTTGGACAAACTGAATGTTTGGTCATCCACTTGGCAAATGAGGTTTAATGTGGATAAATGTAAGGTTATGCACCTGGGGGCCAATAATCCAAAGGCAAAATATGTCCTTGGGGGAGTAAATCTGGGAGAGTCCCTTGTTGAGAAGGACCTGGGGGTACTAGTAGATGATAAATTGAATAACAGGATGCAATGTCAATCAGCTGCCTCTAAAGCCAGTAGGATCTTGTCATGTATCAAAAGTGGTATGGACTCTCGTGATAGGGATGTAATATTACCACTATACAAGGCACTGGTTCGGCCACACCTGGAATATGCTGTCCAGTTCTGGGCACCGGTCCATAAAAAGGATGCCCTGGAGCTGGAGAGGGTTCAACGTAGAGCCACAAAAATGATAAGGGGTATGGAGGGTCTCAGTTATGAGGAAAGATTAAAACAACTAGATTTATTTAGTCTGGAAAAGAGACGACTACGAGGGGACATGATTAATTTATTTAAATATATGAATGGTCCATACAAAAAATATGGTGGTAAGTTGTTTCAGATTAGATCAAATCAAAAGACGAGGGGGCACTGTCTCCGTTTGGAGAAATCAAGGTTTAATCACCGGAGGCGACAGGGCTTTTTTACTATGAGAACGGTCAATCTGTGGAATAGCCTGCCTCAGGCGCTGGTCACAGCAGGGACAGCGGATAGCTTCAAGAAGGGTCTAGATGCCTTTTTACACCTAAATAACATTGATGGTTATGTTATATAGAATTGTTTCCCCTAAATCCCTTCCTCATCCAATCCCTTCCCTTCCTTGGTTGAACTTGATGGACAAGTGTCTTTTTTCAACCGTAGAAACTATGAAACTACTCAAATGGCCTCCACAGTCACCAGATCTCAATCCAATAGAGCATCTTTGGGATGTGGTGGAACGGGGGATTCGCATCATGGATGTGCAGCCGACAAATCTGCGGCAACTGTGTGATGCCATCATGTCAATATGGACCAAAATCTCTGAGGAATGCTTCCAGCACCTTGTTGAATCTATGCCACGAAGAAGTGAAGCAGTTCTGAAGGCAAAAGATGGTCCAACCGTTACTAGCATGGTGTACCTAATAAAGTGGCCGGTGAGTGTATTATATAATTTTGTGCCAAAAGGTTCTTTTTAACCATATATGTATCATTTAGGGTACGTGTCTTTTCACATAGGGAAGGCATCAAATAGGCTCTTAAGGCTCCCAGCTGCACTCCTTAAAGTTAAGTCCCTGAGCAGTGGTATACATTAGCGATCATATCTGAAATACAGTACTGTGCTGTATTTCTTCAAGGCAGTTTTGGAGCAGTGGAAAATGTTCTAATTATGTCTAATACAAGGCAGCTTCATGTGCTTACTCTCATTGTCAGCTGAGGTTTCATAGGATTCCAATGACCTAAGGCGTTTACAATTCAATATGCCACTCGAAAAGATGGAACTAAGTGAGCCAAAGAATGAAATCATATTGATTTACACTGGCTCAATAATGGACACACAGTACAGTACAGACCTAGCATATCTAGAGCCTCCATAATGAGACACATGGGATCATACAGCCAGGCTGTCAGACGTGATCCAAATGGCAATTTATCCATACTCTTAACTTTCTGCAAAGTTTATGTAGCATCAAGAAATTGTATTTCATATTAAAGATAAAAACAAGAAACAGGTGTATAGCTCAGCGTGTAATCAAGGTATTGTACAAGGCAAAGTGGGATAAGAGGTATAGCAAAAATAATACAAAGTGATATCAAGGTGGCTCATAGGCTATTGTGACTACTATTGCATGCCAAGGGGAATGAAGTACAGGGCCGGCGGGCCCACATAAGGCTTTACATAAGGAATCCATAGGGTAAGGGGGCTGTATATAAAATAACCATGAGGGGGCTGTTTGGGATCATAAACTAGGGAACAGGAGATTGTTTTAGTTTCTGATTTTTTAAATGTCGCCACGTGAGTTCGCTGCATAGAGGCCCACTGAGGCTCTGTTGCCCAGGGGCCTACTGAAACCTGGAGTCGATTCTGATTAAGTCACACCATGTGCCAAATTGTCCACAACTTATCTTATTGTTTATGGCTTATACATATCTATAGCATGTGTATACCGTAAGATATTAAGGCAGCAGCATATAAGGACATTATGGCATATCTTAGGCTACATTTACACAAACGTATGCCTGCCGAGCTGTAGCCGAGCAGGCATACGGCCTTTCATATACTGTAGGACAGATGTGATGCATTTTGGGTCTGTTTGCGGTAGTTTTGCTGGTTTTCAGTATTATATCCAAAGATGAAGCCATGACATTAAAGGTATTAGCATGTTAGACTATAATGGTAAAACGTCTGCCAAACTTTGGAGTTGTGCTATATGCAAACAACTGTTGGACTGAAGAGTGGAAACACAGATTGGATACCTGGATATATCCCGCATCATAAATCTTAAAACCTGGAAGGAAGAAGAAAACTAGATATTCCCCCTACACCCACTCAAATCTAAACCAGCTTATATATTTAGCGCTTGATATCTTAGAGGTAAATGTTTTGCTCTGTTACATCAATTAGGAAGGCTTATGTGTTACTGGAGTGCTATACTATGCTGTATGGAAGCACATACCTAAATAGTGGGTTATGCAAAATTAAGCAAGCAGATACTTAGAAGATCAATGTCAACCTTGTAAAGTTATGTCTATTATCTATTCTTTCTAGATTTTGTAGACTCTGGATTGAGCCAAAGTTTTAAGTTGTTATATGACTCCAGATGTGTGGACAGAAGAGTAGCAAGACAAAGACTATGTGAACCCGGCATTCAGTATATCCATCGCATCACAAGATACAGTATAAAAGAACTGCACTTGCACAAATAGGGGGGTATTTATCATTAGGGGCAGGATTTTGAGCAGTTGTCTATGTGTTAGACTGGCAGGTTTCCACCAGTCGGATTTATAGTCTGGTGTATGTGCAGTGTTAAATGCCTTCAGCTGTGTGTGCTCTATGCAAATAGACTGCACCAGTCTCACGTATGTTTAACACCTGCTCAATTTCTGCCTTTTTGCGATGTTTTTGCACAGGAAATTCTCCGATACCTCAAACATAAAATTGAGCAAAAACTTCCCCCTGTAGTAGCGATGGACCCACATATACCACCTTCTATGTTATGTAGTTTTGCGATTACATTTGCGTTCTTTTGAAAACTCTCAGTTGATAAATGTGGTGTTGCACACTCTAAGTTGTCTTTTAAGCTTAATTTATTGTGCAATGCTTAAGGAGCACCATGACTGTGGTAATGATATTAGATTGGTTATCTATAGCCAACTCTCTTCTAATATCAACTTATGCTAATGAGCCGAATGAGTTCTTGGGCTCCTGGTACAGAGGCCTTCCGTGCTTAGGCTTTACAGGCAGTTACACTGTGAAGGAGCAATTCCCCGGCTACTGTGAGATTACATAAGGCAGAGGGAGGGGGAAGTCATAAAGAAGCAGAAGGGGAGACAGTGTAACAGCCTGTAAAACAGCGTGGAGCGGCTCTGGTAACGGCCCCTAGAGGCCTTGTGGCTCATAAGCATAATTGTTTATAAGATTTTAGAAGGAAGGAGGCCATGTATAGCAAATAGAAGATTACCACAGTCACGGTGCCTGGGTTTATGAGTAAGGCCCTTAACAAGCTAGCGACTGTGATACGTCCAACTCGCAACACATTGGCTGGAATGTATAGTCAAAACACTGAGCAACCATGGAGGTTCATGCGATATTATCTGTCCATGAGAAATCGCCCTGCCAGGACCTTAATCTTGTATTCATAAATACAGTCCTAAGGTCCTGGCAGGGAAATTGTTCATGGACAAATAGAGATCACATGACCCTTTATCTGCGGCCATTTTATAGACAGGAATGTCTGGCTGATGAGGTAAAAGACGGAAGCTTTACTTTACATATCAAGAAAGCAGAGCTGAACTTTAAATAGATGTATATTGGTGAATTACAGAATACCCCCCCACACACATTTACATACACACATTACAAAAACCATGAGGTAAAGTGGCCAACCCCTTTAAGTTCATTTACTCCTAGAGAGTTTTCATTTTTAAGCAGAGCAGCGTGACCAACACCCTTACTGTAATTTCCCCATACAAGGAAGTTTAAATCTGTGGCCCATGTCATTTAAATCATATTTAGACCTTGAGAATGCACCAGATGAAGATATAAGGACACTGCCCAAAAAGTTCAGGGTTACTTTAGTGAATTAGCATTTTTGCATGCATCAAGTACTAATGACTTTAAACAGTTCACTCCCATCTCTTACATTTTAATGGCAGCCAGAGCAATGTTATTTTTCCAGATGTGCATCAGAATTTCCACTACAGTAAAGGGTCATCGCAATAAGGAATGGGTTGTCCTGCTACTCCTATTCCCCAGCATATCCATATCTGTTGATGTAATTTGCTCACTGATGCGAGTTGAAAAGGTGACGGCCTGAGCCCAACCCTTGTAAGACATGCAGAAAAGCACAGATGGCAAGCCAATCTTCTCTCAAGATGGATCACGAGATGAAAAATAATAATGATAATAAATTACTCTGAAAATATGGCAGATATGATAGATTTGAGACTTGAAAGGATTACAACAGATTTTTTGCATTGATCACCTATCTTTAAAATGGGTTACTATACTCCGATCGAGATCAGACAATTCTCTACTAACAGGAGCAATGGCAGTGATAAAAACAAGGTTACACTATATACTGTAAGATACTGTGAGATGTCTTCTACTACTACTGCAACTCTGCTCCTGTTTATGCGACTCTATTCTTGCCCGTGTCCCAGTTCTAGCCATCACCCGTTTAGGTTAGGAGTTGACAGTCTTGTACCTCCACCAGTACAAGTCCACGATCATTATCATTGGCATGAAATTTGTAGAAAACACGTTAATGAACTGGATTTTCCTTCAACGATAGGATAGGCAAGAATTCGGATTTTTACAGTACATTTTACTGCAACTTTTTTGTCAAAAATCTGTAGCAAAAATCTGTGACAAATTCACAGAAAAATCTGAAGCTACAAGCAAATGGTAGTATTCACATGCTGAGGATCGTCCATCTAAACTAAAATCTCCAATCTATCCATCATGTAAAAAAATCCTTAAAAAGGCCACCTAAGCCTCCATTTCAACTGAAGACCTACCAGGCTACACCACCAAGCTGATCCTGGTGGAATTTTCTATTTCAACAGGACAAAAAGCATACTAAACATCATCCCTAAGCGAAGATATTATTGTTAAATACAAAAAATTCAATTTTTCTGCATACATACATGGAAAATATATAAACCATCTGCAAGGAGGGAAATCTAATCCTCTGGAGATTGTCTCATTTCATGTATTTAGCTTGGACACATCTCTGTTTGATGGAAAGTCTCTTGGCAGCTACAAATCGCTGTGACACACGAGTCAAACCAGTTCACTGCATATATTTATCTCTTGAATATTTGAATTGTCTTACTGGGTAGAATAGAGCAATTGTATTAATCCATAGAGACTGTGATATTACAACATCACTAGCATCTGACCTTCAACCATGCATGCAAATGTCCTGGGTATAGGTAGAGCTTGTGACCTCACCACATGCCTTTCCCAGTGATAAGTCCTTCTGTAGATCTGCAGCTCATAGCAACACTGATATCACACAATCATGTCAGGCTGTATTGTAACACGTGCAGCAATATCCAAACTTGCATAGTACTTGATATCTTGTTCCATATGAACTGACGTCATATGACCCGGGACAGTGTGTTACATTACACAGTGTAATACATCTATATTACACTGTGTAAGGTGAAGAATAGCTTGAACAAGCGAGTGGATCGCTTGTTCAAGCTTATCTGTAAAAGTGAAAAAAAAAACATTTAATAAAAACATTTTTTAATAAAAAGAATTAATTAAATAACATTAAAGTCCCCTAAACACAAACATTCCCTATACACATACAATAAAGTGAAAAAAAAAACAAAATCGTAAAAAAAACCAACATATTTGGTATTGCCGCGTCCGTAACATCCATACAATAACTCAGAAACATTATTGGGCCCGCTCGGTGAACGCCGCCAAAACAAAACCCGAAAAACTCGCCAAAAATGTAAATTTTTCATAAAGTCTCTTCACAAAAATTTTCTAAAAAGTGATCAAAAAAAGTTATGTGCGCCAAAATGGTACCAATTGAAAGGACAACTGAACACGTAAAAAATAAGCCCTAAACTAGCTCTGTCAACAAAAAAATATTAAAGTTACGTCTCCGAAAAGATGGCGATGCAAAAACAAATGAGATTTCCTCTATATTAGTTTTTTTCCAGTAAAATTGTAAAAATAAATGAAAAACTATATAAATCAAGTATCGTAGTGACCTATAGAATAAAGATAATATAGTATTTTTAGTGTACGGTGTATGACCTACAACAAATACAAAAAGAAAAGAAACCAAAATTGACATTTTTCTTTTCACCCATACATTCAAGAGTTAATAAAATCTCATCAATAAGCTAATGACCCACTAAAATTAAGAATTTGCAAAGTGCATCTCATGTCGCAAAAAATAAGCCCTTATATGTCCAAATTGCCAAGAAAATAAAGATTGTATAGCCAATAAAGATCTGCTCTGAATGGCGCAGCAAAAAGACAGATGCTTTTTTACTGAAATATTGACAAAGAGACCATGATCTTGAAGCAGCAATGCTGAAATAAAATAACATCACTAAGGCAATATGATACCAGAAAAATCTTCTAGCACTCCATTGGACATTAAAAAAAATCTTAATTTATTTCATAGAATTAAAAAAAACATAGTGCATACCTGTAAAGCCCATTCAGACTGACATGTTTTGACTATAATTAGTCTTAATCATGATTAAGGCTATTCATAATCAAAAGACATTGGTATGAATGGGCCTTATATACTTCAAGGTGTAGTTCTGTGCACCTTAAGGGTGGGTGTGTAACAGGTGAGCAGAGTTTTGGGACTAATTACTGCTAAAGCAATATGCTGAATTGTTCTGCAAAGTCTACCGCTGGCTGCTTCCATGAAGTGTAGACCATTGGTCTCTAACATTTGTGGTTCTCTGTGGTACCATAAAAATGCCAGGATGGTCATTGAATTGGTACTGCAGTAAAGTCACAGACTGGAGACCATGGGGGAAAACTTTTAAACCTTGTATGTATTATTTACAAGGTTTTGCTTTATGGAGGAGAGAAAACAAAGACTTTGGGACAACAGATTTGTATTCTGCCCAGACCACCTTGAATGTGGCTGTTCAAAGAAAGGCAACATGCAGATATAAGTAGAATAAGACCTAGGCATGATGTTTACTAGTTTTTGGATTGTTTCCTAAAAAACTTTAGCACCCATCATGTAAATGTGTCTCTCCATATCCAATGTTTGATAGGGTGGGTGAGTGTGACTATCCAATAACCTACACAATGGGGCAAAACTTATAAAGCATGCATGCCATTGTGACTAAACTATTACTAAACAATTCCTGTAAGTAGCATTTACGCATTAAAGGGATTTTCTTAGTTAAGGATACTGATGTCTAAACCTTAAAACATCCTATCGGTGGGGATCTAGCATTTCATAGACGCTGCCGATGACTGTACTAAGTGCGAAGTGCTGAGGGTGAGTTTACACGTTCAGTTTTTGAAGCCCAAAGCAGGTGAGGATCATAATGGGGACTTATTATTAAGATGTGCGGCCCTCCCCTATTTTCACTCCACTCCTGGTTTGGGCCTTAAAAACTGCATCTGAAAAACTGAACATGTGGACATACCCTGAAATAGAAACTCAGCAACTCAACCACAAGATGGTCTGCAGAGCACCTTCTTTCTGCTCCATTTTCAGTCCTTGTTTGAAGGCATACAGCTAGTAGCAAAATAAAAAAAAATTATATATAAAAAAAAAAGCACTCAGATCCCCTTCAACAACCCCAGGCATCTTTTGTTATTTCGGCATAAGATTACATCCTCTCCTTAGCAAATACTAGAATACCATTAGTTTTATATAGTCTGCACCAATGATCTTACTCAGCAATCTCCATTTTTACAATCCAAAGTTTGACTACCCTGCTCTCCAGCCTGCCGGGAACCGTAAAATCTATTCCTTTTGAATCGTTAGAATGGGATTTACGATTTCATAACATATGACTTCAGTTAATATGAAACTCTCACTTGAAACTTGGAGCAAAGGGTTTCATCCTTGCCAGTGTCTAGTAACGGCAATGTAAATGCCAGAGGTTTACAATTTTCCAATCCTAGGACATTACTATTAGCTGGGACTAGAAGACTGCCAGCCTCATTTGCATGTGTCATTACATACAAATTTGCCTAAAGTTCCATTTTGTTTTTAACTTAATGGGACATTTATGAAATGTTTATTCATTAATATTAAAAAATAAGCATAGTAACTTGTAGGATTCAACAGCATTTAAACTTTAATTTAAATTTAATTTAAAGACTAGAGAAAAATGAACTACAAGTATTGAGATCTGACTAACTTAAAGGGGTTGGTCACTTTTCTATAAATCTCTTCTATTAGACATGTCTCTGCAAGTATATGTGTCTTTGCCTCTTTTGATTCAGCCTTTCCTTGTTCTAACCATGCTGCCCTCTCACTGCCATTCTCATTAAGTCAAATACGGTGTTCTCTTTTCACTGTCCTTCCTCGCTAACAGAGACTGTGGGGGGCAGGATGAGTACTAACTCTCTTGCTACAGCTCCTCCTATTCATCAGAGCTCAGTCATGTACCCAAAGAATCACAGAGAGTCTGATTCAGGAGTCCTGCTACTTACTTTTGTGCTGTGTGCACTTTCAGGGATTATTATGAAAGAAGACCTTTCAGGTCAATTTGGGACCAAAGGGCCATATGAACCTGAGGTTTAGGGTCCCAAATCAACATTTTAAAGTCTCCACTTATACTTAATCACTTAGATTACTCCTCTCAAGATGCGTGCAGTGAAGCTGGAACAGTATGCCGGCTTCACTGCACATGGGCCGTACTGATGGTGCTTGTGCAGTGAAGTCGGGGTGTAGTACGCCACTCCATAAGGACCTGTGAATTGTTTAATGTCCAAAATCACTGTGACTGGTTTGAGGCCGTAAAGGCACATGGTAGAATGGCCTACATTTGGTTAAATACTCCAATTTATTAGTACATTGATTTAAAACAATCTGGCTGCAACTCATCACAAGGACCAGCTGGCTACAAAGGTATATAGGATATTACTGAATGGCACAGCATAAAACAACATGAGAAGATAGTCATCTTGCCTTATATTGAGATATTCGCAACCAAGGGAAATGGTAAGACAGATCTGTACGTACTACTAGATTATTTGGCATTATACAAAATAAAAAATGCAAAATCTTTAGCTGTATTCATGAGGATATTTATATTTAGCTGCAAGTCCTGAACTGCCATGAGGAGCAGATAAGTCATGGTAAGTTATTTGCAAGTATTTATGGTTGACTTAATAATTTCAAAGTTCTTTCTAGTCTATGAAGTTTTGAACAAACAGCATAAAGATGCCAGCTATTACTAGTATATAGCACTAAGGTTCAGGCTTTGTCATGACTGTGCAATGCTTTCGTGTCCTATTTAGAAAAGTAAGAATATTGTTTTGAAAGTATTAGAAAGCTACTATATACGTAAAAAAAGACAATGCAAGAATCTGAAAATGTTGTGATATGTACAATAATAATTCTAATAAAACTGCGGGAAGGAAAAAAACTCTTTCAACTACACAATGAGTGTGTGTGGCCTGTTTAACAACCGTCAATGGGGTTAGTAAAACGAAACATTGATAAATTCAGTTTATCTATTTTTTTTTACTTAAAATGGAATAACTGGGACATCATAAACCTTAGGGTCATACGTACAATAGATACTGTAAGACAGATGAATGACTGGATCGTCTTTATTTGAGGACAATATGTAACAGAATCCAAAAGACAAAGTATTCCAATTTTATGGCATAAAGACTAGAGAGGTCATACATTTCTGGTAGATGCAACTCCTAACATAGGATGAATTTGACTGATGATTATGGGGCAGCAATGTGGCTTAGTGGTTAACATGACAGCCTTGCAGAGCTGGGGACTTGGGTTCAAGTTCCAGGGTCAATGGTCCACCGGTTTTCTCCCACAGTCCAAAACATACTGGTAGGTTGATTAGATTGTGAGCCCCATTGGGGACAGGGACTGATGTGGCAAGCTCTGAGCAGCGCTGCATAATCTGTGTGCGCTTTAAATAAAGGAATTATTATCATGTCAGAATCTCATGAATCAATTGTTATATCTAAGGATTCATTTAGATGGTCACATGTAAGCACAGACTGGAGCGGTGTTCCCTTCATAGGAAGTTAAGCGCCCCCACCGGAAATCTGACAAAGTATAGGACATGACTTTTATTCACTGCACCATGATGGGGAGCCATTAAAAGTCAAAGGGGGCCATGATCTGGTTGCAAATCTTGCGACCAGATCACTGCCCCATAACAGGTGAGAGAATGCACCTAAGTGTGTTGAAACAATTTCCCAAAACATGGTTGTCTAGAAACATCTCACAAGACATGCCAAGAGAAAATTTCAAATATATCTCATTCATATCTCCAGAATAGTGGTCTCCAAACAAAACCCTTACTATTAAGGAGGTCATTGGTCATCATACATGCTTGAAATACTCTCTATTCACTTTTATTGGACCTTTATATGTTTTTAGGGCTCCTCTGTATGACCACTTCTCCAATCATACCTGACCAATGAGCAGACTCTGATATGATACCAATTTTCAAATACTCTTAATATATTTTGAGTTATAGGGCTAAAGTTCCTAATCGGAGACATCCACCATTGGTCGGTCCAATGGAGTCAAATAATTTAACCTAAATCCATGTGCGTCCTAGCTTATACAGTCAAGGGTAAAACCAAGGTGCTTTAGAACTGACTGCAAACAGCGCTAACATCTGAAAAAGTATAGTTATACTTAGATAAATTCTTAATAGTTAACGACTAAGAAATACAAGTTTTAATGGGTTTGGCAAATGCCCATTTACTAAGTTTGGCTCTGCGATTCTGGCAAGTCATTTTCTGGTTAAGGAATGTCAATTTTACTCCCTTCACGTTTCTTGGCATGGATATAAACAGCCCGCATGAGGTAATCGTCATAATGAGCAAAGCAGAATTCGAGGTTCCATTGTCAGGTGAAAACTTCAACAATATGTAATATTTCTTAACAATAATTCAGCCAAAACACATTAGAGGGGAGGCCCTGATCAATAATGTCTCAAAAAGGTCTTTAACTATTGATTTTAGTATCAATGGGGTAGGTTTTAAATCTCTTCATGTGCAAATATTTTGTAAAGAGGGTATTCCCATTTCAGAAAAATAATGTTTCCAATATACTTTCTGTATCAATTCCTGGCTGGCTGTAAACTACTAGGGGCTGGCAGGCTGTATACTACTGGGGGCTGGCAGGCTGTAAACTACATGGGGGCTGGCAGGCTGTAAACTAAATGGGGGCTGGTTGGTTGTAAACTACTTGGGGCTGGCTGACTGTAAACTACTTGGGGCTGGCTGGCTGTAAACTACTTGGGGCTGGCAGGCTGTATATTACTGGGGGCTGGCAGGCTGTAAACTACATGGGGGCTGGCAGGCTGTATACTACATGGGGGCTGGCAGGCTGTATACTACATGGGGGCTGGCAGGCTGTATACTACTGGGGGCTGGCAGGCTGTATACTACTGGGGGCTGGCAGGCTGTATACTACTGGGGGCTGGCTGGCTGTATACTACTGGGGGCTGGCAGGCTGTATACTACTGGGGGCAGGCTGGCTGTATACTACTGGGGGCAGGCTGGCTGTATACTACTGGGGGCAGGCTGGCTGTATACTACTGGGGGCAGGCTGGCTGTATACTACTGGGGGCTGGCAGGCTGTATACTACATGGGGGCTGGCAGGCTGTATACTACTGGGGGCTGGCAGGCTGTATACCACTGGGGGGCTGGCAGGCTGTATACCACTGGGGGCTGGCAGGCTGTATACTACATGGGGGCTGGCAGGCTGTATACTACTTGGGGCTGGCAGGCTGTATACTACTTGGGGCTGGCTGGCTGTATACTACTGGGGGCTGGCTGGCTGTATACTACTGGGGGCTGGCAGGCTGTATACTACTGGGGGCTGGCAGGCTGTATACTACTGGGGGCAGGCTGGCTGTATACTACTGGGGGCAGGCTGGCTGTATACTACTGGGGGCAGGCTGGCTGTATACTACTGGGGGCAGGCTGGCTGTATACTACATGGGGGCAGGCTGGCTGTATACTACATGGGGGCAGGTTGGCTGTATACTACATGGGGGCAGGTTGGCTGTATACTACATGGGGGCAGGCTGGCTGTATACTACTAGCTGCTGGTGGCTGTATACTACTAGGGGCTGGCAGGCTGTTTACTACTGGGAGCTGGCTGACTATATACTACTGGGGGCTTGCTGCCTATACACTTGGGGGGGGGGCGTAACCAATGCATTTCCCACCCTCGGTTTATACTCGAGTCAATAGTTTTTCTCAGTTTTTGGTGGTAAACTTAGGGGTCTCGGCTTATACTCGGGTCAGCTTATACTCGAGTATATACGGTATATAACAAGCCGTGTAGAGATCTAGAAAACCATGAGGAATTGATACAGAAAGTATATTGGAAAATTGTATCATTTACAAACAATAATTATTTGCTGAAATGGGAATTCCCCCCTTTAAATAAGGTGTTTAGGGCAGAAGCATATTTCTGAAGAAGTGCACCACTTTTTCTAAGAAGTGTAAGGTTTCCAGTTGTACCAGTTCCAACTAAAATGGTGTCATCTTCAACCTACGACAATATATCTGATTACTATTCACATGATTCTATTTATTAAACACATGCATGAGACTCATGAGATGAGATTGTCTGCTGGTGACAGTAATTTTTTACTCGATGAACCCGCTGCCCCCAAAAAACAAAACAATCTACTGGGAACTCCAAGGAACATCTGCAATTAATGGGTAAACCATAGAGTAAGTGGCTGCTATTCCTCTGGAATAGGCAACATTACAGGGAATAGGCAACATTACAGGGAATAGGCAACATTACTGGACAGACACTGTCCTTGTTATATTCATGCTTTCAGAAAAAGTGATGTTATATTATAACTTATGACTATATAAGTGGCCATTGTTTAGTTAACAGTCATAAAAAAGATCTATTATGTTTATTTTCTTATCAAGAAATTCTTAAACACTTAAAATATCCTTTCTAATGAGTTAATGCAATCAAGGAACACGGCCATGCAAGACGACTATTTAATTGGAAATAAAAGTCATACTCAATCTTAGTCATTGGTTTATTTTAATACTTAGAACTTTGGTTTAAATTTGTTTTATAATGTCTACAAAAAACAAAGGGGATGTGCAAGGAGTGGAGCTGATTATACATGGGATGAGGTAATGCCAGTAAATGAGAAGGAAAATGTCATATGTGGAGGTGTTAAAGGTCACCTGACATGATTTTTTTTTTTTTGCTGCACAAGAAATAATATGCGCAGACGCATATGCATGTGCTTCCATACTTATCTTGTGTTTGGCTGAAGTCATTTGTTCTCTGCATGCTTCAAGATGACAGATCATAACAATGACATCACATAGAGAAAATGGCTTCTATTAGTTGTGGGAAACTCAGTAAACTATGAACAGACATTTGTCACTGTCCAAGATGGGCCTACTGTTATAGAAAATTAAAGTTAACGTCAGAAACGTCTGTAGAAATCACTTGTACTGCCATACACATGGCCACGATGCCTCCTATGATACAGTGAGAAATCACCTCCTTGCCTCCCTGTATGTACAGGATTCCGGGACACATCTAGGGGGTTCCTTCGCCACCCCCTCTACTATATAGCAAATACTTTGAAAGTGAACATAATAGTTCATATTGCTCAAAAAAGGCACACAGGGGGTCCCCTACCTAAGGACACCCGATTTACAGACGACCCCTCTGCCCACTGTGACCTTTGGTGAAGCTCTCTGAATGCTTTACTATAGAAATCTGACCATGGTCACACAGGTGTTATAATGTGTGTTATAATGAGCTGTGCACCTGTGTGACCATGGTCAGATTTCTGTCCACTGGGAATAAACATAGAAGCTTCCTATAGAATGACAGCAAACAGAGATCTAGAAAACTGTGAGGAATTGATGCAGAAAGCATATCGGAAAAATGTAACAACATTAATTTGCTGAAATGGGAATAACCCTTTAATCTAACTTGGTTGGTCACTTTTCAATACATTTCTTACATTAGACATGTCTCTGCATGTTTTTGTACCTGTGTTTTTGTCTTTTTTGAAAAGATGCAGCCTTTCCATGTTCTCTCTAAAATTGCTGCAGACTTATGAAACAAAGTTATGAGTGGATTTTCCAAAAAAATTGAAATAAAAAGGTCCATCCCATACATCTCCCAATTATGAAAATCACATCAAGCTTGACTGCAGAAAAATCTGCAACGTATAAAAGCAACAAAATCACAAGAATTTCACAAGGCTAAAATATCTGCAGTGCCTAAAAGTAGTATTCAACCCCCTGCAGATTTAGCAGGTTTGATAAGAAGCAAATAAGTTAGAGCCTTCAAACAAGAGCAGGATTTATTAACAGATGCATAAATCTTACAAACTAAAAAGTTATGTTGCTCAGTTAAATTTTAATAAATTGTAAACATAAAAGTATGGGTCAATTATTATTCAACCCCTCAAACCACCAGAATTAAGTTTGGTTCCCCTAAAGTACTAAGAATTAGTTCAGGCACAAAGAACAATGAGCTTCACATGTTTGGATTAATTATCTTTTTTTCCAGCCTTTTCTGACTATTTAAGACCCTCCCCAAACTTGTGAACAGCACTCATAGATGGTCAACATGGGAAAGACAAAGGAGCATTCCAAGGCCATTAGAGACAAGATCGTGGAGGGTTACAAGGCTGGCAAGGGGTTCAAAACCCTTTCCAAGGAGTTGGTCCTACCTGTCTCCACTGTTGGGAGCATCATCCGGAAGTGGAAGGCTTATGGAACTACTGTTAGCCTTCCACGGCCTGGACAGCCTATGAAAGTTTCCTCCAGTGCAGAGGCCAGGCTTGTCCGAAGAGTCAAGGCTAACCCAAGGACAACAAGGAAGTAGCTCCGGGAAGATCTCATGGCAGTGGGTTTCAGTCAATACCATAAGTAACGTACTCCACCGCAATGGTCTCCATTCCATACGAGCACGTAAGGTACCTTTACTTTCAAAGCGTCATATCAAGGCTCGTTTACAGTTTGCTCATGATCACTTGGAGGACTCTGAGACAGGCTGGTTCAAGGTTCTCTGGTCTGATGAGACCAAGATCGAGATCTTTGGTGCCAACCACACACGTGACATTTGGAGACTGGATGGCACTGCATACAACCCCAAGAATACCATCCCTACAGTCAAGCATGGTGGTGGCAGCATCATGCTGTGGGGCTGCTTCTCAGCCAAGGGACCTAGCCATCTGGTCCGCATCCATGGGAAGATGGATAGGACGGCCTACTTGTAGATTTTGGCCAAGAACCTCCGCTCCTCCATCAAGGATCTTAAGATGCGTCGTCATTTCATCTTCCAACAAGACGACGACCCAAAGCACACAGCCAAGAAAACCAAGGACTGGTTCAAGAGGCAAAAAATCAAGGTGTTGCAGTGGCCTAGTCAGTCTCCTGACCTTAACCCAATTGAAAACTTGTGGAAGGAGCTCAAGATTAAAGTCCACATGAGACACCCAAAGAATCTAGATAACTTGGAGAAGATCTGCATGCAGGAGTGGGCCAAGATAACTCCAGAGACCTGTGCCGACCTGATCAGGTCTTATAAAAGACGATTATTAGCTGTAATTGCAAACAAGGGTTATTCCACAAAATATTAAACCTAGGGGTTGAATAATAATTGACCCACACTTTTATGTTTAACATTTATTAAAATATAACTAAGCAACATAACTTTTTGGTTTGTAAGATTTATGCATCTGTTAATAAATCCTGCTCTTGTTTCAAGTTTGAAGGCTCTAACTTATTTGCTTCTTGTCAAACCTGCTAAATCTGCAGGGGGGTGAATACTACTTGTAGGCACTGGAAAAATGTAACAACATTCATTTGCTGAAATGGGAATAACCCTTTAATCTAACTTGGTTGGTCACTTTTCCATAAATTTCTTACATTAGTCATGTCTCTGCATTTTTTTGTACCTGTGTTTGTCTTTTTTTAAAAGATGCAGCCTTTCCATGTTCTCCCTAAAATTGCTGCAGACATATGAAACAAAGTTATGAGTGGATTTACCAAAAAATTTGAAATAAACATCTCCCAATATACATCTTCCAATTATGAAAATCACATCAGGCTTGACTGCAGAAAAATCTGCAACATAAAAAAGCAACAAAATCACAAGGATTTCACAAGGCTAAAATATCTGTATGAAAGCCGTAAACACAAAATACACGGCTCCAGGGGCGTCGCTAGGCTAAAAGATCCGGGGCACGTGCCCAGTGCCCCGAATATACTGCACACCAACTACACAGAGGCACCGCTGGCTGAGAAAGCAGAGTACTTGCCCTGGCACTTGCACTGCTCAGGGCTGTCACAGCGCGGCTCTATTCACTCTCGGTGCTTCTGCCCTACACTGTGTGAATTGGGACGCTTAGCATGCTGGCCTCGCCCCTCCGTTTAGCTCCGCCCCTCTTTTTCCTCGACCTGAATATGTCCTGCTCTTAGTCAGGTTTGCAGTGAGGGTGAGCTGCCTCCGTCCTAGAACAAGGAGCAGGTTAGTGAGTACAGTCTGCAGGCAGACACCCTGCTCACAGCTACATGAAATAAGTCACTCCAGGTCAGTGAGAGGCAGGCACAGGTGTAACCTACAACTCAGCACTCCAATACCTCACATCAGTGACCCGAGATGTCACACATACATGTATGCATAGGGGGCATTAATCAGCACTTCTATGGCAGTTTCTGTCATAAAAGCAATAAAATAACAAGTTCTTGCACACTGCAAGAAATCGTGATTATTTTTGCAGTAACACCACCTTGATGCCATGTGGCGAGGCTGCTGTCAGAGTGGGCAGGTAAGGGGCATTCCTGCCTGTGCCTGCAGAAGTACACTGGGTCAGACCTGGAGATGTTTTGCCTGGTGGCACATATACATTATAGGATTTTACATTGGTGATGTGACTACATGGCATCTCCTGCTTCACTACATATTACAGGAGACTCGGTGACCTGACTACATGGCATCTCCTGCTTCACTACATATTACAGGAGACTCGGTGACCTGACTACATGGCATCTCCTGCTCCACTACATATTACAGGAGACTCGGTGACCTGACTACATGGCATCTCCTGCTCCACTACATATCACAGGAGACTCAGTGACCTGACTACATGGCATCTCCTGCTTCACTACATATCACAGGAGACTCAGTGACCTGACTACATGGCATCTCCTGCTCCACTACATATTACAGGAGACTCGGTGACCTGACTACATGGCATCTCCTGCTCCACTACATATCACAGGAGACTCAGTGACCTGACTACATGGCATCTCCTGCTCCACTACATATCACAGGAGACTCAGTGACCTGACTACATGGCATCTCCTGCTCCACTACATATCACAGGAGAATCAGTGACCTGACTACATGGCATCTCCTGCTCCACTACATATCACAGGAGACTCAGTGACCTGACTACATGGCATCTCCTGCTCCACTACATATCACAGGAGAATCAGTGACCTGACTACATGGCATCTCCTGCTCCACTACATATCACAGGAGACTCAGTGACCTGACTACATGGCATCTCCTGCTCCACTACATATTACAGGAGACTCAGTGACCTGACTACATGGCATCTCCTGCTCCACTACATATCACAGGAGACTCAGTGACCTGACTACATGGCATCTCCTGCTCCACTACATATTACAGGAGACTCAGTGACCTGACTACATGGCATCTCCTGCTCCACTACATATCACAGGAGACTCAGTGACCTGACTACATGGCATCTCCTGCTCCACTACATATCACAGGAGAATCAGTGACCTGACTACATGGCATCTCCTGCTCCACTACATATCACAGGAGACTCAGTGACCTGACTACATGGCATCTCCTGCTCCACTACATATCACAGGAGAATCAGTGACCTGACTACATGGCATCTCCTGCTCCACTACATATCACAGGAGAATCAGTGACCTGACTACATGGCATCTCCTGCTCCACTACATATCACAGGAGACTCAGTGACCTGACTACATGGCATCTCCTGCTCCACTACATATCACAGGAGACTCAGTGACCTGACTACATGGCATCTCCTGCTCCACTACATATCACAGGAGAATCAGTGACCTGACTACATGGCATCTCCTGCTCCACTACATATCACAGGAGACTCAGTGACCTGACTACATGGCATCTCCTGCTCCACTACATATTACAGGAGACTCAGTGACCTGACTACATGGCATCTCCTGCTCCACTACATATCACAGGAGACTCAGTGACCTGACTACATGGCATCTCCTGCTCCACTACATATTACAGGAGACTCAGTGACCTGACTACATGGCATCTCCTGCTCCACTACATATCACAGGAGACTCAGTGACCTGACTACATGGCATCTCCTGCTCCACTACATATCACAGGAGAATCAGTGACCTGACTACATGGCATCTCCTGCTCCACTACATATCACAGGAGACTCAGTGACCTGACTACATGGCATCTCCTGCTCCACTACATATCACAGGAGAATCAGTGACCTGACTACATGGCATCTCCTGCTCCACTACATATCACAGGAGACTCAGTGACCTGACTACATGGCATCTCCTGCTCCACTACATATCACAGGAGACTCAGTGACCTGACTACATGGCATCTCCTGCTCCACTACATATCACAGGAGAATCAGTGACCTGACTACATGGCATCTCCTGCTCCACTACATATCACAGGAGACTCAGTGACCTGACTACATGGCATCTCCTGCTCCACTACATATTACAGGAGACTCAGTGACCTGACTACATGGCATCTCCTGCTCCACTACATATCACAGGAGACTCAGTGACCTGACTACATGGCATCTCCTGCTCCACTACATATTACAGGAGACTCAGTGACCTGACTACATGGCATCTCCTGCTCCACTACATATCACAGGAGACTCAGTGACCTGACTACATGGCATCTCCTGCTCCACTACATATCACAGGAGAATCAGTGACCTGACTACATGGCATCTCCTGCTCCACTACATATCACAGGAGACTCAGTGACCTGACTACATGGCATCTCCTGCTCCACTACATATCACAGGAGAATCAGTGACCTGACTACATGGCATCTCCTGCTCCACTACATATCACAGGAGAATCAGTGACCTGACTACATGGCATCTCCTGCTCCACTACATATCACAGGAGACTCAGTGACCTGACTACATGGCATCTCCTGCTCCACTACATATCACAGGAGACTCAGTGACCTGACTACATGGCATCTCCTGCTCCACTACATATCACAGGAGAATCAGTGACCTGACTACATGGCATCTCCTGCTCCACTACATATCACAGGAGACTCAGTGACCTGACTACATGGCATCTCCTGCTCCACTACATATTACAGGAGACTCAGTGACCTGACTACATGGCATCTCCTGCTCCACTACATATCACAGGAGACTCAGTGACCTGACTACATGGCATCTCCTGCTCCACTACATATTACAGGAGACTCAGTGACCTGACTACATGGCATCTCCTGCTCCACTACATATCACAGGAGACTCAGTGACCTGACTACATGGCATCTCCTGCTCCACTACATATCACAGGAGAATCAGTGACCTGACTACATGGCATCTCCTGCTCCACTACATATCACAGGAGACTCAGTGACCTGACTACATGGCATCTCCTGCTCCACTACATATCACAGGAGAATCAGTGACCTGACTACATGGCATCTCCTGCTCCACTACATATCACAGGAGACTCAGTGACCTGACTACATGGCATCTCCTGCTCCACTACATATTACAGGAGACTCAGTGACCTGACTACATGGCATCTCCTGCTCCACTACATATTACAGGAGACTCGGTGACCTGACTACATGGCATCTCCTGCTCCACTACATATTACAGTAGACTCAGTGACCTGACTACATGGCATCTCCTGCTCCACTACATATTACAGGAGACTCAGTGACCTGACTACATGGCATCTCCTGCTCCACTACATATCACAGGAGACTCAGTGACCTGACTACATGGCATCTCCTGCTCCACTACATATCACAGGAGATGCCATATAATGACGTCAACACACCTCGACCCGCACAGCAAGACGAAGAGAGGGGGTATTGGGGTTTTTTAATCATACATAGGGGATGAGTGGGAATTAGTAGAGGCCATATTAGGGGCCGTAGGCATTAAGGGTGGGTGGCATTAATACATGTCAGGCCACATTTAGAGAAGTTACTATAAACAAACCAGAATGTGAAGTATATGTGTACTATATTTGGGGGGCATTACAAAGTCTTGGGGTCAAAATCAGGACAGAATACTGTGTAGGGCCACAACAGGCATTATATAGGGAAGGAATGATAAAGAGCTTACAGTGTGGGAAATAAAATGGGGGGATGTTACAACACGTTATGCTAGGGAACATTATTTGTGTGTTACTACTATTTTCAAGAGGCTCTCTCTGTAGCAGCATTGCAGTATTTGGAGGGGCGGTGTTGGGGATAGCAGCAGGATAACACTTCCAGGGGACCAGGATGTATAGAACAATGTGAAAGTGAAGAGCATACTGCAGCACATTTATTAAGAACAGTGCAGTCTGTACTCTGTGCAGTGTCCTGTGTAGTCTGCAGAGGGCGCCAGATTAAGGATTTCTGGCGGCCCCTGCACTGCCCCGACAGAGGGCACCAACTTTTTTTGTTGTGCCTTTAACATGCGGAGTGCGACACACTTCTGTCGGACTTTGCATGTTAAATGTGGTGCACGGTCCGACTGAGCATCGGACCGCCCCGTTCGGTGCAGAAATTTGTGTTGCGACACAAAATGGTCACACGTGGTAGTCTTTACCTAATAGAGAAAATAAGAAACAAGAACAACTACAAACCGAAGACACGTTGGTCCACATTTATCAAAAACAATGCAGTGTGTACTATGTGCAGTTTTCCTCAAGATAGTGTAGAGGGCGCACATTATTCATGAATCTGGCGCCCCTTGCACTGCCCTGACAGAGTGCACCAACGTTTTTCTGGTGCATCTTTAACATAGGGCGTGCAATTTAATTCTGTCGTACAGAATCTGATCTATAAATGTGGTGCACGGTCTGACTGCGGCAGGGGATTTAATTAATGTGGGCCATCATAAAGCAGTCATTAGATGTTCTCCTGGGTATTCTGTAGTCATACATAAGAACAGTTTTTTATGCAACCACGTATGATGGTGACAGATGGAGGACCGGTCACTACTGAGAATCCGGTACATAAGAATTTGGGCCTGTGCCCCAGATCTTTTACTACCCTAACAACGCCCCTGCACGGCTCCTTTATGGAACTGAACTATAATCGCTACTAGACCCCATGATCATCTAAATTTGGTCATATAGAACCTTACACTAAGCCACATTACATTGTGTGAAACCGGCCTTTTTCTGTATTTACACTACATCCAAGTATGCACTTTTAGATGCAAATGGTCTCCATTTCCAGAGGGAAATTCTCATTTGTTATGGTTAATGACTCAAAGTCTCTGTTAAAAGAATTAAATTTAAGATTCAGCTTCAGAGTGGGATCCAGGATAAGAGTTGTAGTACAGTAAACTTTGTAAGAATAAAAAGATGCCTAACCCAGCTTCAAGTTACCCAGGAGAGCTTAAGCCCAGCTGTGCTGAGCTCTTAGAACAGCAGGGAGGGATAAAAGGGAATCTAGCTCCAAGTCTTGGAGCAGAAACTGAAATGCAAGCCCAACCCTACAACAGACCGCAATGTGGGGTTGCGAAAAACTATTTCTATCCATTGAGCCCATGAAACTCTCTGCGCGCCAAGCTTTCCTAGAATTCTGATACAAACGGTATATTCCAATCTATAGCCAGCTGTGGCATCTTTCCGTATTTTCCTTGAGAGGGATTGGCGAATATGTGCTCTTTTAGAAATGTCTGTTAAGTTTACACGATTATTTTATGGAACAAAGAATTAATACTTATAGCTGGTGCCAGAGCGGAGCTCTATGCAGCAGATTTGCAATAAGAGGCCAGCTTAAAAAAATCCTCAAACTCTCAAATATCACCATTTTATTTGCAGTACCTTGTCTGATAGTGATTATGGCCGGTTACTGGCTGCCAAAAATGACTGGAACCGCTTATTTTCTGTATGGCTCAGGGAAAACTACTGGCTCAGCATGCTAATAATACTGTCCTCATTTGACACAACACGCACTATATATTATTATTCTCCCTCAATGTTTTTCTGCAAATTCTTCTTATTTTCACCCCCTCTTGCAAATAATTAATCTCAGACGGTACATGTGGATTACCAAATCAAATGCAGTTCCCTATACCAAAAAGTGGGCAGCTTATTGTGCCTCGCTAAATGGGTGGGGGACCGAGGAAAAGAGAGAAAGTTTTGCAAACAATTTTCCAGGACAATAATAATACAGATAGTCACATGGACAAGTGGCCTGAATGCACAGGGTTTATACATTCATTTTGCCATTTTAGAGAATGAAAAAAATTGCAGTCAAATATTGTCATATAGTAAAATCATATTACCGGTAATACACAACTTCAAAGACTTGTCATATTCTGACCATTTACTGATGTCATAATGCTCAGACATGCCAACTAGTCTTACAAGAAGACAGGTATCACATTTGAGGGCGTCTCCTTATGCAGGGAATATACAGCATTGGGATGGGGCTAATAGAGCATGTGATCTGCGTGCTGGGTACTATGAGGAGCATTAACAATGTCTTCTGCCACTGGTAGAAATCAATATGAAGTATGATAACCCAGGGGCACTTACTCACCGTGACTGTAGTAATCTTATATTTGTTATCAGTAGCCTCTTCCTTTCTGAAATCAAATATTAAAATGATGCTAATGTGGCTGAAAGGCTCTGGGGGGCAGTGCCAAAGCCCCTTCATGTTATAGATTCACAGGCCGTTACACTGTGCAGGAGTGCTTGCCGCCTACCACTGTGTGCTAAAACTTACTCTGCTGCAGTGATATTACATCAGGCAAAGGGAGGCAGTGTAACAAACTTTGAAGTCCGAGCACTGATGGACTCTGGTTACTCCGCCCAGAGTCATTATGGATCATTAACATAGTTTTAAAAGTTGATTTTAAAAGGAAGGAGGCCATTGATAAATATAAGACTATTACCAAAGTAACGGTGCCTGGATCTATGAGTAAGTGTCCCTGGTTTATCATAATTGATTTTGACGGTAGATTTTCTTTAAATCTAGAGGTGGGTTGATAGCAGAACTGCTATTAACTTATTGATCATCTGGTTAACCATCAATTATAGACACACCCATATACATACTATCCATTAGAGTCATTTAAAATGAGCATGCATGCTCAGTGATACCGGTCAAGTTCTAAAACAGCTGATGGTTGCAGGTGCCATCCGGATATCTATTACTTTCCCTAAGTAAAGGTTGTCGGAAAAAAAAAAAAATCCTGGAATATTTCTTTGCGCTATTTTCACAACATCAGTGGATATCCATTTTTGGGCTTCGTTACAAAGGGGAAAACAACACTCATAATGCAAACTTTTTCTATCCGGGAATTTTAATGATATTTGTGGAAGAGGCAGAATTTGGACTTCTAGTAGACTTCCATTTATATAATTTCAGTGACTGAAATTAATAGATCTGTTAACATGTCCATTGATGTCAATGAACTTTTTATGGGTTCACATCTCACTCTTTGCATCCGTTAGACATACGCTGCAATGTATACATCAAAAAAATTTTAAATTGCCATTTTTGGTCATATTATACTTTTTTATGTACAAGTTTTATCTGTTGCCTCCGTTTTTACACTTAAAACATATACTTTTTTTAACCTCTTTGTAAGCAGTATGCAAAAAGCGTGATGTGAACCCAGCCTGTTAGTTGAAAAAACTGTACGGAATCTGCACAACTATTTTTTTTTCCATCTGAAATAATGGAAGTGCAATGGAAGTTTTGCAGACACACACTCAGGGAAAAACCACTAAAAGTCCACCGACATTAGTGGAGATTTTAACTGATCTGTTAGTCTTCTGCTCAAAGTGAAACTTCAAACACAGGTGTGAACTGGGCCTTAATCTTAAAGATGTACCAAATTCATCAAACATTGTGCAATACATTTACAATAAATTTGGTACCAATATCAGCCATATAGACCTCTTGATAAATTTCTTTTGTTTCCACATTTATGAACAATGATGGATACAGAGGAAGCTTTTAAGTGCACAGATGGTACCTTTACCAATTGCTAGATTGTATCTCTTCCCTGTATATTGTTAAAGGAAAAAAAAAAGTTGTATTGGTTGTAGGGCTATGCACAGGACTTAGAGGTTCAGAAAATTCTTCAGAAGCAGATTATCTTCTTAAAGTGATGTCTATTTCAAGAAAAGAACTTTTAAAATGCAATAAGATGATTAGCATCTCCAGGTTTTTGCCTTGAAGGTAGGTAATACAGTACAGCTGGCGGATGAACAGTTAAACCCAGGTCTGTGTATTCAGCTGGGCTGCTCAACTTCTATTCCACTTCAAGGTAGACTGTTTGATGTGGTTACTTAGGTAGTGAAACCCAAACTATTCTATGTTCATTAGCAAAAGAATGTATTTTATTAACCCTAATAAGCTTTTACTTTTTTATCATAAATCATATACAATGATACTTCCTTCATCTCGCTTGGGTCAACAAAATAACTCGGAATTCATGTTGTGCTTTGATGATAACTATATCCATGCAGGATTAGTGTATCCTAAATAATTCCCAGCACACTATTCTCTCTTTCCCAATACATTCTTATAATGAGTTGGAACTAAAACCTCTTTATGGACTCTGCTTTCTAACCTGACAGAGCCTGCTCAACAGATGTGGGTCCATAATTGCAAAAAAAAAAAAAAAAACCTTCCAGCTACAGTATCTGTAGTTTCAGATGAGCCAGTCACATGAAGAATAAATCCAGTTTTGCAATAATTTACCCTCTAGAGCCATCGCGTTCTTCCTAGCACCGGTGGGATACAAGCCGGCTCCAGCATTATTAGTGGTAGACTTAATGCATTCTACAGTGGGCAGCGGACATCTGTTTTTAGGATTAGCTGAAAGTTTATTGACATCAGTAAAAGAGCTAAATAATATGGGCCTCATAGAATTGACTTGATGAACACTGTGTAATAATGTCAGAAAATCATACGTCTTCTTTCAATAAATTTCTCCATCATGTAGAAATTGCGGAGATAAAAACTTCTCAGTCCTCACTGCCAAATAACAGCGCTAAAGCGCAGCTTTACTTTGTTACATTGTATCTACTAATGTCTTTGTAATAGACCCCTCTGCTCAATCTACCCTTTAGACCCATAAGACACTTTTTATAGAAACTACCAGATTGATCTAAGATTCCTCCTTCTAACAGGAAAGATGAACTTGTTTGAAATTTATAAGGGACATCCCTTGCTCATATCCATTTTAAAGCTACTCTTCTCATTCTGCTGGGTTACTAGAGGACTCCTGTATACACCTGTTAGATGCCGCTTCACTTTCTGCCCATCAATTTAGTACGTATTTAGTATTTATGTATTTGCATAAACCTATCTATAACTGTGTAACAATTTGCCGAAACACTGTGTATAAAATAATATTCCCCCAGGGGATCAATAAAGGTGTACTGTATTGAAAATGAAGAAATTTAGATATGTTATTGGCAACCTAGACATGTTTTAATTTAGACAGATTTTTTAAATCTCCCTTTGGATCTATCCAGGACCAACCCAGGTACCATAGAATCATCCAGTGATCTCAACTTCTGACACAACATTTGGGTTCCAAATAAATGAGTCAGTAAAAATGAAGCTGCATTGAACCATCCATTTACTACTGAAGCCTAATTTTCATGATGCATTTCTAACAAAGTTTCCTATGTAATCAAGTTCTAATAATTGTGCATAGGAAGATTTGGAGAAGTAGGTATTTTTGTAAATGTATATGATGACCCCATCTAGACAGGTTTTGCTGAGAATAATTGAATGTTATACCATACAACACCCCAGGAAGGCTCTGGGATAAAAACAAAAAATATGTTGAAGTTTTCATGGATTTAATTAAAAAGAAACTGAACCTTCCTAAAGTTTTTGGCATAAATTAAGCTGTCCATACACATAAGACAGATGTCGTCCACACCTTTTGGGATTAGTTGATGATCTAATTTGTAGGAGGGCAGTTTGACAGTCCTCCATGTTGATTTCAACATGCCAAATCCATTGCTTTGCAAAGAGATAAGTGATATCAGAGGTTTCTGGCAGCATATTAGCTCCATATTGGTCAATGTGCAAGTTAATGAGGAAGTGTTGAGAGATCGTGATTGACCAAATGCTTATTTGTCCAGCAGCTATCTCCTGAGTTCCGCTTCTATATTATACCACATGATCTAAGATGACAGAAAGGACACAAGGGAAATCAGAGAAAGATATGCTCAAAATGACATAGATAATGGTAGGTAGCAGTGCAAACACTACTGGTCAAACATGTACTCAACCCTGAGTTCCCAAAACCACTACTTCCCGGAACCTTCATATGAACATGAGCTTTCTTATTATTAAACTCCTCTGCTGCAGATGTGTGCTGGCCCGATATAAACTTTTTGGTGATCCCTGCAGTTTAGAGACCCCTATCTTTAAGCCGCTCCAAGGTCATGGGACCTCAGAGCGTTTTTGTATTTCTTGCCTCAATCTTTCATTTAGTTATCAAAAGGGAGTTCTCTGGAGAGCAGAAGTTCACCTTCTGTCTTACTGTGCCATGTAGAGTGTTTTTCCTCTTTAAGGACAACCCTTGACAAATGTCTGGAATTTATACTCCCATGATGGCTAAACTGACAGTCATTTCCTCCATCGACTGTATATAAATATGACCCCCCCCCCACACACACACACACACATCACTATTCTCTTCGAATTCTTATACAAAAGAACAGAGTTAAAAGTCGCAAAAATGGCGTAAAAAAGGCAAAAGTAGCTAAAAGACGACAATTTGGCTAGCTGAAACTATGATGCATGTGCCCCATAGACTTTTCAGCAATTTTTAATAAGTTAAACTGCAAAATTCACTAGAGCACATCATTCCTTGAATGCCAAGGAAGGCCTTGTTAAAATATCACTTTTAACTTGTCAGCACTAAAGGTGGCAAAAAAGCCCAAGTCCAGGGCTAACAGCTCAAGGAAACAGTTTCTTCAGTAGAAATTGCCAAACACATTACAAAGACAGGATTGTTTTCTGACGTTTATTATTCAGAAATAATTCCATTAAGAAAAAGTATTGTGTTTTACAACATGAATCAACAGGGGAATGGGAGGATGCCCAAGCACAATGGGGTCTTCAAGAACTCCAGGCAAAATACCATCATGTTCCCAACTGCTGGAGCAGTGTTATAACTGGCAGTGCTAAATCTGTTTATGGATGCATGTTGCGCATTCAGTTTGGTAAAATCGATGAGAGACAATTTTCCAGGGCACAGGAAGGGAGGACTAGTAGGTGGTGTTAAGTAATTATTGGCAAGAACCATAGTTAATGTTAGATGATGGTAACGGACACTGAGGATTTCATAACCGATGTCAAGTTTGAAGTTACAAAACCTACACTTTTATAAGAAAATTGTGTTGGAGTGAAAGCCAAAAACATCTGGCTGACGGCTTAAAAAAGTTTTTTGGGAACATGAGCGGTAAAAGAAATACATAGGGACCATTTGTTTTTTTAACAGACAAAAATCTTAAAAGTTACACTTCTGTCAAAGCTAATTCATTGAGTAATACATGGTGCAGGGCCTAAAGTATCCATAAGTATAAGATATTCAAAGGCGTAATTCAATAAATCAGTTGTGACTGGATTGTTACTTTAAGAAGTGTTTTCATAAGTATAAGTTGTATGAAAAGAGTAGTCTCATCTCATGAAGGGCTCTGAATGAGAGGCAAGAATAACGGAGCACCTCATAACCTCGTTTTCTTCTAAGTTTTCCATCATAATGCTGTAAGTTCAGTAATGGGAAAATGGTCAATTTTATATGGTCCCAGATGTCACGACATCTGATTGGGCAAATCTCGAATCAAAGATTTTCTTTCTTTAAAAGGTATTTGGAAAGATCTCTGCACTGTTCATTCAGATATTTGTATACTGTAATATGGTTTTAAAGGGGTTGTCCAGCCTATAAAAAAATTATATATCCATCAGGAGACAGAGGCGGGTGTAAAAACAAACGAAAAAACATGCTTACCTTCTCCGTAATTCTCGGGGGCCACTGCCCGTCAGGCCGTGCTGCTGTTATGCCATGCTGCCCCCCCCCCCCCAGACAACTTTGTCAATCTACTCTGTACCCACTGTACAGCTAACCTTTGAGCAGATGGCCACATTTATACCAAATACTTCTTGTGTGGTCTGACTAGCAATTTGTGCAGAGGCAAACTTATGTGGTCACCTATGCCTCTCTTGATGCATTCCATGATTTTATTTCCTTTGGCAGCAGCTACCTGGCATTGGTCACTAAAAAATGAGTTCTATCCTAAAGTCTTATTCAGAAGCAGTTCTAACTGGCATTTTATTATTTAAAACATAACTTGTTTCATCCAGTTGTGCTCATCCAATGCCTGTAGCCCTACTCTTATCCCTTAAAAATATTATATAATCCGGATTACTTTACAAAGCTTAATATCATCTGCAGATATTGATATTATACTCTGTAAATCTTCTACATGATCATTAAAAACATATTAGAAAAGAGGTACTGACCCATGTGGTACCCCACTAACTTTGCATCCTAATAAGACTGTGTTCCATCAATTACCACTCTTTACTTATGTTTTCCAGGAACCTATGGATAATGAATGACAATACTTTTCTAGAAAAGAGTCTTAATAGACCATGAGATGAACTAAGCAGCTGCTTTTTGTAAAGTGATGGTACCTTTTCCATTCTTGACAGATGGGGCTGGAGAAGGGAGGGTGTAATACTAAACAGTCTGTTCGACCAACTATATTCTAATAAGTAATAAAGGGAAGAAACATGTTCCTAATTTATTCTCTCCTGTTTGGGACAGACCGAAAATATGCAATCCAGCACATGACTATTGCAAAATCTTGGAATGCAGGTTATTATCCAGCTTCAGTATGTCAACAAAATCCTAAAAACAAAAGACAAAAACTTTTCAAGTTCAAACATGAAGAAAGATTTTTATTATAAACTAGGTCCTTGCTGTGTCTATTGGTTCTGCAGACTGGCGGCCTACATAACATAAATCTACAAGTAATGCTACTAAGCCTTTACTATGACCAATAACTGTGTTATTTGGATTGGCCAAATGGTTGTAGAGACATAGAGAGCAGTGAACTTTTCTAAGTAAGAGCCTGCAAATAAATCAAGAAATGCAGAAGCGTCTTTATGCAAAAAAAAAAAAAAACAAATACCAAGACTTTTGGAGCAGCAATAAACTTTAGGCAATCGGGTCAGTTTTCTATGGAATGTTCTCAGAAATTTTGGGAACATTTGTGTTTTTTGATCACAAATGTACATCTTATATAAAGAAGCCATAAATATATAATATGCGTATGGTACAAGCACATACACTAACAAGTCTCTCATTTCATAGAAGGGCTCCTGATCATTGGGTCAACCTGCTACTTATTAAACTGCATTAAGTTGGAAGTTGGGGGTCAATGTGACATCCAACACAAGTTCCAAAAAAAGCGATGAGTATCCCGACCTTTGGGTATTGGGCCCGAGTTAGGCGGCTGTGCAGCAAAATATAGGACATGTCCTATACAGGCAGTCCCTGGGTTACGTACAAGATAGGGTCTGTAGGTTTGTTCTTAAGTTGAATTTGTATGTAAGTCGGAACTGTATATTTTACAATTGTAGCCCCAGACAGAATTTTTTTGGTCTCTGTGACAATTGGATTTTAAAAATGTTGGATTGTCATAAGAACCAGGATTAACAAGCTTCATTGCAGACACATTTAATAACTATGATAGCCGTTTATTGTAGCCTAGGGCTAAAGTACAGTAAATTACCAATATCCAGAGGTCCGTTTGTAACTAGGGGTCGTCGGGTGTTCTTAAGTAGGGGACCGCCTGTATTTGGGCAGATTTGCGGCCCAACCACTCATCTGTTTATAGAGGGAGGAGGGATGAGGAGCGATCACCCTTCCCACCTCCTCCTCCTGGTCCCATGATCATCCGGTATTCTGTCTAGGCGAGCACATGGCCGTCTGCATGTACCCTTCAGATAGATTGCCTTCATAAGGTGGGCCCAATTTCAATTAACTTTAGCCCACAGTATGCTCAGCACAGGAAAAGTGTAGCAAGCTTCTCCCAGAAATGTGTAGTGGCAGCTTATCATGAAATGGAACATAAATAACATAGTAGCCATATATAAAATTCAAGACCTCAAATCCGCCAAGCTCCCGACAACAGCCATGAGTGGCAAATCAGATAGCTTTTAGGTATGGCATAAGGTAATTTATCATTTATGATCAGCTTAAAGGAATCTACCATCAAAATCCAGCATGATAAACCAGGAACACTTACTTATGTTGTAACTTCCTTCAAAAATCAAGTTTTATGATGCTCCTGAGCCAGAACGGCTCTGGGGGATGTCACTAGAGTCCCTCCATGCTACAGATTTGCATGATGTTACGCTGTGCATGAGCATTTCCCCCCTCCCACTGTGTGCTGAAACCTCCTCTGATTACACCAAAGAATGGAGAGGAGGTGGTGCTAAGGAGCTGTGGAGGAGGGGGAGACAGTCAAGCAGTACAAAGCACAAAGGAGCTCTGATAACACACTCCAGAGCTCCACAGATGTATTAGCGTAATTTTCAAAGTTGATTTTAGGATAGAGGCCATGGATAACAAAAATAGGAAGATTACCGCATTCAAGGTGACTGGATTTATGAGTAGGTAGCATTCTTGATTTTGATGATAGCTTTCCTTTATGGTTGGTTTCAGATGACCATTACAGGCGGTCCCCTACTTAAGGACACCCGACTTACAGACAACCCATAGTTACAGACGGACCCCTCTGCCCACTGTGACCTCTGGTGAAGCTCTCTGGATGCTTTACTATAGTCCCAGACTGCAATGATCAGCTGTAAGATGTCTGTAATGAAGCTTTATTGATAATTCTTGGTCCAATTACACCAAAAATTTTGAAACTCCAATTGTCACTGGGGCAAAAGAAAAAAAATTGTCTAGAACGTCCATTATAAAATATACAGTTTCGACTTACATTCAAATTCAACTTAAGAACAAACCTCCAGACCCTATCTTGTATGTAACACGGGGACTGCCTGTACACAGTCTGGAACTTTTGCATTTGTATTATGAAGATGAATACAAAAAGAATTAATACAAAACCTACTATTGTTCCCCAAGTTCTGTAGACCCATGATAGGTCTAAATTTAAATATACTTCACTATTAAATTGATAAACAACCCTTTGAAAGCTACAGTAAAAATATTTTTTAACAGGCTCCCGAAGTACAATTTATCATTTACGGCTTAGATGAGGAAGAGGATTTTGGCTAGGGTCCAGCTAAAGCTACAACCTTTGTAACCTCTGAAGCCATGTTCCTAAACAAGATGTATCTCAATACTTAACTGTGAGATCAAAAGCACTTTACGACTTTCTCTACACATCAAAGTATTTGACATTACAGTGTAGGTTCTATGGGGGTAGCTTTCCTTTCAAGAGTTACTACTGAGTAAGGGTACATTCACATGCGGTATGCCCGCCATGCGGGCATACCGCCGTGAGTCGGAGTGGAGGAGGAGGTGACCCCTCCTCCCTCCATAGAGAATAGCGGGACACGGCCGCACACATATGCTCTATCTTTTTGCGGTGTGCGGCCCGGATCATTGCCGTGCCGTTATTGCCGTCTATGGGGACGTACATGCGGCCTCAAATTTGCAGCCGCATGTACGTCCCCGCAGGCGGCCTTGTGAATAAGCCCTAAAGGTATTAATAGTTAAAGGGGAATCCGTCAACAGAAATTGACCTAGTTGATTAAAACCTTCAAGATTATGTTTCTTTTGTGGGCCATAGAGGTGGCATCATCTAGAAAATATACTCTGAATGGAGATGTAAATTGGTTGTATAAAGTAGGAGAGTTGATCACTGAAGTCCAGCTCTCCTCCCCTCAGAACATCCCCTTTTCTGTGATTACTGTAATTTATCAGACTTTTGGAGAGTCAGGTATGATGTTCATGTATGCCTAAGGGTGTCTGTTACAGCAAAGGGGGCTTTCTGGGGTGTGGAGAGCTTGACTTCAGTTTTAAACTCTGTGCCACTGTGACTTTATACAGTGTTTATACATCTCACTTTAAAAGAAATTTTATAGGTGATGACACCAAACTCTCTAGATCTGTCTCCAGATCAAGGAGACATGATCTGGTAGGTATTAAACTACTTTAGAAACAGACTGGTAATTATGTCAGGCTGACAGGTTCACTTTAAGATCAATAAGATATGCACTTAACTACAATCAATGGGGAAGATGTTAAGTAGAGCAGGATACAATATTACAGTCTGGAAGGTTTTCCTAGTGCAGCATTCCAGCTCAGAGAGGCCACTAGTTTTAGAATTGTAACAAGCATTTTTATTTTCTTTAGGTGGACCCTGTGGTTTTCACTTGGCCTACTTTTTGTGACTTTATCTTTCGGAATGTTGCACATCTGCCAGGAATGTGCTTAATGAATTAATTTTTTTCAAAGTTTAAATTTTTAGGGTTATTTGGAGGAATCTGCTGAATAAATAAATCCCTGCCATTTTTACTTTCCATGCAATAGCTATTGTTTAAGCCTCTGTCGTAGAGTCAATAGCCTCATGGTTAAATGCAAAACATAAACATGAGGCGTGGTTTTCGTCCAGTGGGAAAATATGACCCTATAAATCTAGATGAGCAAATTCAAAACAGTGACACAAGTCTTAAGTTATTGAGGCCACCGTAAAAACGCACGTCTTCCCAGACAGAGGAGTCTATGCAGAGAAGTGATATAATAATCTGGCTTCAGTCTTGTTTAGACTAGTAGGTCCTAAACATCCACTAGCACACCAAGTATAGCAATGAACGCCTTAGCTGGCACACTTGTAAAGATTCAGCCAGTGGGCCACTAAACGGTGAGGAATGTGCTCCGTCTGTAGATATAATGGAGGAACTAGTGAAAACATGTCACTATGTTGTGTGCTGCTTTACCTTCTGTGTATTGTCAGGAAGGTGGAGTGACATTGTTTCACAACAATGTAACTGTGGAGATACAACAAGCATGGAGTCTTCTTGTGTTTGCGGCCCTTCTGGGTGTCATAGCTAGGTTCTTGTGAAGTTCACTAGTTACCACTTTTGGTACAGTGAGCATTTGCCTTCCTTGTATAAAGAGTTAATCACATGCAGACTAATTTTCTGCCACATAACTAAAAAAAAAATAACTTTTGGAAAATTGACTTGTAAGATCAAATGATTTGGAATTTAAAAAGGTAACTATTAAAGGGGTTGGCTACAACAGGGTAGGTATAAAACCCTAATAGGTTCAACCTATGTTATATTTTAACCTTTTTCAAGTTTTTCGATCACCTACGGGAGCCATGAGTCATGTGATACTGGGCAGCAGGATTTGGGACTTTCAGTGATGACTTATGGAGGATGGAGAGAGACACATTTATCACTGTGATCTAGAAACCCCACTTTGGGCAGATTATTGCCCACAGGGTCTTTGGGGCAAATATATTATAAGTTTGACTTATAAGTTTGGATTTTCTGCTGGTCAGATGTATCTTAGCGGTATTTCTTGATTGATACATGTGACATTTGGTCTTTAGTGAATTTAAGACTTTTTAAAACAAAAAATCTCCAAAAGCCACAATCCGTTCTCTGCAGTGGCGTAACTATGAAAGGCAGGGCCCCATAGCGGATTTCTGAAAGGGGCCCCACTCACCTCTTAAAAAAATATACATACAGTATATACACTCCGTATATACACACATACATAAACTACCATATATACTCGTGCATCATATACATAGACATACAGCATATACACATCACATTTGCAAACACATTTAGAGCATATACACATAACAAATACATACATATAGAACATTTACACCAAATACCCCAGATTTCGGGTCCCCATAGCAACTTCTATGGCTGCTATCCCTGTAGTTGTGATCCTGGTTCCCTGCTAATTTTTAAGCCGGGTCAGGGGTAGCCTTAGATTTATGCCAAAATTTGCGTCTTTTTTGCAAAAAAAAGATTAAAGAAAAGACAAGCCAAAAGTTTGATACATGTGCCCCTATGTCCTATGAGCTGTTTTTCATGAATTCACAATGCTTCTTTTTTGGGATGCCCCCTAGTTCTAAATGCCTCATAGAGTGCCTTCTAAGTGTCCCAAATCTCAGCTCACTGCCCCCAAGGTCTGGTATATGGCAATATTATCCCCTCTTAGATGTTTATCACAAATCTATTCATCCCAAAAGACATAACCACTTTCAGATTAGAAAAGGAATAGATAGTTACGATCCCATCCCATCTTCCTGCATACAAGGCAAATGGCGGAGAAGGCAAATTTTGTGGCCAATAATGGCAGCATTCTACAAATCCTTTCTTAGTCATGGGTTTTTTGACTGCTGCCCAACATAGTTTGATTGGCGAGGTCTGGAATAAAAAAACCTTTGATCTGGCAGTCCTCCTTATACCGCAATTTGGATATATCGAATAATTCTGCATGTAAATCTATTTGGAAAATTCATGCATAATCTGTACATGTATGCATTTACCATAAGAGACCAAATATTTAGTAATAAGTACCGTATATGCCGGCGTATAAGACGACTGGGCGTATAAGACGACCCCCAAGTTCTGCCCTAAAAATATAGAATTTGGTATATACTCACTGTATAAGACTACCCCTCTCCCAAAAGAAAAAAAAGTCTGCTTAAAACTTTGCAAAACAAACAAGAGAGCAAGTGCCTGGTGATCATAACTGTAAGCTGCAATATTAATGAAGATCCGACATGCTTCTGTAAGTGCCGCCTGTGACCCCCAGCTCTGTGACGCCGACCGCTGTGACAGGGCGGCTGCATTAGCATACAGCACGCCGCCCTGTCAGCGCGTACTAAGCCTCTTCTAATGACTGTGAGAGGCGGACTGCCGCGCATGCGCGGCGGTCCCAGGAAGCGGCTCTCTGCGCGCTGACGGGGAAAAAAAACACCTCACACAGTGCGGCCCCCGTATATCCGGCGTATAAGACGACCCCCCACTGTAGCCATTATTTTAAGGGGTTAAAAAGTAGTCTTATACGCCAGTATATACAGTATATCAGAACACAAGTATGACTAGAATGATATGTTTATGTACTAATATTTGTAAATTTCAACAACATCTGGCTGAAAAATGTTGTAATACCACCACTTTCAAGAAGCTTGGAGAACATCCAACCCTACTAAGAACTGAGTATAATTGGTCAGTTACTACATCCCATGCCCCAACTATATTATGATCTTCCAGGCACAAAAGTTTTTTTGTTTTTTTTAAGATTTAAGGAACACTCTTTATGGTGCAGAGCCTGGAGGGAGAAGCAGGACTCATTTTCATTGTATTCCTATTTAATGAATCAGCTTTGACGGGAGTGTTCCTTTAATATCATATCCATAGAATAAGTCCTCAAAAACAAACTAGTGGGGTCCTAACAGCCACAACTGCAACACATCAGCGCTTCTCAGCATCTGATAAACAGGGTATGAAACAGGAAGCAGACATGTTAGTACTCTGTGTAGAGGTCAGACCAGGTTACTGCAGAATCAGTCGTCATATATTTCAATAGGAGCCAAACTGCAGTTACACAATTCAGCCACTATACTAAGAACGGTGCTGTTCATTTCCTGTTTCATTACCTGTTGAGCAGCTGACCATTGGGGGAGCTTGGATTAGATATTTGGACCTACTCTTTGGATATTTTTAGCCTGGAAGACCCCTTTAACTATTGTATACCCAAATTATTATGCGTTATTTATAACATTTGAGTCTTCATTTCTGACATGGGATCACTGGACCCTTCCACCAAACATTATCAGCAAGCAACTTTAGTTCTGTACTTCATTGAGTTAAGTTGTTGCATAGCTCGTACCCCTTTAGAATACATACATTTCATGGCGTATAAAAGGAGCATTGGAAGAAGAGCTTTGGATGACACTATCCTTATAGGAACAACCATAATGCCCCTTCAACTAGTCTGGTACAGGTGGTAGAGTCCAGTAGGGCAGTGTAGTGTACTAAATGTACCAGACTAAGGGCAGATGTACATGATGAAGATGGATGTCACTTTAATGGACCAGGCAACCAATTCATTAAAAAGTAGAGCATGTCCTGGCCAAAACAGTGCAAAACAGATGCCAAACAAATCGGCCGTGAAACACGTCTGCTTTTCACTACTGCAATCCGGTACGTTTCCGTACAGGAAGCCCAGACAAACATACAGCTGCGCACTGCGGAGGAAGTGGGGTGAGCACTCGACAGAGAAGAGTGTTGAAGCCCGCAACATGTCCTATATTTCATCGTGCACAGTCACGGTGCAGTGAGACAACCTGTGCTCACCACACTGCGACCAGACGCCATAGGCATCAATGTGGACCAATATGCGGCCACATATCAGTCCTCATTACATTTGGGTGAATGAGCCCTTACTGTGGTTTATGCGCTACATCCGAGGTGTATTATTGATTATTTTTATTGGAAATGTGACTACGCGTTTCAACACCGTAATGGCGTCTTCATCAGGTCAAACACTGTGGGGTTGCATAGTAAAGAACATAAAATATCATAGTTAGTAGTTAATAGGTTAGTAAACATAAACATAAACATAAAATGCGAATTTAAAACACAAAAATGAATGTAAAAGGGTTAAAACAAGAGTTAAAGCCAGGGTTAGGAGGTGTGTATGTGTAAAATGTAAAATGTAAACCGGGAGTCTAGTTTGAGATTGGACAGGTATTTGGTCAAATAGTTGGTTAGTAATGAGCATAATGGTAATAGTAGTAAATATAAATATATGAACAAATAGATAAATATATGAGATAGATGAGCTAAAGAAGGGTAAATTAAATGGTTGGTGATGAATGAATAGGTGAACATATGGATATGGTAATATAATCGGTGTGTATAGAGGAAAATACCTGCAGTGAGTCCTGCGGTGTCTTAAGGCAGATGCTGTGCTGCCTAAAGGTCCAATCCTGAGGTATGTAATGCTGAATGAGATCGGGGTGAAAAATGATAGCGGTGGGGTCAGATGGAGGATAGAGCTAAGAGCTTACTTACCGCTGCGTTCAGTGTGGCGGGGAAGAGGGCTGCGTGCTGTCACCGGCGCGGGATGGACTGAAAGCACGCCGGGAAGACACGCGGTTTTTTATTGATTGGTAGGCGGCTGGATCAGGGAGATGTGGGGGCAATGCGCCTGCGCGGGTTACGGAGCGGAGATGTGAAACGCGTAGTCACATTTCCAATAAAAATAATCAATAATACACCTCGGATGTAGCGCGTCTAACTCTTTGACCCCGTTTTTTCTCTATTTCTACACATCACATCTGGATCCACATCCAGCCCCGGGGTTTGACGCTGCAACTCCACTCCATTATCTCTCTCCCCCATTTTGTGCATACTTTTGGCGCCTGGCTCTAGACAAATCCCTCACAATTTTCTCCTCTCTTCCTCTTACTGTGGTTTAGATATGGTGTTTTAGGTTCTCTCATTTTCATTACTACCGTGTGTCCACCCAACCAAATTCTCAAATGTTGTTTTTTTGGTGACTGAGGCTGCACTGAGAGGAAGCCATGTTTGTTTACACCAACAAGGACAAAAAAAATTGAATTACACTTATTTAACCACCCCTTTACTAGTAGATTTCCTTTAGACTGTTACGCAACTATTGCACATCCATGAGTGGCCACGACCGCACATACTTAATAAAGGAATCAGGCTTCTACCATAACAATATGACACAAAAGAATGATAGTCATTCATAGGATTGGCGGCACCACATAGAATCCAGCGTGACTTCTAGAATTCTCCATTGCGGTAGCAAAATCTCCAACATTACTGGCTCATGCTGTATGGAACAAATTGCCAATCCCTTCTTCCCTTTTAAAATATACTTTTTTTAACCCCAGGCAGCAGAAACGTTTGCTGACACTTTGATTTCATGTCCCCACCCACAGCTTCTATCCCAACCGCAGAAAGAAAAACTGATGGTTGAAATGATCTCCCAGACAGACTGCCACATTTACAGGAGCTCTGGAAAGCAGCCTGTAATGTGCACAATGGGACAGCTCAGCGGCATGTAGAAACAAAGCTCAAAACAACAGCACAGTCCATGCTATAAAGTGATACGGGATACTTGCAAAACTAAAAAACCTCAGCAGCCAGAATGTAAACACACATGGTATTAAGTAAATGCTCAGCCGGAACAACTGCACTATTTGCTTAAGTAACTATGGATGAAAATACACAATTGCAACCAATCGTTGTAGACCTTAGTTTATCATTTACTAGGAAACATGGCCTAACAATAGTCAAGTGATAAAACATGTCCTTATGTATGTGAAAGCTGCATGGTGAATGCCAAAAATGACAGCTAGCCCTTTTAGGCTTCATGCAGCCTCCCATACCATATATGTAGCTCGGCCATCCAGCACAATTAACACCCATAATACAAGAAAAAGCTACATCGTTAACTATTAATTACTTGACAATGAATAAAACTTTTACAGCTGTCTCCATTGGCAAGTGACACCCGTACAAACATGTAGGTAGTGCTCTAAGACTTAAAACAGTGACGCAATAGAACTAATCCATACATAAGGCATAGGAGACATTCTTACAGAGCAAGGCAATATTTTTGGCTCGGGGCCCAAATCAACTGGGGAAACGTTTTACCTCCCGAGCCAAGTTCAGTACCAGATGTAGTTAATGTACAGCCCTGCAGATGGGAGGGGAGCATAGAACACACTTGTAAGAAAGGAGACAAAAAGATTTTTAAAAAAATGCAAAGACGTCTTACCGCTTTCGTTTTTCTCTATGACATCCACGAGTTCCCCAGCTTTCAGACTGATCTCAGAGTTTTCCTGCTTCTCATAGTTGGACACCACAACATATTGTTCCAGGATCATGGGTTCAGAGTTGCCATCAGCACCTGGGGATGGGAAAAAGCAAGCCGTAAGCCACCTTCCAGACATCGCTCTGGGAGAGCGACCTACGTCCATCCGATTCATGGTAGGCCAACTTGTCGACAGATTTGAGCCAATCAGAACACAACCTTGGCTTACAGCATAGGTCCAAAGGGCTGGCCATATAGATGTCTCCCTTTCTGGCCCTTGAAAAAGGAGCAAGGAGGAACATTTGATGGAAAGGGGAAAAAAGGAAAAAAAAAAAAGTGCAGGAAAATGGGGGCTATCAATCACAAGGCTTCATGTCAGAGTGCGTTCAGATCTTCATAGTATGACGAGCAATGACTGAGAAATTAAAAAAAAAATGTAGCGAGTCGAATTGCAGCTAGGACCCCGTATAAACTAATAGAGAAAGGAAACGGCTCTACTCTGCAAGGAAAAGTGCTTTCTCTTATGACTCCAGCTGGAAGTCAAGAGGGGACTGTAGACGCCAATCATATTCATTTGCACTGGAGTTCTTAAACAGAAACACATGAGTAAAACTGAGTAAGGAGGGAGGGAAGGGAGGGAATAGCCAGAAGGAGGAGGGGGGAGAAAATAGAGAAAGGAAGGAGGAGAAGGTCTGCACACTGTTTACTTCAAGCAGTAGAAGTAAAGACACAGCGCCATATTCTTTCTAAGAGGATTTTCCACATATATATTCTGCAGAAGCTTTTCAACCTTTTTTTCTTTTTTAACCCCTTTGGGGTTATCCCAAAAATAAGCAATCTGCATGTATAATCCAGCTTCTAGCCACAGTATCTGCTCTGTTCATTGAAAAATATTAAATTACCGTATATACTCGTGTATAAGCCGAGATTTTCAGCACAAAAAATGTGCTGAAAAACCTCGCCTCGGCTTATACACGAGTCAAAAATAAAAATAAATACATTAATACTCACCCTCCGGTGTCCCCGATGTTCCTCGCGGCTCCCGGCGGCTCCCGATCCCTGTCGCGGCTCCTTCTCTCTTCACTGGCCGGGAGATCGCGCTGGCCGTCGCACACTGTGATGCGACGCTGTCGCCGCGGATGACGTCATCAGCGGCGACAGCGCGCCATCACAGTGTGCGCCGGCCAGCGCGATCTCCCGGCCAGAGAAGAGTGAAGAAGCCGCCGGGAGCCGCGATGGGGATCGGAAGCCGCCGGGAGCCACGACGAACATCGGGACAACGGAGGGTGAGTATTAAGTTTATTTCTTTATCTGTATAGGGGCTGCTGTATACTACTGAGGGCAGACTGTATACTGATGGGGGCAGGCTGTATACTACTGTGGACAAGCTGTATACTATTGGGGGCTGTGCTGTGTACTACTGGGGGCAGGCTGTATACTACTGGGGGCAGGCTGTATACTACTGGGGGCAGGCTGTATACTACTGGGGGCAAGCTGTATACTACTGGGGGCAGGCTGTATACTACTGGGGGCAGGCTGTATACTACTGGGTACAGGCTGTATACTACGGGGGGCAAGCTGTATACTACTGGGGGCAAGCTGTATACTACTAAGGGCAAGCTGTAAACTACTGGGGGCAAGCTGTATACTACTGGGGGCAGGCTGTATACTACTGGGGGGCAGGCTGTATACTACTGGGGGGCAGGCTGTATACTACTGGGGGGCAGGCTGTATACTACTGGGGGCAAGCTGTATACTACTGGGGGCTGGCTGTATACTACTGGGGGGCAGGCTGTATACTACTGGGGGGCAAGCTGTATACTACTGGGGGCTGGCTGTATACTACATGGGGGCTGGTTGGCTGTATACTACATGGGGGCTGGCTGTATACTACACCCTCGGCTTATACTCGAGTCAATAGGTTTTCCCAGTTTTCGGTGGTAAAATTAGGGGTCTCGGCTTATACTCGGGTCGGCTTATACTCGAGTATATACGGTACATACGCATTTTACACAATACAAAAATGCTGAAAGATACCTTCAAAATCAATAATAAACCAAGGACATTACTCATAGATCCAGGCGCCGTTACTGTGGTAATCTTCTTATATTTATTATTTACTATGGCCTCCTTTGTTCAAAAATCAACTTTTAAAATTATTCTCCTAAGCCCATGGTGGTTCTGCGAGTGTTACCAGAGACCCTTCATGCTGTAGATTTACAGGCTGTTACAGTGTGCAGGAGCACTTCTCCCTCCCACTGTGTGTTGAAAAATACTCTGCTGCAGTGAGAATACAACAGGCAGAGTGAGGGGTAAGTGCTGAACAAGCTGGAGCATGGAGGGGCTCTGGTAATATATATAATATATATAAGAAGATTACCACTGCCATGGTTCTTGGATCTATAAGTAAGTGTCCCTGGTTTACTTTGCTTGATTTTGATGGTAGATTCCCTTTAAAGAAGTTTTCATGAGAAAGTGAAGAAGTCAGTTTTTAAAAAGTTGCCCTAAGAAAAATGCATAGAAATGACGAAAAAAAATATTAAAGTGTAAATGTCCCACTGGCCGTCCTCGTTGCTTACCTTGTGGTGACTGTGCGGCGCTTAGCCAGGGGACTGCCCCAGCTAATCATTATGGTTATGGCCGCAGTGGTTACTTCAGTACAGGTCCTAATCACTGCAGTCAAGCCTCAAAGATGAGTGGCAGAGTAATAGTGGGGATTTTATGTATTTTAAGTATTGGTAATTTCTTGCTATTTTATGTGGACAGATCTTGGAAATCCCCTCTAACACCATCTATCTACCATTACTAGTCACAACAAGCAACAATGTTTCCAATCTAAGTTTTGCACAACCGCAAGTTGTCACGTTGCCTTAAAAGCTATTATTTAAGTCATTGTTACCATTTACAACACTCTGACCTATTAGAAATGTGGCCATATTATCCAAAGACATTGACAGAAGGTGTATACAGGCCCATGACAGGCATTGGTGGATTTCTAGTTCAGTGAAGTAATTACTGTATACTAGGGTCTCTTGTGTATGGAATTTTTAAAAAGAATCTTAATTATTAGATATTATTTATAATTCATGCAACTTGAACAGGCACAGGTCTGGTAGCAATATCATAAATTGTTCGGCCCAAGCAGGGGTGAACCTAAAATGAGGTGAGCTATAGTACTGAACCCCCTCCACCTCATCCAGTAGTTATATAACACATTGGCCCACATTTATTAAAAACAGTGCAAACTGCACTAGGTGCAATTTGCCTGTGTAGTGTGCAGAGGACGCCAGATTCATTGTGGGGTACGTTCTTCATGAGCAGTGATTCCGATTGAGTGAACCAACTTTTTAGGTGCGCCTTTAACACAGAGTGCAACACACTTCTGTTGGACAATGCATCATAAATGTGGTTCCTGGCCCCAGTGTGCACCAGAACGCCCCTCTCAGTGCAGTACTTTGTGTCACGTCGGGTATAGTGCAGCGTCGCGGACTTAATAAATATGTGTGCAAATTGTTTGCACTGAAAAGAATTTGCAAAGTCAGACAATGGACACCATTTTTAAGTGTCAAATCCTAGGCTGACTGCACCCCTCCTGCTGCCCCCTTTAATGCTGTAGTTGGTGCTGCCTGAGGCAAGAGGCTCAACTCACCTCATGGCTGGTTCACTCCTGGGCCCAAGGTACCCCTGACCAAGACTTGTTATACAACAGTATAAACAAAGCCATGCCATCTCCAGAGAGTAACAGTGGCAGAAAGGGTCATTGAATGACCAATCCAGTAGTTTTATTAATGTGTGCTACTACGGTAAAAATGTTGGGATCCTACAAAAGTGGAGTTTTATATAATAAGCAGAGTAAGCACAAACTATATGTTATTTCCCATGATATTGTAAACATAAATGGGACATTTAATTATTCTTTCTAAATATTATGACTTTTAAGTAAGAAATTAGCAAATATTCCCATTTCCATTTTTATCCCATCACAACATATGTCATCTTTAATAGGGATTCCCACGCCATCTGCCATTATAGAAACACAAGTGAAATAAAAAATAAGTTACAGTCACAATTCATTTCTAGCAAAACAGGACATTTGTTTGTGAAGCGGGGACGATGCAGACATGTGACTGCCTGTGCTTGAAGTCATATGAGCCCCTTGTACAGTGAAAAAAGGGTATCTAGCCGATTGCATCACAGAAAACTACATTATGTGTAACAATTTTACATTTCTTAAAATATTTTTTCCAGTGCAAAATATGCAAAGACTCATATCTGTCTCTATACTACTTTTAGCATGTGACATTTTTAGACTGGATTAACTACTCTATTAAAAGTTTAAGAACATACATATCTAGGTAAGTTGTAAACTTATTCTATGGCTACAGAGGTGAAGAATAATAAAATCCATTTTAGCTGGATTTCTACTGATTAATTGCTTGCCTTCTTTGCTCACAACTGCGCCCCCTGCTTATTCAGTGTCTGCACAAAGTATGTGGGAATTCATTCAATTTCAATCCAGATTCTACTTGTCCTTGTTAAATTACATATATCGGGGAGGCATTTAGCCACCAATCTAGTTCAGTGATGGGAAGAAATCTATACATTTCCCTATGCTAGGAGATTCAACATTATGCTATAAACAATGGGGCAGATTTACTTACCTGGCCCATTCGCGATCCAGCGGCGCGTTCTGTGCGGTGGATTCGGGTCTTCCGGCGATTCACTAAGGCAGTTCCTCCGACGTCCACCAGGTGTCGCTGCTGCCCCCCTATTTCCGTCGCGTGCATGCCGGCGCCGATGCGCCACAATCCGATCGCGTGCGGCAAAAAGCCGGGGCAATACAGGGAAAATCGGCGCAAATCGGAAATATTCGGGTAACACGTCAAAACACGCCCTTAGTAAATAACCCCCAATGTTTTCAAAAGACAAGTAAGGAGTCACTCTGGGGGATAGGGTATAATATTCAAACTTGGGACATCCTCTTTAAAGGGTGGACACAACTGTACCTGGGACCTACATCTAGATTTGACAACAAGAAACGTGTGAACATTTGGAGGAACCGTCAAAGGTTAGATGGCAGAGGACAACTTTCAGGATCAAATCTACGAGTATTTAACTCAATTTGTTTCAATACGTATTTTAAACATATTTATAACACATTTTACAAGGACATGCTATGTTTTGACACAATGTTTTGCTCAATGGTCTCTAGAATACAGCATGCACTAAAGTCTATGCAAATATGACTTGTAGATTTTGCTACACAAAATTAGACATATTTTGCAAAGTATTTCACTGGAATTACAAAATCACAATGAAAATGTGTCCAAAAGCTGTAAAATGTATATGCAACACACATATAGTGGACAACAATAAGTTCATGTGTACATTATTATAACATGGATTAAGCATATTTCGGGCCCAACAACACAATTAGTACAATACATTTGAGTATGTTACTTCGACACATCAGTAGTTTTTCCTGTGCTGAGACCTAATTTTTAAGCCACAGCGGGGAATCACAAAAATGTACTGTTTAATGGGGGGTTGGAAGGTTTCGAGTTCTCTGTGCTATTTCAGGCTAACGTGATATAGTGTTATAAACATGATGCAAAGTACACATTTCCTCTGTAGTTGTCCACATGCACTGAGCACTATCTATAGTCATTTCACGATGCACACATGTGACACGCCAGGATACACAGCACACAAAAGTGTACTACCTTTGGCTTCAGCTTTTGGAATCTCACATAAACTGGACATCCAAACTTCAGGTATCCAGTGGAAGCAATGAAAAAGTTAGAAATAAATAAGGAGCATTAAACATTCTGTACAGTAAGGAATAACAGGCGGCAAATACAACTCTTACAGTTTCTATTACGTTTTGTTAAACCTTGGTTTAAGAGAACTGCAAACTTAATGAATTAACCTGCAGTAATAAATGCTTATAGGATTCAACGTTGATCACTAATAATGACTATTCTTCATAAAAATGTCTTAATTCTTCAGTTCATTCCCAAAAGAACAGCATATGGCAGTGGTGGCGAACCTATGGCACAGGTGCCAGAGGTGGCACTCAATGCCCTCTCTGTGGGCACCCAGGCCATCACCAGAGAGGACTCCAGGTATCTTCCTGCAGTCCCAGACAGCCAAGGACTTGCTATTTTAAAGTGATAGCACTCCCTGGGACTACCGGAGGAGTGGGAAGGTGTGGACAGATCTGGATTATAATTGTAGCTCCTGCTCCGACCCTGACAATTCTTCCTGTTTATGGGACCCTGGAGGGAAGCTACAATGATCATCCAAATTTCTTTTATTTTCTGCTTTATTGGTGTCCTCAAGGTGCAAAGATGAATGAAAGCAGTGACAGAGTAGGGAGTGTAAATCACTGACTTAAATTTCTGTGTTGGCACTTTTGCGATAAATAAGTGGGTCTTGATTGTAGTTTGGGCACTCGGTCTTTAAAAGGTTTCCCATCACATGCATATGGTATCAAAACTTCAGGTGATTCAATGAAAACAAATAGAATATGAATTGTGACACAATATTTGGTGTTTAAATCGCTTTTTTTTTTTTTTTAGACATGCGAGATATTGGCATATATTTTCTACACTTTCTAGCTTTCCATCTAAATTAAGCCTAAAGCCATGAAGGCATCATAACCTATCACCTGCCGAACGTTGTCCCATAATTTGAGTCAGCAGTGTTGGCTTTGGATCCAAATAAAATAACTTGAAAGCTTGTGTGCTCCTCTTGGTTGTTCACATTTGAATGGAAAGTGATCAACCGGCAACAAGGTGAAGCCAACACCCCATGAATTGGATTTGTAGTGCTTGGAAACCCACATACGAAAAATTAAGCTGTCGTTATATATTGTTGGAGGACCACAAAGATACAAGAAATAATGATTTCATGACGAAGATCTAGATGTTCTCCTGCTTTCTTATACACATTTTTGCAATAGGGTAACTACTTTCCATGTGTCCTAGTAGGTGGAGTATATGGCTTTAAGGGTGTACTAGATAGAGAGTCGGTGCAGTCTAATCTGGTAAATTCTATCAATGGAAAGCTTCTATATAGAGCAAGCTTTAACATATTCAGCTGAATCAATGTGTCAGAGCTAGTATCAATGAAGACCAAGATATAAGAGACCACCAATGGATCATAGTATTTGCAAGAGGAATATTTCCTGATTCATTATTTTATATAATTCTCAACGTTTGGTCAATGGTTTTTAGATTCTGGACTCTAATTATGGTTCCACCACTTATTAAAGGGGTATTCCTCCCATGAACTCAAGATTCTTAAATGTACTCAGGATAACAAAATAACACATTCTCTAATTCAGTGTTATTAACAAAAATACAACATTTCACAGATATAAGTCCAACCTATCAGTCCTGGTGCTTACAATTTTGGTTGCCCCTGGATCTGACCGTAAATCTTCTCACTATGGTTGGATTCTTCTCATGAATAGCTTCTCTTCTCTGCATGTTACAGTGTTCTCTGCCTCCTGCTACACGCCCCTGCATTACAACAACAGCTTAGACACTGGCACTTAGTACCGGCAAGCAGCATCGACTTACCCTACAAGCTAAAGGCAAGATAAGGTCTTTATGCAGGGGAAGAAAGCATATAGCCGTGCTGACTCTGTGTGTGTTATCAGTGAGCTAGAAGAGCTGAGAATGTCATTGTGTTTTTTTTTATCAATCTTATGGAACTCATCATCTCTGATCTGTCTCGGCTTTTTTTTCTATGTGTCAGATACTAATAGAATGTTCAGAAGCTAAATAAACCTGTAGATAAACCTGTACCCTGAAAATCTAAGTACATTGTCAGCACACAGCATCTCACAGCAAAGATGAATCATGTAGTGTCTGCTTAGAGAACTAAAATAACAATAACACTGATTAAAATAGTAAATTAAGGGGGTTTAAAATGATCTTAATTGTGTAAACATCACTAGGGGATTAAAATTTGTGAACTTTCTTTCACAAGAAATACCCTTTAAGAGTAACCTATTGATTTTAAGATTAAACAACATGTATACAAATCTAGAGGAAAGAGTATGTAGAGTATTTTAAAAAATAAACTAACCACAGGAAGGGCGACCAACTTCTGTGACCCCAATAATCATGAGAACTTGGGTCCTTTGCAGCCCCAAAACAACCAAAATTTTAATGTAAAAAATACTGTAGATAAACTGTAGATGTGTAATCTATATCCCATTGCAATGGTAACAGGTTTAATGTAAATCCAATGTAAATGACCTTTAGAAAATCTCTTTGGTGGGCCCAAACCAAGGAAAAAGAAAAACTAGGGAAACAAACAAGTCAGCAAGTGTTCTTGCAGTACTGACACATCTGGTTTTCATTTGGATTTCCTTTTAAAAACTTCAACATAAATTGTTCCCAGTGTTAAGAGGGGAAGAAAAAAAGATTTATCACTGAAGTGTGACGTATAGACTCCGGGAAAACCTGCCTGCCCTTGCAAACAAAATAATACACAAACTGAGGTACATTATTTTATGGCATGCCTTTTCGGCAAAGAATGTTCTGACATGAGGCTGCTTTAGGCAGTGATAAAAAGTTTAAAAAAAATTTACACCACAATTGTTATAGCAATTTGGGAACGTTTCAGATGAATTTGGGAAATTCAGTACATCCGACTTCCTATTTTTGTTATTACACTGCAGCATTTTCTTACAATTACAAGTATAAACTTTAAAGAGATTTGCCTGGCCAAGAATTGGCTTTCAATATCAGATCAGTGGGGGTCCTACAACCAGCTCCACCACAGATCAGCTGTTCTGCTCTGAGAATAGGACAAGGAAAGGCCAAGAATTGGTCCTCAATATCAGATTGGTGGGGGTCCTGCAACCAGTTCCCCCGAAAATCAGCTGTTCTCAACAGAGAATAGGACAAGAAGATAGGCCATGGTCCTCAATATCAGATTGGTGGGGGTCCCTCAATATCATATTGGTGGGGGTCCCTAAACCAGCTCAGCCCAACATATCAGCAGTTTTCGGGAGAGAATAGGACAGGGAGCAGACAACACTGATCTCTGTGTGGGTCTGGATATCCAAATACATGGGAGCTGACCTACAGTACCTGGTTGGACACTACACAGAGAATGTCTGCCTCCTGTTCCATACTCTGACTAGTTCCATTCTCCAGCAGTTGCTGAGAGCAGCTGATCTGTGGCTTTCACAGCATTGAAATACCAATATGACCCCCAGAACCTGATCTATCATTATATACATCTCTGAAACACCCTGCACTTCAGTATATTCAATCCCTGCTTTCATTAAGGTCGTGATAATATACTCAATGGGTATTTCTTATTCACTTTTCCCTATTTTTGTCACCTGTTGCACCTTCTAGTAGCACCTGGTGTTCTATTAATTGCCTTGGCCCTTGCCCACCTAAGGTGTCCAGCCCTTCTGAGAAGATGCCACATTAGTTGTGACATTTATTAATCAGCCTACAGAAGAGCAGGGAACTGGCCAATCGAACTAAGCTACTTTTCGACCACTGAACGGTGTGGCCATAGCAAGCATTTCAAGAAAATTGTTTTACATTTGTTTACAATAATTCATCATAATATATTTTTGATAATAACATGTTTGATAAACTACCCTACTTTTGCCCAAGCACAATGAATTATCTAAACAGGAGGCTGAGGCACAGGGCTAGATCTTCGCTATTGTATCTGGATTGAAAAACACCAGACATGCCAAACAGAGCCTGGTAGTGCATCCACTCAGTGGAACAGCTGAAGGCCAGAAAGAGGCGCTGCCATCATAAAGAAACTACTGTAAAGACCTCCGCCTATGACACTGGAGGGGTAGCAGGTGCTGTTAAAGTTGATAGAACTACATGTACTGACTAAAGATTATTTATGGTTGGCAGCTGCCATAAATATTGTGCCTACTACAATATGTACACAACTGTGTGATCGACTTATTACTGTACTTATATAGCACAATATCGCATTACCACAAAATAAGAAGTGTAAAAATCCATGCATAAAGCTACGTGCTTGAAGAAGCAGGGTAGAGTTTGTTCGTTTCTTTAGGATCATGTGATATTGATGTGCAATATTTTTTTTTTACATGGGATTTTATATAAATCTAAAAATGTAACTATAATGTAATGTAAAGACTGCAATGTTTTGGATCACGATAATAAAACTATGATATGACAGTGAATGGTGCTGCCCCATTGTTATCTCAGAAGACAGCGGTGACTCATACACTTTCCTGCCCTTACATGGAGTATGCTGATCACTACTAAGCTCTCCAGCTTGGGGCCCATTGACTTTTTATACAGATATGTTAGAATTATGTCCAAAGCTGGAAGTCGGGATTGAGCTTTGCGGTTACTAAATGAGCGTACAACTGGCAGCGTAACAGAGGGAGGGCTCCTCGACATATTGAGTCAGGATCTGCAGTGCCAGCGCAAAGAAGTCTTTGTATATATAAACCTACAATCCTGATTATAGAACGCTAACAGAGAATTGTAACCGAGGAAAGAGGATTTCCAACACTTATTCTGTGAAGTGCATGCACACAGTCTCTGTGGATCCATGGTGCTGTAGGCCTTCTGTGCTACACAATATGGTTGGTGCCTCCATAGCGAGTCATATTACTGAATTACTCCACTCTAAAGCAGGGTTGTAAAAATTGTATCTAAACATTCTTTTATTTATACAGTATATTGTAAATATCCGAGAATTTTAAAGTTATACCCCCCAGGCTCACTAGTAATGCCTACAAATGAACCAGAAACTCCCATTTTGATGTGGCAGGATGCTTGTAGTATTGTTTTAAAGGGTTTGTCTGGAGGTGCATTTGGTTTGGATGCATTTCAAAAAACAACATGTGACTCGTGTGAGCTGCAGGCTGCCTCCACATCGGGCCAGGGACCTATCACAGCCGTCCCTGCCCGACGATCACTGTGATTGGTCAGGGAATCCAGCCTGACCAATCACTGTTAAAGAGGGAGGGGAGAGCTGGTTCCCGGGTCTGATTCTGTCATATTTCGTGACAGAAGTGACAGGATCAGAGCTGTGAACCGAAGCTCTGTCCCCTCAGTGTGTGGAAAGTGCTCCCTCACAAACAAATACCCCCCAAAACCCACTCCGACCCCCTGCACACCCCCGCACTTGGTACAAAAAGGTTGCAGTGCATTTAGTACAAACTGCATTGTATAATTCCTTTATCATTTACCGCAAGACCCGCCAACAAGTAACCTACTTGGCATACCAAGAACAAGTAATTAAGCAATTACTGTTCTTAGAGGGTGAAAAGGGTGCGAGCACATCCCATACCATCACGCCAGCATAATTGTGCCAGGACAACATTTCCCATGTGAGATCCCCCCCACAGAAAAGAAAAGACGGCCATACAAAAAATGCTGTGTGTGTTACAAGAAGGGAACACGCAAAGATACCAGTTATCAATGCGACACTTGCCCAGATAAGCCAGGGTTGTGCATCAAAGACTGTTTCCGTGCTTACCATACTTCCCTGGAATATTAATTTTATTGTTATTTTGTCATTTTTGTTATTTTTGATATGTTATGATCCTGAACAAACATGCACAAACTTTCATTGCAATGTTGGCCATTTACAAATTGATATTATAACTAAAATTTAAAACCACATTTCATTTCATTATAGCCCTAGATGAATACAGAAGGAACAACTGTTCTTCACAACATATGCAAATAGATTTTGCCTGGATTTAAATTTACTAGCCCCAAAAACTTTCATTATACCCCTAGATGAATAATTTCTGCTTTCTGGGTGTCGTTTACAATAAGGTTCACTTATGGTGGTGTTACATTATTCTGTTAGCTCAAATCTACTATAAGTGTGGAATGGGGCCTATAAGTCACTATTGCTTTATCCTGGAAACCTTTAAGGGTTTTGTTTCCAAAACGGGGTCACTTGTTGGGGTTTTTAACAGTTTCCATTCCCCAAAGTCTTTGTAAATGAAAGGTGTGACATAAAACTTTCAGGAAAATCTACCCACTCATAACCAAATGGTGCTTGCTGTGTTCTGTGCCCTGCTATATGCCCTAAAAGCAGCTTATTGTGGGGTATTTCTGTGATCAGGAGGAATTGTGCAATAAAATTGGGGGGGGGGTGTTTTTTCCCAATGCCGCACCCTCTTCCTGAGTGTGTCGGCATATCACTAGTCCAAGCAACTTTCTGCCACCCCCTAGAGCTCTATTATCCTTCCCACCCACTGTATAGTCCAGTCCCTATCACTCTCATGGCCAGGCCATCAATGCATATATTGGTTGGAAGCCATATATTTCCACATTTGCTTTAACAGTCAAGGAGACTACATTGAGTGAAAAATCTAAGCGGACATGTGCTTCATTCCTTGCTAGGCACAAAACCATTGGCCTTGTAGCTAGTTGAAACAGTGCATGGAGATCTGCCTGGCCCGCCACACACTCCTACTAATAGCAGTGCTAGCTACAGGAATTTGTATTCTAATCTTTTCACAGTGAGAAATAGTAGATGTTATTTAGTGTCTTGTACCCAAGTAGTGAAAGTTTAGGTAGCTGTACATCTGGCTTCACCCAAAAAAGAAGGAGGGGAATAGGAAATCTTATAAAATCCTTTACTCTACAAACTCCAAGCGTGGTAGTAACAAAAACCAGATCAATGGGTGAGAACATTTCAAGACCTGCACGGATATTCAGATTTACAACAGCATTAAAGGAGCCCATCTTCAGATACTGGACAGTTCTCCAAGTATAAAGGAATTCCTGCTTCTTGTTTGATATATTTATGAGAAGCTCTTCTAACAAGGTTTTAACGTGACTAAATATCTGTACAAGCCTGAAATGTACAGGTAGAGCAGACTTTAGTTAGTTTGGATCATCATACTCTGATATGGAATGGTTTAGAATGGGAATACCTGAATGATTATGTAACAAAAAGATTTTGTTTGTCAACAACTCATGATAAAAAAAACCCACAAAAAAATGACAAAATTTGAGCCTCAGATTTTTCGAAGCTTGCTCCTTCAAAAAAAAGCAAGCTTCAAAAGATTTACCAGGTCCCTTACTAGAAGGTTTCATTTATAATAAAAAATGTATTTAAATTGGGAACACACATGTTTTTGGGTCCCCTAAGACTCCCTGGTACAACCACTCAAGTTACCCCCCTGATTCCTATTATGGTAGATTTGTAAACTAAGAGTTTGCAATTGTGTGTTTTGTACTATTTTCTTCACACCACAATATTAAATTTGTTTCTTTGGCCAACCGTGAACCTTACCATAACATAATGTACATCCCTTTAAATTATCAACTGGTTAGCATACATTTCACAGCCAAAATATCATGCATAGTTAAATGTTGTGGTTACCCTGGTTTTACTTTCACACCAGCTTCTCCTTCTATTGGATGGGCCAGCTAGTAAAGGTGAAACACAGACTTGTGGAACATAGAGTAGCCTAGGAAGACTAGCCTAGGAAGACTAGCCTAGGAAGACTAGCCTAGGAAGACTAGCCTAGGAAGACTAGCCTAGGAAGACTAGCCTAGGAAGAGTACCCTTGGAAGAGTACCCTAGGAAGAGTACCCTAGGAAGAGTACCCTAGGAAGCTAGGGGCAAACTATGTGCTATGCATTTATTGGAAACTTTTACTTCGTCTGGAGGGTTGCTTTAAATGGAAGAACATAATATGGTGATAGACATTTGCTTGAACGATACTACTGTATATAGATGCTGGATTGACTTTTCATATACAAACAACCAGAGGTAATAGCATAATTCTCCTACAAATACACTAGCATGTGATGACTGCTCATGAAATACGGTAATAAGACAAATATTTGACTTCTCTTCATTACATATCAGACCTTGCGGATAACTCTTCCCCGGAGGTACACACACAGAAGCTAGACTGGCAGAGTACTCTACAGCCCAACAACAAGAGATCCATTCACCTCTCGAGCTGTCTGAGGGACATGTGTTTGCACAGTTCATGTGTTTATTGCACCATGCAAATTTTAGAAAACAAGACATCCCAAATACTGGGAGAAAACATCTCGGCCTGCCCTGGCATCCTGCTTCATATTTGTTTTGAATCCTGCTGGCATTGCATGTGACATGGTAGATGAGACAACATGTGTCTTCTCTGGAGTCATCATGCAAAGCACAATTTACAAAAAAAAAATCCTTGTCAAAAAGCCCTTTTGTATTATTACTATGAATTGTGAGACATTACAATAGAAAATAGACAATATGCCGCTTGTATATAAATGTCAGAAAATGTAGAGCTATTTAAAGGGAAAATACTAATATATCAGGAATGGATTCAAAGATTCTGAGAAATAGTGACAGTAAATTTCACTGCTCTTTAGTAAAAATCAAAGACAATTTCATTGGTTGAATAGTACTAAACAAATCGATATTCTTGCCCTAAGATCTTTCAGTCATCCAACAGTCATAAGCTATTACCTCCTTACTTTTCATAAAGTTTTATGGCTTCATGAGAACAAAGAATTGGTCACCTTGATCCTATATGACCGATCAATCATCTCAGGAGATCTCGATACTCAGTCCTTGGCTATGGTGGACTTTTTAGCTAAAATGTGGGGGACTGGAAACAGAAATGTTTTGCTGCTCTGTTTAACTCATTACATTTCTACATAGTCTTCAGTTTTTAAAGCCAAAAACCATGTTAAAACTGTGATGTGGTTAGTTGCACTACCACACACTACCCATGGTCAGGATAAGAGCTGTTATTGGAACAAAGCGATTCACCAGTGAATTTGGCATGATAAACTTTCTCCAAGGGCTTTCAGGATTTTTCTGGAACAAATCACAAAGGAATCACAGAGGAACTCATCACGTCTGTTCACTTCAGTGATACTAAGTTTGGTTGCTAGATGGTTAATTACAATGCTCAAGGTTTGGGTGAGCAGAATATTTATCTGAGGAAACCGTTGGGAATATCCGCTGGGTCACTGTTGACGTTTGAGCCTTGGCTCCGCCAATAAGTACCGTAATTTATTAGGCTCCACCTACAGAGTGTTAAAAGAGCCAGTGATGTCACCGGCTCTTCCCTCTGCTATTTTCACGCTATGAGTAAAGGTAATGCTATGACCGTGCATAGCAGAGGGGCAGCTGGTAACGTCATCGTCTCTCTTAATGCCATGTAGGTGAAGCCATTCCACCGAGGCGCACAAATAAATTACTTATCAGTAGAGCCCCTCAGGCCCTTTTTGCATACAGGCAGTCCCCGGGTTACGTACAAGATGGGGTCTGGAGGTTTGTTCTTAAGTTGAATTTGTATGTAAGTCGAAACTGTATACTTTATAATTGTAGATCCAGACAAAAAAGTTTTTGGGCCCAGTGACAATTGGAGTTTAAACATTTTTTGCTCCAATGGGACCAAGGATTATCAATAAAGCTTCATTACAGACACCTTACAGCTGATTATTGCAGTCTGGGACTATAGTAAAGCATTCAGAAAGCTTCCCCAGAAGTCAGAGGGGTCTGTCTGTAACTATGGGTTGTCTGTAAGTCGGGTGTCCTTAAGTAGGGGACCGCCTGTATTTTAAAAAGTGCTTTTTTTCCCCCAAAATGCAGACATTCTAAAAGATACAAAAAGAAGTTTTCTGGCGATGGCACAGGACGGGGAGGTGAGTTGAAAGCATCTACTATCAGGTAATAAGGTAGATGTCCTTTAAGTTTAAACCTTAGTAGTGGCCCATGTCATCCAGGTATTAGATGAGCTGGTATTCCCAACTGTTCCCTAAATAGTTACATTGAAAGTTTGTTTCGCAAAGTTTGTCCATGTGCGGACTTCAATTACTGGATCACACAATTCAGTTCAGTAGTTCTAGGTTCATTCTGGTAAATTCCACCTGCGCCCAGAGCGCGTTTGTCTGAACAAACTCCTATAGGTACAACTGGCATAAGGCTCTGTTTGTCAGCCAAATATACCAGCCAAACCAAGTAAAACTCAAGTGAAGGCAACAAGAACATCATAAAGTGCAGAAACATGCAGATATTGTCTGAACAGCAGCAAAGGAGATTTACTGATGGGTATTAATCCTTAATTTTTAATTTATCCATTTTGAATCCACTTTCACAAATTGTCTGGTTGGGAAATCCCTACAAGCTAAGAACAGAATGTATACTCCAACACAAAACTAACATAGTAGAAATGGAAATGCTGCAGGGGATGAAAGATGAAAAACATCAAATCTGGGACTGGCCCCTCTATACATCACATTGTACGTCAGCTTCCTGCTCCACTTATTGGACATGCTTTGTCCATATGAGAATTTGTTATTTAACAAAACAAACCACATGGAGAATTATTTACCAGAATTTCCTGGCAGCTGAACTGGGAATCATAGAGCAGAGCTGTAGTACAATATGTTAGAAATTAAAGACTCTATGCGTGCTAAAGCTCATCTGTATTTAAGAAGACATGGAGCTGATAACGTATTGTTATTGTGTTCCTTTAAACCACACGTTATCCATGTGCATTACTATTATGCTGTGTCTGCATATCCTCCATCTAAAACAGTGAAATCATATACAACAGTGAGCTGTTTATTCTTTTATGGCATCATGCACATGATTGTAAACTTGTGGAAATAGGAAGGCTCACCAACCCCTACAGGGTCCTTCCATGGGTCTGAAAGCGCTGAATATGGTGTACTTAAAGCAACTACCACTAAAGAAGAATATCTCTGCAATGCAGCTCACACTAGAGCATGCAACAAAAATCCTTTATGATACTAATGGAAACTTTGAAGAACTTCCATTTGTCTCGTTTATAGGTCTCTATATACTGTAAACATATACTAGGCATCAGAACTTTCAAGTCTATAGGGGATAACAAATTGATCCAAATTGATTTCTGGGGGGCAGGCAATGTGACTACTGGGGGCAGACACAGGCACTACAAGCTAGTGGGGTCAAACAAGCACAGTGACCACTGGATACTGGGGGTAGGCACTGTTTCCATTGGCTGCTGGTGTGACTATTGGCTACCATGGGGCTGGTGCCATATCTACTAGTTCCTGTGGATGGCTGTGAATATTGGTTACTGTGCAGAGATGTGACTGTTGGGGACCATTTTCAAGCACTGTGACTATACTGGAGACTTCTAGGGCAAAGTTTCTATATTGGTTACTGTGGTAGGGCACTGTTACTATATTGGTTATGGTGGGATTTTTGCCCCCAGCGTCCAGCATTGATTGTGTCTACCTAGGTAATGCATGGGTGTGATTATGTTTTATTTTTAATATAATGTTTTTTGTACCACACTTGTGCAGGTTATTATTGAATTACTTTGACTATTTTCTGTACATATACAAGCCTGCCCTACCACTCGTACGTGCTTTTTAAAATGTTTTTATTCTTTCTTTTGATGACTTAATAAAGCTATTGTATTTAACATACCTCTTTTTGACATCCGCCTTTCCTTTCCAAAATCAAATGTGATACTTCGGATGTTTATAAAATACTCATGACCCAAACCCTTGTCTATATATTATATTGGTTATGGTGGTGATAGGGAACTGTTACTATATTGGTTACAGTGGTGATGGGGTACTGTTACTATATTGGCTACTGTTGTGGGACACTGTTACTATATTGGGGAATGTTACTATATTGGTTACTGTGGGGACATAATAGTGATAATAAGAGAATGATGAAGTGAGGAGCCGAAAATTTCAAACATTATTGTATTTACAGCAAGTGCTGGTATTAAACATGAGCTCACAATTCTGCATTCAATCCTCAATATTTTTGACTCTGAGCTTGTTTCTATTTTTATGTACTTCTCGTACTTAGCGCCTGCCCTGACAGTGTACTATATTTTTTCTCCTGATCACAGTTCTGATTCAGTTTTCATATACTTAACTTGGTTCTGGTGCGGTTTCTTGAGTCTAAGCAACATGGCAGCAAAAACTGGCCGTATGTCACCAATATATCATCTGTTTATGTAGATTTGCAAAAAAAAAGGGATGTTTGCAAATGTTATCAGTAGCTTGTCCCAAACTCTTTGAGAGTCACATGATTGTATTACATAGCACAAGATCCGCAAATATGAATGGCACACAGGTGACACACACTTTTCACAGACTTCTAAGGCAGAGCCAAGTATAGGACCTGCTTTGAGTTTTTCTACAGGAGCATGAGGTTCAGCTACGGTGCTGAGGAATCCTCATGCATGAGCCCATAGCAATATATGGAGCCATGACACAACCACACGATGGAAAAAAACTATAGTGCGGCTTGTTTTTGTTATCCGTTTTTTTTTTTTTGTGGTTGGCACACTGACATATTAATTCAATGGACCTATGCACATAAACATTTTTGTGACAGATCCATGTGTCTGTAGAAAATTCAGAGCAGGTCCTACTCCTACCCATGTTTAGAAGAAGAACGACACTAGTTGTATTTGTGGAATATTTGCGCTGTAGCGCTGTGAGTTTGAACACGTTAGTGACATTATTTGCAAGTATTCCTTTTTTTTGCTGATCTGCCTTAACAGATGACATACGGACCACTTTTGCGGACCTACGGCTCAGACACTGACCCCACACATTGGCAAATGATGTCTTCTGGGTGAAGGGACGCTTTAATAATTTAATATGGAATTGATTATTCACATTTTGTGCCTGAATAGTTCATTGGGCCTAGTTAAAATTGGAAAGTATGCTTCTTCAGCTTATGCAGTCCTCCCTGCATCTGCTTCATGTCAGTTCTCTAATCTCTTCTGGGTGATAAACTTTTATAAGATAACAACTTATCTATTTCCTACTGATAATAGAACCAGGAAAGTGGAGAAAAGTACAAGACAACCAACATGTCATGTCGTGTTGTGATGTGAAATATATATACTTTACACTGGAAAATGTAAGAAAATATCAATTATCTTATTAGAATGTGAAGTTTTTGTGTAGAGTTGCACAATATGATGAATGTAGTAGGAGGGTTTTCTACTCTATGGAGGACTTTGGATGTCATAATGAATAAAGAACAAGGCAGACAAATAAAATAAACACAGGGATGTGGTTGCCTGTACCAAGGGCCTCAGGCCTAGTCATGTGTATTTGTCATGCAATGATACTAAGTTTACTTTTATTATAATTAAAGTGAATAAACCCTAAGCTGCAGTAACTCCACAATGTCCAGGAATTATGGGGCATCAGCTACTATCACAGTAAACCCCTTTGAAGAAAGACATTGGGGCAGATTTATCAATCTGTCTAAAAGTAAGAATGTTCTAAGGTGCTCATGGCAACCAATTACAACTCCCTTTTAAAATATTCATGAGCACTTGTAAAATGAAAGCTGAGCTGTAATTGGTTGCCATAGGGCAACTAAGAACATTTTTACTTTTAGACAGCTTGATAAATCTGCCCTATTGTTTCTAATCTGTATCAGAGATGAAGACCAGAACACAAAACTGATGACATCCTAATATTATTAAGTAAATGCAACTTCCTGTCAGTGCAGTAATGACATTACATAATCTGGCCCAGTACCTAGTATGAGGCCTGCACAAATATTGTCTGTAAGGGGTGAGATGGGCGGAGGTCTGGGGCCTGGCAAACTCAATGTTTAGCTTTTAGTCATGGAAAAGGATGAATGTGAAAAGGATGAAAAGAACATCAGAAATGGCTAATACGCGATTTCCATGAGTAATATGGCGATACATCTCTACAGACCAGTGAAAGTCTGTGCCACCATTAAAGGCATGAGTCATAGGAAATCTTCAGATGCAGCCTGGCACCGACTCATACGAGCTGAAGATTGTCTTCTGTAGTAAATAAGAGAAAATATGAAGAATTCTGCAGCATGAACAAAGTGCAACGAAAAAATGGTGCCCACTTCCTGAGCAGTGCAGGTGGTCCCACATTAATGAAGATCGGGAGACAGTTTGATTAATCTGGTGCACCCTGCACACTTCACAGGCAAACTACACATAGTACAGACCGCACTAGCCCTGATATATGTGGGCAAATGTATCTAGTCCTTCAATTTCTTAATACAGAAGATTTTACAGATTCTGGGGAAGGAATGTGGGGAGGGGTAACTTTACATCCATTCCATTGAATATAACCACAGAGATCTGTGTACTTACTGTATGTATGGATAAGACATGACTAATAATAACAATATTAAAACTCTAAATGTCCCCTCATGATTTAACTTAAGTGTTGTCTGGAGATTTAAAAACATGTCTGATTTCTTCTCCTCTCCTGTCCACAGCAATTAAGCTCCATTTGTATACAGCTGCAAAAGTGGCAAAAACCACCGTCAGGTATGTCGCCATTTTTGAAATCAGGCATGTTTTGGACAATCATTTTAAAGCTCTATTCTGCAGCAAAATTCATGTAAAATACAAAAAAAAACATTCCTGTAATTGGGCTTCTGCAACCTATTTACATGTTATGACATCTGACACTCATATTTCAGTGCATGAAACTTGGTTGTATTGAGTGGAATGTCACTTATTTTGTATGGAAATTCAGTGGAGCTCATAGTAAGAGGGGCTAAACACTTGTAAATCTGTGTTTTAGGCTTTGATTTTTGCAGCAGGAAGTTAGATTTTAAGTTATGAGAACAAATATGTATTGTAACACTTAATACAGTTACATTGGATCGCCCTAAATACAAAGCGAAACTTCTAAAGTCTATCGAGGTTGGTTCTTTATAACTAAATACGATCTGTCTGTATTATTTATCACTGATACATTATCTCCTGGTAAAACAAGATAGTGACAAATTCTACTACTAGAGACAGAAGGAACACCAGCAGATCCAGCTACACTGAGAGCTCCAATACACTAAGAAGATTAGGAATCAATAACCCTTTACAATAAGTGGGTGCTGTAAATAATCTCTTGGGTCTAGGAACCGCAAAGGGGAGTTGGAGCAGAATATTACTAGGTATCGGTATATGCACTCTCATCACATCCCAGAAAGCACTCTCAAAAATAGCCATCAATACTATGCAAAGCGTAGAGCAGGAGGAACAGTCATCACTCAAGATTTCCCTAAGGCATGGACAAGAATGTTAAAAGCTTCCTCAAAGCTGAAGAGATCTCATTTGTATATTCAACATAAATCAAAGTGTTAAAAAAACGACATAAAAATATGGATAAAACGAGAAGGATAAAGTAAAGGTTAGAAAGAAGATAATCCCATAGTAGGGCCTGAAGACATTTCATCGAGTAGATATCCCATAAATGAAGCTCGATAGGATAATGAAGCTATCAGAAGCTCAGATGTAGGGATAAGTTGGACAATATGATTGAAAGTATGCAGAATAATTCATGATCAGACATTAAATCCCTGTAGCAATCTATAGGACATCATAGATTTGCATGCACTTTGGTAATCAGAAGGCAACATTATTGTATTTCATGCAACAGGAGAGGAAATAATAGAAATCGATATTCTTACCTGATTTACGCTTTGAAGAGCCATAATCCCTAAAAAAGAAACAGCAGCAAATAGACATTGTTAGATAGGAAGTATTGGGGGGCTTAGAAATGCAGGTGCCCCACCCATGCAGCGAAACAATCCCCAGCTCTGCTATCCCTGGTGTCGCTGGAGGCTTGGGCTGTGAGAATCCTGACAGAGAGACGATTGACAGGACCAGAGCAGCATCACAGCACTACAAACAGCTGCTGCAACCAGCACGGGGAGGCAGAGGACCATGTGATGTGATGACAGAAGGAACCATCCCTAATTATACAGGGGAGCCTTTCCTGCCTTTACGAGATGCTACAAGTGTTCTCCCTATTCCGAATACATCACAGCACACAGCACAGACACCTGTACCTCCTGCCATGGTCGTGCCTTCAATCAGTCTCCATCTAGAACATTCTCTAAACAGAGAAACTTATTAAAGGGATCTATAGTTTCATAGGAGAAAATATCATGGAGTGCTCTAAAGTGTATCAAGATTACGTGTAAAATCTGGAGGCTGGTGATGCTGCGGGAGGGCACTATTTATTCATAAAAGATCACATGTATCTGCTATAATTCTCTATAAGCATCTATGTATATGATCTGTCCATAAAGACAGAGAATTCCCTTGTCAATAGGTTTTTGGTGGAGGCATTACATGTCCCCTAAAAAGAAAATATTAGGAATTATTAGTTATACAGTCTGCTAAAATTAAATACATTTTTCTCCCACACCACAACAATTTGCTCCAAAAGGCTGACAGTGTCCCCCAATAATATCACAGTGCACTACTACCATTAGCAGCTGCCCTTCCCCAAAACAGTGACCGCCACAATGACCCCCCATAACAGTGACCCCCCATAACAGTGACCCCCCATAACAGTGATCCCACATAACAGTGACCCCCCATAACAGTGACCCCCCATAACAGTGACAGCCACAGTGACCCCCATAACAGTGACCGCCACAATGACCACTCATAACAGTGACTGCCACTGCAACCCCCATGAAAGTGTCCACCAAAGTGCTGCTTAGCGCCCCTTATAACAGTGGCCACCACAGTGCTCCTCATAGCAGTTACATCCAATAGCTCCCACAATAGGAGTGATTCCCAATAACAGTGAATGCCAACGAGTCCCCATAACAATAACCACCCCAGTGCCCCCATTACAATTACAGCCAACAACTCCCACCATAGGAATTTGCCCTGATAACAATGACCGCCACTGAGCCCCCATAACAGTGACCATCATAGGAGTACTCCCAATAACAGTGACCGCCACAGAGCACCAATAACCGTGACCACCACAGTGCTCCCCATAAAGGTTACAGCCAACAGCTCCCACCATAGGAGTGCCCCTGATAACAGTAAAAGATACAGTCCCCCATAATCGCATTTCCGCTCTTTAACTTGCCAACTGTCATTGCCAGGACTGTCTCATCGCACTTGGTCTAGACTGAAAGTTGTGGCGTTTGTGTACTTAAATACCCCCTTTTTCACCAAGTAGAGGTAAGTTTGTGGTGCGTGCTCTTACATGTGTTAGTCATATAACTATTGGTAGTTTGGTAACACTATTAGTGTTTGTTTCTTACCTACAAATGACAATGTACTATACAGGAAAACGCTAGTCCTTGACCATCAATTAACCAATAATAAAATATCGGTAGATGGGGAAACAAGTCTACTTTTCCTGGATTTGAGGAGGTCAGCCCTCTTTTTGGGAGACTGTTAGGAGAATATCCCTATTATAAGATCATCAGTATTCACAATGGCACGGCTGTGGTTAAATGCGCAGCAATGAACTGTATCACAAACTCCTAACATCTTTCACATTTCTGTTGCACAGTAGCAAGTGAATAATTTGACACAACACAAATTGTCTGTGAATTCACACATTAATATGTTATTTTAATATTTGGAGAAAAAAAAAGATCTGTACCGCACATTCACACATTATACAATGATCTATTGCTGCTAGGCCGCATTAATATACGAACCCGAGGTTCTTAGTTACATTGTGATGAAATTGTATAAGCCACTAACCACTTCACAGAGACCTCGTTTTAGTTGGTCCCTACAATATTGTGTGCAGCATCACATGTCATTCAACGTGGCTGCAACACAGAACCAGCAGGGACCAAGACCCAGCAGCCCCCATTACCCATACTGGCAGGTTAAGACCCCACCAGCACAGAACCACAGAAAGAGCAGACGCCATGCAGTACCGCACCAAGTAAACAGGTCCTAAAACCACACCCCTCCCTCCGTGTTCGAACCAGTTGTTTTTGATTTGCAGGAGACTACAGTGGCCACCTGCTTGCAGGAGACTACAGTGGCCACCTCAGTCAGTCTCTCAGACCACATGGAATGGTCAGTATTCAAGACCTGTTCACATTGTGCGATACTGTATGGTGTCTGCTGTTTCTATGGTGCTGGTGGGGACCCGGGGGCCCAGATTTGTGGGGGATTAAGCTGCCACTATGGGTAATGGGGGGCTGCTGGGACTTGGTCCCTGCTGGTGCTGTGTTGCAGCCATTGTGGACGCCATATGATGCCGTACCCAATAGTGTAGGGACCCACTAAAATATGGTCACTGACTCACTGTGAAGTGGTTAGTGGCTTATGTAATACTATCAAAATGTAACCTAGAACCTTGAGTTTAGTTTATGAATGCAACCTAACAGCAAAAGATCATTGTATAATGTGTGGATGTGCAATGCAGATTTTTCTCTGTACAAATGTTGCCATGTTATTTTATTCATACTCCCCTTCTAACCAAAAATATGATCAACAAAAGTATTAGGAAGGATCAAATATATAGAAATAAGTCATTTCAGAACTGTTATTTTTGTAACGGAGAGTCAACATTTTACTTGTAAATGTTATACTAGGCGGACAAAGTGTTTTTCGTATAGAGTCAGTGTATACACTGGAAAGCTCCCTACGTATGCGCTGTGCATAAAAGTGGACATATACTGGCCGACAGTGGTATACGCTTCCGTTTGCACAGTCTACGCTGGGAAAACATCCTGAACATTGGCAGCAGCTAATCAGTTGCTGCCAATGTTCGCTCCTCCCCACACATTCAGGGGGTTAGGAGGAGGGACCAGAGGATGGATCCCACATTGTTAGGACATGTCAGGACTATATGAACCCAGCCTTAGTCCTTCTCTACTGCTTCCAAGTTGCCTCCTGCATTCGCGATTCTTCTCATATTATGTAACTACACATTAAATTCCCAGGATACCCTTTTATTTCAAATACAAAAGAGAAAATGGTATATTTTAATACCCCAGCAGGTAACGGCTGACGGGACTCATGTTTCACACTACTATTGGAAATGTGGCGCAATCTTGAGGCTGCCAGATTGGACTGGATTTTTTTCAAAAAGGGAAGATTGTCATATAGCATTTCAAATAAAAGCAGAATTGAAATAAATTGCTGCAATTAGATTTGCAAGTTATCTCTCCAGTTCTTGGCGTTCCACAGTAAAATAAGACTTATAGAATTGTAAAACCATAGATCATTGCATCTCTCCAAAAGATATGACTAGAGTCCTATCGCTCTATAAACCTTGTTGCTCACTCCTATCCTTTCCATTGCTCTTCATACTTCCTCAAACGGCGCTCTCTTCTGTTCTACGCTCTTGTTGGATTTGTTTTAAAAAAAATAAAGCAATAAAAGAATCTATCGTCTCCATCGATCCCACTGTAGCTTTATTTTCACGTTACAAAATTAGCAATTTTGCATTATACTGTAGTGATTTTTGCTGTATCAATAAGGCCTGCTGCACTTTCCCTTAAAATGGACATTAGTCAAAAGTTACCCTCCTACCACAGCAAAGGAAAATATTGTCTGAAAAAATAAGAGTAGTATCCTTCATGTATTTCCATCCAATAAAAAACAAATAGAACTTGTGTCCATTGTTAGAAGTTATTGAATAAAGAAATGATGAAATGTAACCCCGTGTCAGGTTACTTCACCTTCTGGTATGACACACAAAATGTAAATTTAAAACAGACCCCTCAGAGACTCGGTAACATCAGAGACAACTTCTTTTAGTTCAAATGGAATGTTTTTCTATTCCAAGACAGAGATCGAAGCCAAGAAACACTCAGCTATAGGGCGAATAAAGAAAGTAATGTACACAATGTCATGCGGCATGTTGTGCAAACTTTGTTCTTTCCGCGATCGATAAAACCGAAGGAACAACAGATGTCTCTTAGCACAAACTGGTTCACAGTGTGTCTCTGCACCCCATTAACTCCATCCAGGATAACCTCAAAATGATGCTGAGCATGTGATACAGCATCTTCAACCCCATCCAGGTCGCTCCATTACGCCGTACACAACTTTTTCCTTGGAAATAAAAAAAACTCGCTTCTCAACCGACACATCTGGATCTGCAGTTTTTTGCTGACGTGATTGACTTTTAGCCATGTTGCACTAAAGGGGTTGTACCAAACTTAAATGGTATCCCCTATCCGAAGGTTAGGGCATAACAATCTGAATGGTGGATGTCTAAGTGATGTGGCCCATACTGATCATGAGATTGGGGGTCCTGTTCTCACTAACTGATGCATGCTTGAACTGCCATTTACGGCATTCTGCATCAGCATATGATGATGGTCCCGCCGCTCCGATACTGGAGCCTCCTGATGTATATACCGGTTGGACTGTGCAGCATACAAATATATACCAGGTATGGAATAGATTTGCTCTTATATGAAATCAAACATCAAGGATCTACCTAATAAGGTAGATCCGGTATCAGGTTCCTGGGTTTAGTGGCAGCCCAATGCTGCCTTTAGCAAAACTTTTAGTACTCTAGATCTATATAAAAAACGTTTATCTGATCAATATGAAAATTTTCTTCATAGGCTACTTCACGCCCCAGTGACGTTTTTCGATCCCTCCTACAGGCAGACTCCAGCACACATCTCGCTGAGCTGCGTACTCTCATCTGCTAGCTGGAGTTCAGCACATGTACAGCAACGCAACCTCGGCGACACAGCATGCACAGAAGTTTTGCAGATGAGTGCACACAGCTGCTGCGAGTTGCGCACTGGAGACTGCCTGTAGGGATCAAGAGTAGCCACAGCTCCCGCTCCACAGCACCACTCCTTCTCATGTCCCTCCATGTCCTTTTCAAACCACCACAAAACTGGCGAACAAGCCCTAATAAATGTCTGGACCACCTTCAATCCGATATTGATGACATATCCTAGAGGGCTAGACAAATGTTATTACAATATCCAGTAGCAGGTAAAGTAAATGTACCAATATACAACCATAAAATAAATTTATAATTTTGGATGGCATAATTCTTTATTAGCATGTTCTGTATTTTAGGGTCTACATTGAGTAGGACAACTCTCTGCCTTGAACACAATGAAGGATTATTCTTTTAGTCCTACTGTAACAACTTCTTTAAGACTATGACACAATCCCGACCTCAAGGGTTCAAGCACAGGGGCTTAAAAGTTGTCCTTTGATGATAAATGCTTCAATGTACATAAAAGGAAATTAGAAGTAAAAAAATATAGAAGCAATTACAAGTTCTGTCGATTTAGAATATCTTTGGGTGCTTTGTTACTAGACCCAGCCTTATGAAGTGGACATCTGTCATTTATATGACCTACATGGAGAATAATTTGTGATGTGGTTAAGTAGTAGAGGACCATAAGGCTAGCACATATAAAACTATGTATAAGAAGTTTGAAACTTTATCTACATTTCAGGACGAGAAAAATAAAAAAAAAAGTGCTATTCGCTAGATAAAGCACCACTATTACCCCTGCTAGTTATGGTACTTCAGCTAATCCATACCTAAATAAACAGGACTGAGCTGTAACACCAGACACAGTATATTTATATGATTATTAGGTCAAATACCCCGATACTGTTATGCATTTCTACTAGTTAAATTTGTGTACAGTATATCCTAACCCCGGTCACAAGGCTAGAAGCCTGGGGTGAAAATTTACATCAACCATAACAGTTGAGAAATTTGTAAAAATTGGGCAAAGTGCAGTATTTAGAACAAAAATGTGAAGGAACGGGGCCCCAAGCTTCCAGTTGAGGGAGGGGGGTCCCCTGGTGAGATAAAACAGTTGTTGCATGTGAGGGCTGGAGAGGGACGGGAATTCAGTAAGAATTCTTTCATCATATTTTCCGCAGCTCAGTAGTCCCTGCTTGGGGATATCCTACTGCTCAGCTTGTGTTTTTAAGAGGCCTGTTCTGATCATTCTTGTAATAAAAGAGCGAGTAAGTGAGCGCTGAACTCTCAGGACTAGAGCTTTCATCTATGTGTAATATTAATAATACTTAGTTACTAAGCAGATTAAAGAAAATCAACCACATGGATTTAGTGGCTTTAACCCAAGCATACTTACATGCAGGCATCTGTGCCCTGAAATAGGATCTGTTTTTCATTTAGCTGTAAATGTTTTTTTTTTCCCATTAAAAAAAAAAGAGTTTTGAAAATATGCAAATTAACCTCCGGGGCTCCTGCGTACATCACAGAAGCCCTTTCTGGCCTCATTGGCTGTCACCAACTCTCTGACGGGGCAAAGGAGGTAAGCGCAAAGGAGTGAATAATAAGCAGCTTACAGAGCCAGAAGGGGCATCTCTGACATACACAGGAGCCCTTGAGACCCGTTTGCATAATAAGCCATTAACAGTTGAATGAAGAATGGATCCAGTTTCAGGGGGCACATGCCAGCGTGTAACTATGCTTAGATTAAAACCACTAAATCCATGTGGTTAATTCCCTTTAAGATAAAAGCTCTGCAATAAAAAGTGTAATGCCTGTGCCGGGATTATATTATATTATAAATTATATACATATTATATCCTATATTTACATATTTGTTGTAGCATTTCTGTGTAGGTAGATATCTACCTACCCCATCCATGGTGTAAATCTGTCTACCAGAGGACTAATAACCTTAAAACTCAAGAACAGGGACATGACCTGAAGCTACTAAACCCTGATGTAGATCTTCAAGAAAAAAAAAAGTATAAATCTTCCACAATTACCTATTAAGAAAATGATAATAAACACCATGTCCCAGGGAAAAGGTTCATCCTCTGCAACAACTATAGTTTGAAAAAAGTGGAGGCAGATCTTATCCATATTTTGTGAATGGGAGTCAACCTGAACAGCAATGAAAATGTAACATTTCCTTCCAATTACATTAAAGAGGAAAGGATGATGTATAATCCTTCTAAAATATGTAAACAAAAGTTCCATATAAGTTATCTGTAACAAAAAAAAAACATACAAGGACTCTCCAGCAAGTCTGTAGGCGTTGGAGGTTCTTCAAATCAGTACTAAGTATAAAGGGAATCATCCATTGATAAGCCCTTATGAGTTATGCATTTCTTTTTTTAATGTAGGGTATAAACATTTTCTAAAAAATACAAAGCCAGCATATCCACACTAGCACAGAAAGTGCATAGTATAGCCCCTACAAGTCCGGAATTCACTTCCTACACATGGTACTAGAACCAGCTTCTTGAATAATAAAGGATGCGTCCCTTCTGCCTGCTTTCAATATGTGCTTTTAGGACCTTTGGAGAACCATCAGAGGTCCTAAAAAGGCTCTAGTGTAGTGTTCCATGGTTGAAAATACTTTTAAGTATAAAATTTGGTGGGTGGTTTGGGTGGCATATATACACACACACACACATATACATACATATAGCTCTATATCCACTACTGCTTTGCTGGAGTAGTGGAAATATTTATTAAAGGAAACCTACCATTTGATTTCATGCACTATGAAGCAAACATACCTTGTGAATGCTGTAGCTACACTGATGCAGGATCATATCTTGGTTCATCACATTCGGGACCTTGGGAAAGCTGGGTCAGCATAGCTGCCTCAATAAACACTGAGCTTGTAATTACAAATGGAGGTTAGTCGAGCATGACTAATCAACCTGAGCTGGATCACTCTTACACAGCAGCTAGGAGATTGTGCAGCAATTGATTATTCTGTCTGGCAGGGAGAACAGTGATTGCTTCATCTTCTCCTGCCCAGAAAAACTCACATGCTAGGAGAATCGCTGAAGTAAGCGCTGAAGAAGCCATTGAAGTGACAGAGCTTCATTATCATAATGTTATATCTGTTTTATCAGTCAGCACAGGGATTAACCAAGATATGATCCCGCATCAGTGTAGCTACAGCATTCTCAAGGTATGTTTGCTTCATAAAGCATCAAATCAAATGTTAAGTTTCCTTTAAAGAATACACTGTTATTTTATAGGGGACATAATCTAGACAAGCCCTTTAAAGTCTCACTCTTGATCTTACATTGGGTGTGAAAAGAAGCAGGAAGCAGGCAATACAGATGCAGCTATATGACGCCCATGGAGTCCCGGGCAAAAATCTTATTCCAATTAAAGGGATTAAAAGGCCCCATAAAAGAGCCTCTTCTAAAGTCATCTCATCAAGCAGCGTGCGACCTGCTCCCCTCTGTGCTGGATTAGGATCAGACAGCAGAATACTATTCCTCTACAGCTTTACCTGTGATTGAAAAATTATGTAACCTTGCCAGCGTGACCAAGCCCAATCTTCAAGTGCTTCATCTGTCCACCAATCTCCTGCCTTATGAGGGTCTGACCTAAATAAACTAAATAACAGTTTTTGCCTTGACTGAACTAAATATTTGAGGTTTTCTTATAAAATTATTTTTAAATTTTGCCAAGAGACATTAGTTGTGGCTAAAACTTTATCCAAACTTTTACGCTGACTGAGTTTTATTTACAAGTAAAAAAAAGTGTGGCATATCCTATTTTTGCGCTCTTCTTCCATTCAGTCTTGTCCCTACTATTCTTCCAGATTGCAACATGGGTCATTATCATGAAATAAAACCCTTTGTATTGAAATAACATTAAGATGCTATAAAGTGCTGCCAAGTCGATTATTTTCCTGTGTCTTTTTCCTAAAATGATGACCTGATTTATGTTATCCTACAGACAGGCTACACTTACACACTTTGCCAGAAGTTTCATTAGGGATGAAACTAAATACTTGGCCGAAGAGACTAAGACCAGGATTCACTTACTGTTTTGCCAAATTCTGTAAAATAATGCCACCTAAATATAGAAAGGCACAACATAATACTATCACCACTTCCCTGTATATGGTTGTCAGCTTTATTTTCATTAGCTGGAAAAAATAGTAAGACTGAGGTCAAGCAGCAGCTATTTGAGAACAGCAGGGGGAGCTCTAAATAGTTCTTTGTACAATGCACTTCTATGCATCCAAATGTAGCAATCAATGTAGCAAAAAAGTGGCGGTTTAAAAGGGACACTGTCACCAGATTCTACCCTATTATTCAGGTAAAACCAGGTAAGGCTTTTTAAATTTTATTTTAAAAAGAATCTATTTATCTATAATACAAAATATTATAAAGAGTTATTTTGCCTTTTTTGCTGCAGGGAAATGTCATAATTTCAGTCCTAGCGCCTAGTAACATGCTATGTGCCTTTCTTCCTCCTTCCCCTGACCCGCCACACAGTGAGCCAATGGCTTTTCAATACTCTGGAATAGGAGGATTCAGAATAACAAGAATAAACTAAGGAAGACAGAACAGTCTGGTAATGGAACAGTAAGAAATGTCAACCAAAATATGTTCATATGGTAGAGGCTACCAGGATTATAAATGGAGCCATTTTCCAAATCTTAAAATTCTATGCGATGACGTATTGTAGAGGATGTATGGACAATGGGTATAAAAAGTGGAATGACACTTGCTGCTTCCTCTCCTTTGAAGACAAAATGAGCGGAGTAGCTTCATATTCAGATAATGCACAACAGCCCCTTTCACTTCCCCAACAAGATGGAAATCTGCTATCAGTGATCATTAAAATGCTTGTGTGTAGATGAATATCCCAATTGTCAGGAATTCCTGGACTTTGCACCAGGATGCGAATGAGACGCCTTTGACTAGATGTCATAATGTGTGTGGACAGCAGGCGGTCACCGGGTCAGAATATACTTCATAATAAGCCAAGAAGGACATTCAACTTGTACTGTCCGACATCACATTGCTTTAATTTTGGACTATTAGACTACTACCTTCCCTTCATATTTATCAGTCCCAACTTTTCTGAAACCAGTTTTCCGAAATTTCTAGTGGCTATGGAAAAGAATAGAAACATGCCCACCCTAGACAAAGGGTGTGGGCCCCCTACGGTTCATACACAATTGGTAAAGACTTTTTTAATAATAATAATTCCTTTATTTATATAGAGCACACAGATTACGCAGCGCTGCACAGAGCTTCCCAAATCGGTCCCTGTCCCCATTGTGGCTCACAATCTAACCCGCCTACCAGTATGTTTTGGAGTGTGGGAAAAAACGGGAGGACCCGAAGGAAACCCACGCAAACACAGAGAGAACATCTTTGCAGATGCGGACCCTGAGACTTGAACAGAACCAACATATTTTTAAGAGAGTTAACTCAAGGTTTTAAGTTGTATCCTCTCCACAAGACCAGGCATAACCTACTTGTCAGTGGGGTTAGAATGCAACAGCAGAATGAGCATGAAGATTGTGGGTTCACTCACTGTCTATGGGTCTGCCATAGGATAACCGGGCACAACGCTCGGCTATCTCAAGCAATGAATATAGTATCAGTCCACATGCTCAACCTGCCAGTGACTGCTGGAACTCAAACTGATCATGAGTACAGGACCCCCAGCAGTCCAGAGAAGAGGGGTCCTGTTCTGGATGAAGTGAGCGGAAGTGCATCCATCTTGTAGCACCATTTACTTGTATGGGTGTGTTGGAAATTGGCTACTGCTTTTCAGATACCTGAGGGCTGTGCTTGGTAGATATTGGGTTTCTCTGGTGAAAGCAAGAACTACACCGAGAATGAGTATAACACCTGTTGCATGACCAAAGATTGGACTTTTACATCTCAGCATGATAAATAGAACAAGACTGAGAACCCATTTAATCATATGGGCTATCCACTATACCGACTGAAATATTAAAAAAAAAAAATCACACCCATATTTTATGGATTTCCCTTTCACAAGGCTACAACACGCACACTAAAGGTGAAACAAGGACTCGGTGTAAGGTTCTGTAAGACTAGCAGCGTGTGACTTCATTTCTTAAGAAGCACAGCGAGGAGAAAGGATTTGGGGCATGACCATCTCACTGTGGATCAGATTACAAATAACCCCCATGTGGATTCCACCTATGAAAAATCTCCGGTGAGGTTAATGCGGATCTTCCCCTCAATTAGGTAAAAGCTTTCTCAGTCCTTAAATTACCATCTATAATAGAGCATGAAGGCTGGATCCGTGACAGGAACCACATTATTCTGGATAATGGTGTTTAGAGGACATTATATGACGGCGCAGATTAGATTGCACTTGTTGTTCCTTAGCAGAGACAATTGTATGCAAAATAAAATAATAACAGAATAAATTTCAATTTATTTTATTATAACCATGTGCTCCGTTATATGACTGACATGGACTCTCGAGTCAAGCTGAAAGAAGCCTAAGCCTAGAAATTATACAATTCTGTTTGTAGGATTTTCCTAACACAATCTTGTATTCTGAGATTCTGCCCAAAACACAAGGGTTAATATTTTACTTATCTGTTCTATCTTTTGACTGTGGAATAGCAGAGGGATGGCATATTAGAGAGGAGTGTGAGCATCTTTTGGTCCAGAGGGATGGGATTTCACAAAGGAGCGTGCGCTTGTTTAGGTCCTGTATTTTATACAGGTCAGAGGGGGAGGCTCCTGCTGTAGCCAGTTGTCTTGCAGAAAGACATATATATGACGACCCTGTCCATGTTGAAAGAAAGCAGTCGTGCAATTCTAATTCTGTACAACCAGTTTAATGAGGAACGTGTTGACCTCTTCCGTTATGGAAGCAAAAAAAAAAAAAAAGATTTTTCCATACACTGTTGGGTTCCATGGATGGTGGTGTTGTTTCTGGAAAAATGTATGCAGGCGGCTGTGCACCTTTTTTTCCACTGTAAATAGTGGAAGGGTATAGCGGAAGTTGCTGATCACAGATAGGAAACTTAAAGGGGTATTCTCGTCTGGGCATTCACATTCAGTTTGATAAATCTGCCATATATATACATTTCTTCAATTAGATGTTATTAAAAAATATGTTCCTGTGTGAAGATAATTTCCCATAAATGTAGTCATGTTGTCCCTTAGAAACAAGATGGCCTCCTCGGATACGACCACCTCTGCTGGAGGCATTGCACAAATAAACAAAAGTTTTTTTCTATATGAAATGTCCAGGAGTTACTGCAGGTCCCACAGCCGTCCTGTGGTAATAATTGCTGAAGCCAGGAGGTCAGACAGGACTCAATAGCTCATGTCTGGCCACTGCTGTCAGAGTGTGAGGTGGTCGTAACCGAGGAAGCTGATCTCGTTTCTAAGGGACAACATGGCTATGTTTATGAGAAATTATCTTCACACAGGAACATTTTTTTTAATAACATCCAATTAAAGAAATGTTTATATATGGCAGATTAGTGAAACTGAATGTGAGTGCCCAGACGAGAATACCCCTTTAAAGGCAAGGGTTTAGACATTTAGGTAATACTATAGATATGTGTAGGAACAATGGCAGCAAGCGGTGTAATGGAAAGGAGATGGTGATCAGCGATTATACAAGAGCCAGGTCACTGACTGGATCAGAGAGCAATGGAAACAAGCTGGAAGTAATGCATGTAACTTATGCATGGTATGTGATGCAAGGTTAGTGTAAAAGTGTTAAATATCAGTATAAAGCAGAATTGCTGAAATAGCATGTAGGTAAGGTATGCACAGAAGTATAAATAATCAGAGGTAACTGTCTTCTATGGAAACTGTAACTTAAGATGTAACCACCAGATGGCGCCCTGTGCTTATGACTGATATCCACACAACTACAATGGTGATGGAGTCCCAGAGTTCTGTGTTTTGGTTTGAAAGAGAAAGAAAGAAGTATTTATAGTGGTATAATTATAGTTTATCACAATAAGATACATACAAAGCAACACAAATTGTAACTCTAAAAATATTTATCCTGCACACATTTATTTTTCTAGAACAAAAATCTCCTTAAAAATTTTAAGAGTGTAATATTCCAAATAATTTATGAATACATGCAAAGACATACACATGGAATTCAGACTGTGAGCTCTACTAGAGACGGAGAGATGAGAAAGTCTGTAAAGATCTGCAGAATACGTTGGTGCTGTATAAACAAAAGAAATCATCACTGTTACCAAGAGGTAAAGTTTATCATACATGCCATACACTTTCTATATTTTTAAAAGAAAGACTTCTCTGAGGAGACCATTAGAAATTAGAAATAGGATGACTATTATGAATGCTATATGGTGGAATGGAAAATACGTCATTAGAAATTTGGTCTGGATGAGGGGAAGTCAGTGCATATGGATCAGCAATAAAACTATTATATAGTTTACCCCTATTGTAATTTGTGTATGACTATAGATGTTTGTATATTTTAATTATACATCATTCTTCATTACAGATCCACTACCACTGATGCTAGTATAGATGATAGATCCACTAATGTCATTATATACAGTTGTGTTGCTCACAAGATAAGAGCAAGCAAAGCCTCCTGTATATTATTATTGTAATCCCACCCTATTATATACTTCTACATGTATGAATGTATATATGAATGTATATGTAATTTTATATATATATATATATGTATATGTAATATATATGTATGCATGAATGTGTATGTATGCATGAATGTGTATGTATTTATGCATGAACGTATATGTATGTATATGATATGATAAATATATATATATATATATATATATATATGTATGTATGAATGTTTTTGTATGTATATACACACACACACACACACACACACACAGCCATTGTTAGGTGAAATGCAGTGTTGTGTTCCAGAGCCGGCCAGGCAATCATTAACAAGCTGTAATATCCAGCCATGAGTCATTAACTTTTCCCTTTCTATCTTCTTAAGAAAAACTTTGCGCCAAAAGGACTTATTTCTTAATGTTTAAAAGATAAGAAGAGAAGTGACTGAAAAAAGGAAATGACATAAGAGAAGTTAATTTCCTCGATTACCAACAAACGGTGCTGAAATTATTTGAAGAAAACACAAAAAAACGGAGAGGACTGAGGAGTTTAAGAAAACCCTATTTATAGACCCTATTAGAGAGAAAATGGAACCTGTTACCAGCTTTTTCCCCATTAAAACTTAGGCATTATATAAATAAAGGAATTAATATTATTAAGTATTATCTCTCTTCTATCTCTTGCCAGAAATAGACAGTAAAAAAAGTGGAAACTGCCTGTTTCTTAATTTCTGCAGCACACAAAACCAGAAGCCTGATGCAAAAGACGAGGTACTTAGTTTAGAACTGATGATAGGGTCATCTGAAGTGATCCTACCCCTGCAGCCTCTAAACTTCACTCATCTCAGGTAAAATATGACTCTTCTCTGCATATTTTCACATATATTTTTTTTATAGATAAACAAATGAAATTTCACATAAAGAACGAATTATAGAAAGGATGTTTCATACCCTACCGGAAGGAACTAGTAGTTTTAGGGGGTAAAATCTGCTGACAGGTTCCCTTTAAGAGGGGATCCTGTTTTCTGGACTCTCATCTTTGGGTGAGATGGAAAGTTATAAAGAGCGTCTCTCACTATGGAGGAACTAAGCAGTTGAATTAACACTAAGCAATACTCTAGCAGTCCTATGGGGGTGCTACAGGGAACTCAAACATTCACTACAAGGTTCCCTCCAGATTACAGCTAGTCCCTGCATGTTCCAGCTGACGGACACATCTTGATCAGTTTTGTCAATGGATCCTTTTAATAAGTAGGGATTATATATTCATTTTAGATGTAGACCACCTAACATATGAACAAATGGGGTTCCCAATAACAAAACCAGTGGCATCCAAAAATACTGTGCTATGACTCAAGCAAAAAGCTAAAAGTAATATATCCACAAGACAGGACAAAGTCGAATTGGCAAGGACACAAACTAAACAACTGCAAGCTGATATGTTCACATGGGAGGGTCAATGCTTCTAAATCCATGGCAGATGCCCTGACAGAGCCGATGATCACCTTGAAATTGAGCATTAGGGCTGCAGCCATAACTCCTTTGGTGTTGATTTCAGATATGACCCCCTAATCCTTTGCAACTCTAGCATTTTGTAAAGTGCTGGGACTAGAGGTTAAATGGAAGGACAGGCATCAGGCCTATTGTCTTAAGGGAATTAGCCAAGGGGCAAAGCATCCAGGGATGACCAATTGTAACTCATTTAAACAAAAGCATCAGTCGTAACGAATGACAAGGTCAAAGGACTAGTGCCTGAAGGATCATGGACTCAGATCTTGTGAATGGTGATTTTCTTTCCCCAAATCTACAAGTAATTGTATGGATGTCTTCACAGCTGCAACATGGTGTCCATTATCAATCAGTCAAAAGTTGGACTCTAGGTTTTTCGATAAAGATAACACAGATGGGAACACAAATCAGGACATCAAGACCATGAAAATCACCTCCAGTGGCTTATTGCATGTAAATATGGACAGGATTCCAGCACAATGTACAGGGTTAAGGCAGATGCACACATGCATGACAGTTACGTTTTTAGAGTGGATGACCCCTGGCTGCACTAAATGTAGAACTTTTTAAAGGATCAGCATCCACGCATGTAATTTTAACGGACTGTGCAACCATTTCTTAAAATTTAGAGCATGGGCCGAGTCAGAACTGTTCATCACTCAGACTATATCGTTTATGAGGATCCATGAAAAACGTATTCATGACTGATACTTATCAGATGTGAAAAAAACATTAACCTTTGTTTTTCTTGGCAGATGTTTGCCACATTCGTATGCAGGTGGCCTTGGATCCTAAGGTCTATCTTTGGGGGGTATCAGCACATGTTCCAAATGGTCACTCGTAATAACACAAAGTTAAAGATGGTGCAGTAATAGGCGCCAGCCTGTAAATCTGCTCCCGCACCCTTCTCACCTCCCCCCTCCCTTGTTGTCAACTCCCCACTCCCTAGATTTTACTGGGGTTGCTGGCCGGTTGCTCAATCCCATTGCACCATTGTGCCAAACCGGAGTGATGACAAAGTCCAGGCACATCAAAACACAGGTGGCAGCAGTGCCCATGAGTCCTATGCAAGACTAACCAGTGGATCGAGATGAGACGAGATGGAGGATCGGTGTGGGTGAGAGTGACATGGAGGAGGAGAGGGAAAAGGATGCTTTCCTTGCTTGTTTGCATGTTCCTGAACCAGCCGCAGAGCAGAGCAGCAATGATTGGCAAGGAGAGGGGGTTTGCCAGGAGTTGGTAGGGGAGCAGGTCTCTGCTCCAGCAGTGCGCTCCTAAGCGAGGCAGATGGATGCAGGGTATTTGGAGATGGGCAGTGTTAGTGACCCTGTGTGTCAGCGGCGATGTGCACAACGAAGCAGAAGAGATGCGGCTGCTGCCTTTGTTCCACTCCCGTTGGACGGAAGCACAACCTGCTACTCCGACGCTGATTGGCATAGGTCAATGTTGGAACAGCGTGTGGGGATCAGCGACGCTTAAAAAGGTTAAACATCCCCCCCCCCCCCCCCACACACACACACACACACACACACACACACACACACACACACACACACACACACACACACTTCCTGGCACCTGTGTTTGGGGCCAATATACCTTGACTCCCTTACCAATGGTCTTCCACAAGTCCTTGGGCCTCAATCATGGACATGACAAGCTCCACTAGACGACAGCCCACGTCGACCTCAGAGTTGCAGCCGGGTTACAGGAAGCTGCCAGCAAGCAGATCCTGCAGGACCCAATTTGATGCCCAAATGACTAGGAGACGCTGCACCCCAGAATCCCCCATGCACTTCAATATAGGCACATCAGTCACCTTGCAGCCCCTTAGCTCCTGGCCATTGTACATCATCATCCGTTTATATGCTTTGTGTGCCTCTCGCAGTGTATGTATGTAACTATAACCTAATCCTATCTCAACTGTGTGTAACAAGCACCAGGACACCATGTATAAAAGAATTTCCACGCCTGGGATCAATAAAGTATTGTATTATATATAAAATGCATTTTTTGTTTATGTAGAGTTTTTAACCACTTTATTTTTTTCACCTGTGATCTAAGGCCAACTACACATGTGGCATATCACATGCAGAAAATCTACAGCAAAATACAATAGCAGCATCCAAATCCCATTCACACAGAAAATGGCATTCTGCCACGATAATGGGTGCCATTCAACCTTTGCAATGCAAAAGTTGAGCCCTAACCTCTCCCACTGCAAAATTGTGCCATAAAAGGAGGGACCAGATTTTGGTTGTTTTCTGATACATGTAGAATGGCTGCATAATGATCGCTGGGGTAAATTTGTCAGTCAAAAGTTTTCCTCTAGGTCTTTAAATTTGCTTCCTCCATGGATATCCTGATGTTTGGTCCAATCACCTGACAAGAAATTCCATTGCTATAACCTGTATTAGCTTCTAATCCCCCTCACAGGTGCATCATCACTCAAATGAGGAAAAGAACTGATCCTCAAGACATTTATTTTAACCAGATCAAAACCAAAAGTGTTATAAAAGCCTTTAAAAGCTGAAATGGCACAATAAACATGTGGAAATACACAGTGCCAGAAAGTTATAAGACTTGAACGTTGGCCAGGGTGACCCACCAGCATTAGATATTTCACTTATGTGATGTGCAAGGCTGGAGTGGAAAGCAATGCTCCACCACCTACTTTGATTTCCCTGAGCTGTCTTTCTTTCCACATGCATTGCAGCTTTTGGCAGGCAGGACCCTACTTAGCACCCAGGAATGGAGAGCTGTGTCCCAGAACACAGTGGAAGGAGATTATAGTCATAGTTACCATTTCACAACAAAGGAAAAAAATTGCCTTCAACCAGCTGTGTGTGGAAAGTGGGAGTAAAGGTGAGAAATTTCAATTCTGGCAGGGTTGCCATATAACAAGTCATTGCCATACGCTTATTTAGCAAGTTCAGCTAGTAGGCATATTTGTTGCAAAGCAAGAAGATTATTTAGGCCCAGTAACAATATAATGATATAATAGGGATTGAGAAATACTTGATTGCAATCTCTGATCTTTGTAGAGTGGTGCCCCAAATACTCAACATAGGCGAGTTTAGTAGGCACAATCTCTTAAGACTTGTTCTAGTATGTGGACCTACTTGCTGCAGATCTGTTATCTCAGTTCCAGGCATCTGCACCTTTACACCAGGTCAGCATTTAGTCGTGTGGATTTAATTATGTATTTATGGACATTATATTAATGTCTATTAATACATCATTTATGCCTACAGCATTGCAAAGTGCTGCTCTGCAGTGCCACACCTGTTGATGGTTTATGGTTAGTACTGCAGCCTAGTTTCATGTAGTTGAGCAGAAAAAAAAACACCCAAGAAACTCCGTAAACCAATGCAGCCACTTAAAAGGGTAGTTCATCACTAATGTCACAATAATGTTGGAACAGAACGGCAATATGCATGTGTGAGTGCCCTTTCATTTAATCGGAGGAGAAGTTGTGCAGGATTCCTCTAGTTTATAATCCTTCCTGAGGACAGTCACTTGGATGCAAATCTAGTTAACAATCTGATCGCTAAAAAAAATTCCAGGCATGATATCCATTCCCAAACACACATACAGGAGCAATTGCATTTAAAGGACGGCCTTTCACGAAATTGACTCCAGAAGTCCTAAATATGTCCAACCCACAGTGTCTCTTAGTTTATTACGAGAACAAGTCTGCAAATATCATTAGCAAGGTTCTATAGAAAAAAGATATTTACATTGTAAGCCTCTGGGAAAAACACTTAGTTTAAAAGGGGTTGTCCATCCAGGACATTTCATTCCCTTTAAGAGTGCAATTAGCTAGATAACCTTCTTATGGAAGCCAATGCATTGCAGCCGTCTGTAACTGTGTCCATTACATAGATATAAAGAATAAAATCCATCCTTAAACACCCCGAATATTTTGACTCCTTTAAACTCCGAGGCCCAACATTTACAACACAGTTTGCACATTTCCAGGCAGAACAAGCTGTATCTGCTAGAACAACAAAGGATAAACTCCAAGAATATCAGACACACAGCGAGTAGAAGATATGGAGAGAGGAACCGGTGAGGCCGCAGATAACCCCCTTCCGCCAAAATCAATCACTTACTTCTGTGTCTCTGGATCTTCCTGCTGGACATTGACAAAGCAGTTTAAGGCGGCAGCGTGCTTCATCCCTACATAGAAGAGTCTTCCTTCCCCAACTCTGTGCTGTTGGAAGGTCTGGATTTCACTAACATGAACAAAGAGAACATGATGTATTCTGTTTTCCCACCCAGATTTTAGTGGCATGGGAGCGGAGTATGTATGTGCACTTAACCCCTGGATGGTCAATATGGAAACTCAATATGAACAACTATTCTTCATTTGTAAGCAAAACTCACTGCCTCATACTACTATTATCATACTATTAGTATCATATATTATATCTTATAGATTTTTGGCATGGTGAGAATTTGTAAACATTTCTATATTTTCTAATATAAAGAGGTCATTTAATTGGGGACTTAATGTGTAGATTTTTGACAGTGCTACATTAAATATTTGCAATATCCTATAGGAACGGTTTATGATTACTTACTGCAAAGTAAGTAGCAGGCAACCTGTAAGACCTTGCATAAGACCCAGAAGCACATCCTGGGAGAGACCGTTCTTCAAGTGCTTCCTGGTGCATGATTGTAAGTATAGTATGTAAACATTTAAAAGGGTTAAAGGAAACCTACTATGAGGAATCTACTACAAGAAGTAGATCTGTTTCCTCCTGCCTTCCTCTGCCCTTATCTGTAATTTAATAATCTTGGAACCTTACCCAATTTGTTAAAAACTTTATTTTAGTAATATGTAAACTAACTGCAGAGGCTACTGGGGCGTGCACTAGCCTGGCCGGGCACTAGGGGGCTATGGCTACTCCACACCCCAGTAGCCTACTACAGTAGCCTAATTACTGTTAATTCCAGGATTATTAAATTACAGATTAGTGCAGTGCAGATCTGTACCATCAGATCTACCGTATATACTCGAGTATAAGCCGACCCGAGTATAAGCCGAGGCCCCTAATTTTACCACAAAATAGTGGGAAAACCTATTGACTCGAGTATAAGCCGAGGGTGGGAAATGCATTGGTCACAGCCTCCCTAGTATATAGCCAGCCAGCCCCTGCCCCAGTGTATATAGCATGCCAGACCCTGCCCCAGTGTATATAGCCTGCCAGACCCTGCCCCGGTGTATATAGCCTGCCAGACCCTGCCCCGGTGTATATAGCCTGCGAGACCCTGCCCCAGCGTATATAGCCTGCCAGACCCTGCCCCAGTGTATATAGCCTGCCAGACCCTGCCCCAGTGTATATAGCCTGCCAGACCCTGCCCCAGTGTATATAGCCTGACGCCGCTGCCGGACAGATTGCACAGAAGATATACAGGGGTTGCCGGAAAGGTGAGTTTAGATATATTTATTTTTTTGACTCGAGTATAAGCCGAGTTTGGGTTTTTCAGCACATTTTTTGTGTTGAAAAACTAGGCTTATACTCGAGTATATAAGGCTTCTGATAGATTCATGATAGGTTTCCTTTAAAAAGTTAATTGACAAAATTATTTAGAATGTATGGTATACTGAACAGAAGAGGGAAGAACAGTAATAAAAATTAAAAAATGTAATATTTTTGTTGTGAAATAAGGCACGGATTCAGACTAAAAAGCATGGATGCACACTTGGTTGAGCTGAGTGTTCATGTGGATGGGGAAGTCAGATGGACTAGATGTTATTATAGCGTATTTCCATTTAACATATGTGAGGTCTCCTAATTATACTTATGTCTCATGTTTAGGTGTGAAAAACTATAGAAACACTTCTTCTCACAATGGGTGTCATAAAATAAAATAATCCACATTAAAGCACATAAGAGGAGTCTGTTCTATGTTGCTACTGAATGGACGCACTTGAAGGGAGTCATGGAGATCCTAAGGGAATTGTGGATTTTTTCAGTAACACAATTTTACCCTTCATAATGGCTTTCAAATGAGCGTTCCCATACAAGTGTTGAGAACACATGTATCCTCTCATATAGCCCACATTATTAAGGGTCCCACCTCTTGTCAATAGCAGAGATCACATTCCCCTGTCCAAACCCCATAAAGCTTCCTGGTGTGATAACAAAGCTTGACGTCACTTTGAAGCAAGTTCATTGCCCAAAAAAAAGAGCAAGAAGCTGAAGAACAAAGGTCAGGAAGCGGCTGTTTATGGCCTAATTAAAATCGCCTTTCACCCCGAGCCCTCCCATGGCTTGCGCCAAGATGACAAAGTTAAAGGATAGAGAAGCCCTTATTTTATCCTAGGAAGTGAAAAGTAGACTGTGCCATAAATATCCTCACTAGCAAAGGTGTAAATGGCTTCTCTGGTGTCGGCCACCGAGTGAAAATCACACCTAAGATGGTACATCCAACAGGTTAATCTGTCATTGATTTAATGTAGACTTAAAAAAGCTCTTTAAAAGGACATATCTATGGGGAGTAGAGAAGATGATAGCTTCTATTATACATGGCTGTTTGATTAGACCCAAGGGCCTTTCTATGGCAAGATCAGAGGTGTACATAATACATATGGTTGGCATTGTTGCATAGCTGAATTACAGCCCAAGAACTCTAAGTTATCCAAACTCTGTGCAGTGACACCTATGAGACCAAGGTCAAAGTCTGCAATGCAAATTGGTCCTCTAAGTAGGTGGTCTTCCCAAAGAAGATGGAACTGAACATATGTCACTAAAGAGGAGGGGTTGCTTCATTGTATATTGGCCTCATGAAAAGGTTAAAGGGCATCTACCGCCAGGATTTAAGACTGTATGCAAATGAGCCAAAGGGCCTCCAGGCTGCATTAATCCTTATGGAGCTTGGAGCCCCTCAGGCTCATTTGCATACAGTCCTTCATCCTGGTGGTAGATGCCCTTTAAGTTGATTATTCAAATTTAATGAATGTCCAACCCATCAATTTTGGAGATCTAATGTATACATAGGTTTCCAAGTGTCACTATGTCACAATCGTAAGGCAAGTGTGCAGATACAGTGCATGTCGTCATGCCATCTATTACAAGCTACAATCAGTGTGTTGTACCAGGCCAAAACGTATGATGTAAGATCCTAACCAATCAGATATTGATCTCCTATTAGAAGTATAAGCAATCTATACAAAATAAGATTGGTTATAAAAATTATTTCCCTATTTAGTCTTCAACTAATCTCAACAACCCAATTGTAGGTTCCAGTCTGTCACTGCCAAATCACATAAAATTGTAGGATAATTTACATCAAGAGGAGGACCTACAGGCACAAACCACCAGCAAGGATACAAATGGAATATTTAATGGATTTTTATGAATATGGAAAATCCTAGAAGACGAAAGTGAAATAAAAACACTCCTACGGCCATCCAGACTTTTTCCCCGTTGTTCTGATACTTTAGCTTTTTAGGCTCATGCCCTACTGGAACCTACCGTATATACTCGAGTATAAGCAGAGGTTTTCAGCACAAAAAAAAACAAACTCGGCTTATACGCGAGTGAAAAAAAAAAAAAAATAAAACTCACTTCTCCGGCGCCCTAGCAGGTCTTCTGTGTGATCCATCAGTCAGCGGCAGGTCCCTGTGACGTCGCAGGCTCTGTTGTCAGCCGCCGCATTACGGGGTAGGAGATGGCTATATACTGGTGCACGGGGGCTGGCAGGCTATCTACTACAGGGGGCTGGCTGGCTATATACTACAGGGGGCTGGCTGGCTATATACTGGGGGGGGGCTGGCTGGCTATATACTGGGGGGGGGGGGCTGTGACCAATGCATTTCCCACCCTCGGCTTATATTGGAGTCAATAGGTTTTCCCAGTTTTCGGTGGTAGAATTAGGGTCCTCGGCTTATACGGTATATACAGTACTTTTTACAATAAGTGGTCTCACTGGGCCAGGCAACAACACATGAAATTAAGTCCCCTGGAAAATGAAGTGACGGGCCATGCTTAAAGAGGCCACTAATTGGATGAAACAGGCCCAAAGGTCTAGAAGCATCAGAGAGTCATGGGAGCCGGAGCGGGGTATAACGACTCCAAATACGGACAATCTAATATGTATGGAGTCATGCCGACTTTCTCCAATGTCAGCTGGAAGGAAGAATAAGGACGATTAGATATGTTGTTTTGTAATCTGTCCATTCCGCTGTGGACATCCCTGAAGCACTAAAGATTCAATGGTTTCCAACTTCCACATGATCATTAACATGCATTTCCTGATGATCTCAGAGTACATGCTATAGAGAAGTGATGGCAAACCTTTTAGGCACTGAGTGGCGAAACTATAAGCAGAAACCACATATTTTTCACAAAGTGCAAAGTCCAATTTAAAGTAACTATAGCAACTCACAGGTTTCTAACATATTGGCATCCTGAGGACACCTATGTAGTAGAAAGGAGGATTATTATTGTAGTTTCCCTCTAAAGTCCCCTTAACAGGATGAATCACAGATCCGGAGAAGGATCTACAATCATAATCCAGCTATGTCAGCTCCTCCTTGCTCCTCCTGCACTTCCAAATAACGCTGAATGTGGCCTGTCTTGGGCTGCCTGTGACTGAAGGAGGAGGTCTTAAGTCCTGAATGGTGAGGGTAAGGGGAACATAGTTCTCAGCTATGTGGGTACATAAATCATAACATTTAAATTACTGTAGTATTGGTTATAACAGGAGTTACCTCTGCATTCATGGCGATCACTGATAATATCTTCCTATTCTTTGCAAGCTATTACAACAAAAGCACAAAACGCTCTCTTCTAGTAGAAAATAAACTTATGACACAAATAGATAATAAATGTATTCCTCCACTTGACAATAATAAACCCTTCCCTGATTTTTATTGGAATCACATTGTAAGATACAACTTATCAAAATACAGAAGAAATACTTCCAAGACAATAGTAATCAGTGAAACATCTGGGGGTCTTCCTCCTCCAAGAACACAGCAGTCCTATGGGGTAATACACAGCTGTATCATGAAATGCAATTCATCATTGCACAGCTGGAAGGATGACTTCACTCATATACGGTTACAAGATACATTGCTTTAATCCATTTTTTCATGCTAATATCTCTACCTTGGTGTCATCCCTTTGAAAATGCTTAATGTAAATATTAACATATAGATGTATTACAATAATGTTATTATAAGGCAGCAATACTAATAAGCAAAAAATTCAACTTTGTAAGTTGCAGCAAACTCCACTCCTCCCACTTAAAGTGATATAAGGGGTCCATTGAAAATGCCCATATTTAATAGGGTTAGGTATGGAAACTTTTTTTGGCCTGGGTGTACAGACCGACTGTTCTTTTTCTCCCTTCTGGAAAAACGGTGTCTATATCACAGTGACAGCGTGATGGACTTATTACTTGACATTGATATTTCTATTGATATTGTCTTTGGATCCCCCTGTTTTATTTGTGTGTGTGTAAGTCAAAATGTAAGGCTCAAAATGTTATGTCAAAAAAATATGAAAAATATGATAGTGATAAATTCTGAAAGGCCCTGTGACTAAAGGGACTGGTTACTGTGATAATCTTCTTATATTTGTTACCCATGGTCTCCCTTCCTTCTAAAATCAACTTTGAAATTATGCTAATGAGCCATAAGGCCTTTGAGGGTTATTTCCAGAGCCCCTCCACACTGTAGCTTCACAGGCTGTTACACTGTCCAGGAGTGTAATCCCACTGTGTGAGATTACAGCAGGCAGAGGCAGGGGTGATGTGCTGAGGGAGCAGGGCAGGGGGTCAGACAGCACTGTTTTTAGAAGGAAGGAGGCAATGGATGACAAAGAAGATTACCACAGTTCTAGTGCCTGCTTTATCATGATGGATTTTGATGGTATATTTCCTTTTAGTGTAATGCATTGAATAGTCATTGGGGGAGATTTATCAGAAATTATTGCTCACAACACCCAACTGACTTTTATTGTTTCCCAGCGGTGGTCATCTTGTGCCATATTTCTTGGTACAACTTGAGATAAGTAAAGAGGTAATAAAGGTCAGATCATAAAGTTAAATACCAAACCCCCTTTGAGTTGTCAAGCTAATGTACATGAAATGAACATGAAATGCGCCCTCGAGGTGAAAAAAAGAAAAGAAAACTAACCCTAACTACCCAGTAATATTACACATGTAAAATGAAAGTACAAAAACATTTTTGCTGACTGTTTGCTTACCCTGCCCCAATACCCTAAAGGCACCTATTTAAAAAGTATCAGATTCTACAAGTCGAGAAACATCACAAAGGAACCTTCTTCAGCACCACAGTTTGGCAGCTTTCCCCGCCTCCACATTTAAATGGCACATCTGCTAAATACCAGATGCCTGAAAGCCCGTCTTTATCTGGTGTCCCTTACAGAACTCCCACTCCTCTTGACCTCACTGCCAGGAACACAGCAAGCCTCATCCAGACTGCTAACCTACGCCGCTTCTCAGGACAGACCCAATTTATTTTACCATTACTTTCCTGGCTTTCAGTAGAATCATAGAACACATGCACAGTGTTAGGACAAGAATACACAAAAAAAAAGGAAAAACTTTGTAATTCCATGTTAACCCAAGTTAACACAAGCATCTGAAGCTCATTGCCAGAAACTGGAACAAAAAACTCTCAAGGAGTCCCGGGTGTCCAATGAATATTTCCTCCCGCACTGATCTTCCCAGAATCCAAGGATGTTCCATTTGCTTTAAAAAAAAACAAATTGTTGGGAGGACCTTTCCCCGGGATAGCTCATAAAAGTATTGAGAGAAGATGGGCGAAATAAAAGCTAACACCATGAGAACTAATATGGCTTAGAAATGTGCATCATTGGAAGACTTCAAAAAACATATTGAATTGTAAAATTATTGGGCACTTTATTATGTAAAGGGACTAAATTGTGCAATGATCCAGAAGCTGCTATTCTCATTTCACAATGTTTTTTTGCTCCCACCTTCAAAAAAAAACAGTAACACCACAAAACTAATTTTAATTGCATTGGGTGGAGTATGTTAAAGCTTTTATGTAGTAAAAAAGCACCCATTAAAACTCGGGTTTGCTCAACGGGTCCATACAACACTACTTGTAAGTAAAAAGCCATCTGACTCCAAATCCTGGCAGGACCATCTTACTATGGTGGCCCAAGTTTACTATGGGTGTCCAAGCTATTTCTATAGGTTGCTGTACCAACTCTTGTCAGAGGAAGAAAATATAAGGAATATTGTCTAGTAGATGCTTAAGTTCCACTCACGCCAACACTTATAAGCTTGGCCAAGGCAACTGTTTCAAAGTATGGGGAAAGTTGGAGCTGGTCAACAGCTACTACAGGTATATGGATATCTTTACTGTAACTACTGTAACTACATGGACTAGGTTTATATGTAAAAAATGAATTGGACTGCAAAATGCAAAAAAGCTACACAATGTGGCAGGTAAAACAGGTATTGACCTGCAACACTATTGGTGTTTATGTAAGCCCTCCCAATGTACGGTGCTTACTAGTCCAAAAGGTCAGACCCTCTCTCCCCAACAAATCAAACACTGATGCCCAACAGAAACCATATAAACAACTTGATTATACAACAGATTTGTGACACTACTTAATCATATATACAACAAACTATGAAGAAAGCTAAACAATGCCTATAATGTGTTTCACAAGAAGCAAAATTAATAACTAGAAGCGAGAAGCATAAGAGGTTTTAGTAGAGGTGTCCTCATTCATAGGATAGTCTCATTACAACTGACCAGTCGAGTTATTTTCCCACACTTACAACATGAGGATCATAGACATCATCCGCCATGTATAAAGGATTGTTACAGACATGAAAGCAAGTTTATCACTGTCTGTACAACTTCAACTGAAGGGGATCTGGAAAGATTAAACACAAGCCATAAGAGAATACAGAATATGAGGGTTTCTGATCTTATGTGGCTTTAAAAAAAAAAAAAACAATTGACATGAAAAATATCCAGTTTTCTATATTACTCATATATCTTTATGTTAATAAGTCAGTTGGTTTAATCTACCATGTAATTCATTGTCTTGTGTTACATTGATGTCCAGATGGAGATTTCATTATCTACAGTTGTGTGAAAACCGTCGCAGTTGAAATACTAGTATCTTCATATTAGTGAGGAGATAAGCTTCTAGTAAGAGGCAGAGTAATGGGAACAGGGTCCCATAGAGCCCTATTAACTAATGGTTTCCCTTACATCCCCATAAATCAACTTTATCTGAAATTATTACTATATTATTATATTACCTGGCATTAGTGGAGCGTGTCCTGCTCAACTAGACCCTCCCATCTACTCCTCCCTATGCCCCATGCCTCTTCTCAGCAGTTAGCACTTAAAAGACATCTACCACCAGGATCAAAGATTGTAAACCAAGTGCAGGTGTGTGTCCCCACTCTCAGCATCTGCTCTTCTTTTAGCTTCTTATGCTCTTATTTTTACAAAAACAAGGCTTTTAAAATTATGCAAATGATTCTAAGGGGCTCCGACCACCATAGTTGTTAATAGAGCCCCTCAGGCTTATTTGCATATTTTTCAAAGCCTTTTAAAAACAAAGGCATAAGAAGCAAAAAGAAGAGCAGATACTGCCAAAGGGGGCGCACTCCAGTATAGTGCTTGGTTTACAATCCTGGTGATAGATGTCCTTTAATGTCATGTGACCAGGGGATGTCATCTAAGGTCCTTTACCCAGTTACTTTTAAATGAAGTATTTTTAATTTTGGGTGGGCCAATTTAAATGTCAGTCTCTTTAAAATACAATTGATTATGAATAGTGATGAATGGTATTCAGGTCCAGTAGGTTCAGACAACGTTCAAGTTTGGTGGACGCAGACCCAAATCCGATTGCAGATGTTGACCATTTAACTGGGTCCGATAGGTTGCGTTACCAGGGACCGGTGAGCTGGGGGGGGGGGCGTTTGCTTGGATTCAGCTGAATTCTGATGGGTCTGCTATATTTTACTACATGAACATACAGTACTTTCCATCACATTAACAACTGCTCATTTCTCACGTGAGGAAAATCTTTGTTGTACATATGTACCCCTGAAAGCTGGCCATACACATCAGTAGCGTTTTAGCGAAGCCTCCCCATTTCATTAACAATGGCCAATCATCTAATGGAAGGGGTCTCCTATATCTACCCTATTGGAACTATCATGGGAGCTAAGGTAAGGCATTTTGGATTTCAATTATCTGCTCTTTTACTTTCAAGGAGAGCAAGGCTCTTCCTTCACAAAGTTGAGCATCGTTCTGCTAAGTTGAGACTAAACGTCTTTGGGAGTGAAGGCCACTGAAGGCTTATTCACCTTTCTCCTGTGTTAGTAATCCGTCTAATACATTCACACTGCCGTATGGGGGGGGGGGCCGATATAGTCCCCCATAGACGGCAATGGGCGCACGGCGGCACTGTACCGCTCCGTACCCCGGAAAAAGATAGGACATGTCCTATCTTTCTCCATAGTACGGCGCCGTGCGCCATATGTTCCTATGGAGAGAGGCGGGGTGAGCTGCAGACAACGGCAGTGTGAATGTAGCCTTACAGTTATACTGCAGGCTGGAAGATTTTCTGGGACTTTTTTCAGAAATTATTAAAATAAGTTACTTCCAGAAAATAATCTCATTAACTGTAATTGTTATTGAGCAGGAAGGAACAGGATATTAAAATAGAGATAAATGAGCCAGCATCAAGTGCCACAAAAGAAATTTGCATGGTAATAGATTTCTAATGAACTGACTGATCACTGCTCAGTTACCCTTAGGGCAGAGAGAAATGTAACTGCAGTTGCAATACTCCAAGTCAGGCTCTTTCATCTTCTTAAAGTGGTTAAACGGATATGTTTTGGTGGATTAATGAGATGAAACCCCCAGAAATTTGAATACAGTTTGTAACAGTTGCATGACATCTAAGATAAAAGAGAAAACCCCTCAACCACATAAAATGATGGACCACCAGCTTGGCACAATAGGATGCTCTGTTAAAATTAGTGGTGTTCTATAACAGTAGTAGAATATTTGCTTCTATTTTTTAACTTGCCTGTTGTAAGAATGTTGTGTTTTATATCTATGTTATAGCAGAATTTTACTCATATAAAGCTCTTCGTCTAGCCCCATGAAATGTAAAAAAAAAATAATTTAATGCCTGCATAAAAATCAGTCAAAACTGTCAAAATTAAATAAAAAAAAACTTAGGCCTCTCCCAGTGTCTCACCAGAAAACTGATGGTGCCACAAGCAAGACATCTCTACATATGGCTTTACAGAAGTGGAAGTTGTACATAATCTGTATACAAAGGGTAAATACCTTCTAACCACAAGCCCTCCATCTATGGAGAAAAACTGATTGTCAAAGACAAGTGGCTAGAGAGGAGTGTTCCCATTTTATCCTTCTTCAGTAGAACAAAAAGGTGCCCCAAATGTCCCAACACCCTCAGCCATTCTCCAGCCAAAATCTGAACAGATCAGCAGGAAATTGATCACTGTAAGCCTATATCCACATGTAGGAATCGGATATATTCCACGCCTGGAATGGGCACACAGAGTAATATGGTACAGCACATGCGCGGCACTGTTCCACTCCGTACACAGAGAAAAGATAGGATCACCACTCCTCCTCTCCATCGAGGCAAACATATGCCCAGCGGACTACGGCCCAGCTGATATGCGTTCATGTGAATGTAGCCTAACCTGTGCAGAATTTCTTCAAAGCTGTGTTGCAAGGAACAATACAATGGTTACTTCTCTATTGCAGCCAAAAAGGGAAAATCTATGCAAATATGTCTAGTTTTCAAATATATAAAATTAAGAACTCCCAGTCTCTAATTACTAGGTGTCTGTGTATTATTCCACTTACTCCTTTGGTGGATCCAGATCTTCAGGTCGAGCTTCAAAGAATCTTAACACCTCTTCACATCTTGATATATGCGCCGGTAATTTTACAAGAGCCTGCAAGAAAACAAAATCCCATAATGCTTTCTGCTAGTGCAAAAATAGGACTGTCCCCACAGGATATAAGGAGCCTCCACCAGGTTGGGGCCGTCATGGGAACGTAGTGGAAATAGGGCTAAGTTCACACCAATCGCTAATGGCATCCTTTACAGAAGTCTTTTCCATTACGGAATAGAACAATGGACACCTACGACGGAAGGATATACAGAAGACCTACCATTCGCCAAATATTCACATTGACTTTCATGTATGCAAGTTTATCTTCCATTACTTATAATGGCAAAAATAGCGCTGCAGCTGCATTATTCTGGGCATTTTTAATAATGTAATAGTGTGATGGGCACCACTAACAATGGTCTGAACTGAGCCGGAAATATGCAATAATAAAATTTGTGACAAGTTTTTACCCTGCAATACTCATCAATGGGCTTCAATCTTTTCACAGCTACGTCACGTATATGGCTCCGTCTGAATAATATTTTACCTAAAGTTAAAAGAAAATTGCATATTAGCAGCAGTTTTAAATGAAACTGAAGTAAGTATCACATAAATAGAGAAATGAATTAGAAATACAATAGTACCAGTAATCTTATTCTCTTTATTATAATAAACAGAAGCTTATTCTCAGCTGTGGCTTATAGTGGATTGCAAAATTACTGGCTACAGTATAAAAATTTTAAAAAAGACATCACCTCAGAAAATCTTATTAATCACAAATGGTGTTATACACCCACAAAATAGTCTTTTAAAAAATTAGGGTGTGAAGTATTAATTATTTGTGATCGCTTATAAATAATGACAGATCAATGCACAATCACCTTTAACCCTTTGTTGACCTCTTTTCCAGATAGAGTGTAAGCTCGTGAGTAGACCTTCACACTTATTGTTTAAACTAATGACCCTGAAATGTCTAAAAGGTTCTATACATTTCTAGATGATTTGTTAAGCACTGTAGAATATTATGGCGCAATATAAATAAACATTTTTTTACTAAGCATATTACTAGCCAACGAAGACAAATCCGTTGTACCGTACCACAGTGTAGCCAATAAATGCATGCTGGTGAGACATTAGATTTATCTTTTCTACCCACTGAGTAGTAACTAGATATTACAAAGATCTCATTTAAAAAGATCCCATGCTGCTTGCAGTGGAGAGTGCCAGCGTTTTTGTAAACCCAACTTGCTAACGTTAGCCAAGGTGCACAAGTGTCCAAGAATATCCCTCTATCCCAACACTAGGGCCATTGTGCATTTACACAATATAATTTGTCCAACTGGCAAACAGTGTAGTGACCTGAAAATCAAGCCCCCTTTGAAGCGGTCTAGGGACCTGTATTCCCCACACCGGTTAGACACAATAAAATTATTTATATTCCTCCATTCAGATTAGTCTTCAGCCAAGTTATTTCCATGCCAGTAATATTTCCTTAGAACACTACATCTTCATATTCACATGCCCTAGATCCACACTCAATGTCTTTCAAAGTAAAAAAATGTAATTCCCTACACAGCAATTCAAGATGGTTAACCTAAACTATGTCATGCCCTCTAAAAGGGAACATGTATAGGTTGTGTAATGGGGGAGGCAATGGTGTCTTGTAATTAAAAGTTATCACCAGTAGAGTTAAGTCCCCTAGCCCAAGTGTAGTCCTGCAACAGCAACTCAATTCAAATTCTGACACTCATGTAGATATAAAAGGTGTATAACTAGGCTGTTTTTTAAAAAATTCTCATTGATTTCTGTACAATGAGCTGATAACTTCTTATTTTTTGGACTATCCGATTGCCAAAATGTTAAATGTTGTCGAAAATATTAACATTTAAGGAAACGCCCTAATAAATAACCCAATACTATTACATTAACCAATCTTTCAGAGCTGCAATAAAGGCAATGAAATCGGCTGATCCAAGAAGAAGGATTTCCTTTTAAAATATACAAAAGCCACACAAGTGATTCCAGCAAATTTACCATATGGAATCACATTCTATTACGGTATGTTATTTTGTTATATATTACCAGCACTGTATCTTTCTATTGTATCAGGTATAAAATGTCATATTCCAATAGAATTCTAAAGTATCACCACAGAATATCCATATTGTATAACTCGCTTACAATCCATGTAAATATTCATATCCAAATAATAAAAATAAAAACTCTATGCACACTATTAGAGAAGGAAACCTATGGCTGGTAGAGGTCTTACAGTATTAAACTAAATAAATACAGGAGATCATTAAAAGGAGAAAAAGAGTTTAGCCAAAAACAGCAGTAAGGGAAAATCTGGAACAATAAAATCATTAAAGAGAAACACAATAAAAAACAACCTTCTACTGTTGTTATAATTGCCTTCAAAACAAAGATAACTTAACAGCTGGAAAGTGCGAAGAGGGAAATTATGTTTTCAAGGCGCCATTTCCAATCCTTATCAGAGGAAAAATTAGACAAGTTGGATTATGCTGAAGTATTCACATCCGAATCAGGGATGTGTAAAGAGAGGAGAGGAGCGCATGGCCTTTTATTGGCTGCTGACCAACTTCTAACTGCAAGTTGTATGGCACAGGAGGACCTGGAATACGTTGTGCTCAATCTGCAGCTTAATCCTTCAATGATGTTTTAATGCTTCTGTTACTCTGTGTCCATCTCCAAAATAGAGAATGAGATAAATTTTGCCAAGTTTAAAATTGCTTTTGAAACCTACAAACAAAATTCTAAACATTCAAGAAGTAGTTCAAACAAGCATAAGATGAAAAATTATAGCATTCCCAACAAATCCAGGGCAGTTGGGAGGTATGCACTGTTCTGTCTGTAAATGGAGATCATACATGTCTGTATTTCACAGACTAACATCTTTGTATCCAAACAATGTGCTCGGATATCTCCGATCACTACCATACACACATGCCCGTCATACCACTCCACCGATTAGCAAGAATGTGATCCCCATTCTTTGGAGAGCTGGGAGTCCTGTTCTCATGATCAGTGGGGTCCTCCTCCCACCAGTTGGACCCTCACCATACACATCATTATCCAAAAGAAAGGTCAAAAAGTTGTGCTCATAAGTATAAATAATGCAAATTTTTAAAAGATTATTTCAGTGTTATAAAATTATGGCATATGGCTAAGATATGCCATAATATCATTATCAATCAGGGTTAGGGAAACTGCATTTAAAGGGGTTGACCCAAGTAGCTAATCAGTGAGGATACAAAGGATGGTACCCCCACTGATCACCAGAACAGGGGCTCCCATCCCACATGCAACCTGCAGTTCCATTCAACAGTAAGGGAATGAAGGAAATAACAGAGCACAGAGCTTGACTGCCTCTGACGGCTCCCATAGTCAGTGAATGAAGCTGGCAGGAGATATGCTCATCTACTTGGGACAACCCATTTAATTGCTGCATGCATGGACTAACTTTAAAGAAAAAAAGAAAAAAAAACATCAAACATGAAAGTTAAGAGAGTAATACTTTTTCTCAAATATCGCATAGGGGGTGATAACAACCCGGATGCCAGAATCACTTAAAAGAATTAGTTCTTTAAAATATGCTTTTTGGTCTAAGGATTCCTGGAGGTTAAACAGCGTTGGGAATATCTACACTTAAATTCACGACAATGCAGAAGGACAACTGGCTACAGAGTATAAACATAGGCTCCTTCCACGGCTTGAGTCTGATATTGCACCTTCTGCCCAATTATGCAAATGACTTGAGATATGAGACACAAGCCATGAACAGGAATAGCAGCAAATCCCTGAATAACCCATTTAACGCTAACATCACAGTGTTTTTTTTTTTTTAAATACACATGACAGTGACCTCACCGCAAGTCTGGAGTTAAGTCATGTGGCCACCACAATCCACTATTTATAAAAAGACACTTCTTATATCATTGAGATACTGGCATCTTTCAGCATTTCTCCCTCAAGCTGTATCTGAGAACTAAAAGAGCTATTTTTGATTCTTACACCGAGGGGAACATCTGCTACAGTCAGGTCAAGGGTGGGAAATCTTTGGAGACATCATGAGATATTTCCAACAACTAGAACCAAACAACAATTGTTTACGCACGTTTCCCATCAGTGTATTATGCCTGCATTACAATTTTCATTTCATTCACTTTTAATCCTCGGCCATAGCTGTTAATAAATTTATTGTCCAAAATTAAACTAGGCATAATAAAATCAGGATGAAGAAGAGCAGATTTAGGAGCCTAAATCTTCATTTCTCCCTGACTATGGGACTCCTGCATGTATAGCTGACCACAAAAGTATGGAGGGTGGCTCCAACTTTTCTTTCTGTTCCTGGGCACAGCTCCTTTTTGAAAGGTCATGGGCATGGAACGGCATGGTCATGGGCAAAAGGAACATAATTTGCAAGGGAATGGGTATTGCCAAAGTGCACTTAACATACAAATACAGCTAATGGTAGGTTCCCATAGAGCCCTAGGGGAACAATTTTTAGCTAAAAGAAGGGTGTCAGATAGTTACTAGGGCTCTATGGGAACCTGCCACTAGCTGTATTTGTGTAAAATGTGGTGACAGGTTCCCTTTAAACTAACAGATCTTTGAAAAATATTCCAAAATAAAAATGGGGTTTCAGCAGTGGTCTCTTTATACATTGTTCCACTCCTTTGGATCTTGCATCATACAGACACAAAACTTAAGACAAAGGTGAGGGCAGTAGCTGTTGCTTAATACCCAATATCCTCAATCAAGATTTTTACATTCCCCAAGGAGCAGTCATCTAATTCAATTGTGTTAAAATTGTGCAGTCTGACTACAGCCTGGATGATACGATCCCACTTAGTGGGCAATAAAATAATCTTGTCTGCTGTGGGAAATAAAAGGGATCCCTATTAGCAGTCATCCATCATTGCATTCCAAGAAAGGTTAACACAAGGTAAATTACTTAATTAACTTAAGAGAAAGGAGATGTCCCAAGATAAACGGACTGCATGATATGTGGTTCTGCCCATTGTCCTCTGGCAATTATTTTGCACACCACTTCAAGATGGCTGTGGGGTTTCAGAAGATAATTGACTCCCCACATTTAGATTTCTGTTGCCCTCCATTCTTGTGTACAATTACAAGTGGAAAAATCCATTGGAGCAGGTCAGCGACAGATGCATTTTTTTTTTTTTACTAAAGAGGTCATTGCTGCAGCTCCTAGACAGCAAATTCTCTGACTGCTGCACATAAATATTTGTGGTGCTCGGGACAGAAAATGATCCCAGGGACAGAATTAATATCTGCCAAGGGCCAAAAAAATTAACAGCTCGTTATAATTGGAAACCAAACCAGTGGAGGTAATGACACAAATTCATATAAAATGTCCCCCAGTGTGTATTAGATGAGCAATGTCATGATCGATATTGAAATCCTATAAAACGTTTTTGAACTGAACAATCAGATCCTCTGATGTTAGTTTAATATTTAGACTACCTCCAGACATCCTTGCTTGGAGCAATTTCTCTTCTATAACACTAGCCCATGGGTTAAGCTTTGCCTCAAAACAAAAAGAAAAAGTATAAAAGCAAAACTAGGCCACATAAAAATAAACCTTCACTTGGCCACACAAGAATTTTCCAAAGAAATTGGGGAATGAATTCTCTGCTTTAAACTAGCGGTAATAACTCATCTTGTTTACAATTGCAATTGTGGACATCCTAAGCTAATAAATTCAGAGGCGGTTAGATGGAAAGCTTGAGGTCTCAGCCTTCAGAAATGGCTTGGTGCCATTGGCTTGAACTCCGATAGTATATGAGAAAAAAAAGCTCAGTGAGATGCTAAGCTTTTCAGTGTCTCTCCAAAGTAAATATGTCCTGCTAAAATAGACACACATCATGTATCATATTTAATTCTTGCTTGCGTCAGCTGCTGATAGGTTTGTGACCACTATACGAGAGGCAGAGTGGACTCTGTCCAGTAATAATGTCCATCTTCTTCCATAACTAGAAGGTATTCACTAGAGGCTCTGTGAGGTTGTCATCTACTAGAGAGGGAGCCTTCACTTGCTGTGGGTTGTAATGACTCGTATGATGTTCCAAGGAAATCATTCCCAAGAGGAAATCTCTGAGAAACATTCATAATTACAAGGTCCAATTGAGGACAACTATGAGGAGTTCATACAATTTTAGGCAAAAAAATGGCTTGTAGACAGGAAACTGCCTGAGAAATAACACTCATTTATTACAGTAATGTTAGATATATTATTGGATAACATTCAGGGTATGTGACATGAATCTAATACGCTGCAGAGTAATAACTCACTTCAGTAGCCATTGAAAAATCTTGCGTTCATGTTTGTTGAAACTGTTTAGCTTATAATAGGGGTTGTATCTAGTCATATTGTTATCCCCCATCCAATGCGTTACGATCCCCTAACACAAGTCCATCTGTATGGATCCCCACTATTCACAAGAATGGACTCTCACAGGTCAGAAAAAAAGGGTGGAGGTCACTTTTCAATAATTGAAGTGGCAAGTCAAGCATGCATCCTGCAGCTCCATTCAATTCTACTGGTAATTTTGGAAATTGCCGAGAAGCCTGGTATCTCTGCCACTCTCATAGACAGTTGATGGTAGTGCAAGAGATAAGCGAGTGGTGTGCTAAACATTTTCCAACACTTCCATAGTAAGTATTGAAAAGCACAGCAGGACGCATTCTCTACCCGTCACTCCATCAATTAGTGAGAACAGGACCCCTGTTCTGAAACAGTGGGTGCCCCAGTAGCCACATTGTTATCCCCTATCCTTTGAAGCAGAGATAACAATAGGGTAAAACCCCTTAACTGTAATGTCAAAGGTGCACTCAAAGATTTCCATCATTCAAATGTTGTTGCTCAATCCCATTCAAGTAAATAGGTCAAAAATAAACTAACAGGGGTGCTTGGATGACAGACCCCTACCAACCAAATATGAATTCCCCATTCCAAGAATAGGCGATCAATAAAACATCCAGAAAGCACATTTTTTTATATGTAACATAGGGTTTATATGCTGGGGATTCAGTGGGATTCAATTAGCTCTAATAAGATAGAAATAAATAGCCTAAGGTCATTTCTATTAAAGTGGCTCAATTTCCTGAAGGATTGTTGGAGACTTGGAAATTGATGACATATCCTTAGGAGAGACTATCAGTATAATATCAGTGGGGGTCCAATACCCGGCACCCCTCTAGCAGCTGAAATCAGCATCGAGAAACAACAACATGATACATGGAGCTGGGCGTCTGCTGCACATCTCGAGATTACCACCAGACCATGTACAGGCCATGTGCCTCTAGCTTCATACACCACAAAGTTCTTAACATCAGCTGATTGTAGGGGTCCGTTTAGTTCAATGCAGTTCACAAGCCAAGCCAAACCAAACCAAAACTGCACCGAAAAAAAACAAAAGAAAAACACAGGCTACTTCTTGTAATATCCTAAAGGTAAATCACATGGATATAAAAACTCTGGATGTAACAATAAAATACAAGCGAACGTTGAAAAATAAAACGTCAATCATCTGGCAGCAATGAGTGGTACGGAGAACTTTTACACCAGCGGTTTCACATCACACTGACCTCTGCCTACAGGGACACCATTCGTTTATCTGGGGCTTGTATTAGCCTCTAGTATCCGCTGCCAGAGCAAGCTGTGAGAACAAGCCCCAACACAAACACAGATCAGATGCTGACGTTTGTCTCACGGATCATATCAATGATTACACAATTATTAGCTTGGCAAGTGACTAACCACCGATTACTGCCAGGCAAATAAGTCTTGGACTCCCCACAGGAAATTATTCTGTGGTTCTACTTTCCATCCATACAAAACCAAAAGCATGAGCCCGTAACATTTTATTTTTATTACTGCATACACAGAACATATGAAGTAATAGATTAATGGTATAACCACCAAAAAGACAAAAAGGAGGATACGCACAGTGGACTAAAGTAATATCCAACAACTTTATTAGAGCAAACATAAGTACAAAAAAATAACAACACGACCACATATAGATAAAAACACTAAAAAAGTGCACAGTCAAAGGTGCACTAGACCTCCCAGGACCCGTGTGTCCTGGGCTCCCTTACCCACAACTGACCGAATAAAGCAATGAAGTACAGTACAGAGCAAACAAAAGTGCTAGATGTAACTGAATGACATCAGGCTGCAGCAGAGAGTATGCGCATACATAAAGTGACCAGTGCAATAATGAGCAAAGCAGTCCTGAGTATGGCTGCCTAAATGCCTATGGTATACAATACCCAATGAAGGTCCACATGGTGAAGTGAAAAGGGGCAGATAGGCATGGTCAGAGTGGGGGGAGAAAGAGGAGCAATCCCCACGCGTATCGTCACCTGCTCTGGTGACTTCCTCAGGGGTGTGTCATACCCCTGAGGAAGTCACCGGAGCAGGTGACGACACGCGTGGGGTTTGCTCCTCTTTCTCCCCCCACTCTGACCATGCCTATCTGCCCCTTTTCACTTCACCATGTGGACCTTCATTGGGTATTGTATACCATAGGCATTTAGGCAGCCATACTCAGGACTGCTTTGCTCATTATTGCACTGGTCACTTTATGTATGCGCATACTCTCTGCTGCAGCCTGATGTCATTCAGTTACATCTAGCACTTTTGTTTGCTCTGTACTGTACTTCATTGCTTTATTCGGTCAGTTGTGGGTAAGGGAGCCCAGGACACACGGGTCCTGGGAGGTCTAGTGCACCTTTGACTGTGCACTTTTTTAGTGTTTTTATCTGTATGTGGTTGTGTTGTTATTTTTTTGTACTTATGTTTGCTCTAATAAAGTTGTTGGATATTACTTTAGTCTACTGTGCGTATCCTCCTTTTTGTCTTTTTGGTGGTTATATGTACTTCTAGGATACGTGGACTGCATTACTAGTCTGCACATTGGTAGTGCCTGTCCCAATTGCGGTTTGAATATAATAGATTAATGGTTTATCACTAGGCTCTTACATGTGTTGTAACAAGTTCAATTGTTATCTCCTATCCTATTGTTATTAGAGGATAACAACCTGATCGGTGGGGGTACGACCACTAGGACCCCCACTGATCACCAGAACAAAAGGTCCAATTCTCAGTAACTGAAGTGACAAGTCTAATAAATTATTATTAACTCCTTTATTTATGTAGCCCCAACATATTCCGCAACACTACATGCACCTTGCACCTCCATTCAATAGTACGAAAGTGTCAGAAACTGAATTAACTAAAAGGATTGCTGGAGATCGTGCAGAACTGTGATTGGCAATTTCAGACAAAGGGGGAGATTGCACATTAATTGCTTCAAAGGGAACCTGTCAAGAGGGATCTCATTTCCACTAAATGCAGGTTACAGAAGCCCAATACAGCTGCATTGCAAATATGTCTTTTTGCTTTCTCTAACTTACCTTGCACCCTGACAGAATCCTCTATGTAGTCCCAGGGGTTGGGCTTTGTGTTTGGATGCATATCAAAAAACAACATGTGCCTTGTCTGTGCTGCAGACTGCTCAGCTCTCATCCCCCAGCTTTGTGCTCCTGTACAGCTCATCACCCCTGCTCTTCACAGAGCTCACAGCTTGGTGAAGTGACATCAGTGCAAGAGGGAGGAGCTGTACAGGAGCACAAAGGTGGGGGCTGGGAGCTGTGCAGTCTGCAGCACAGACAAGTCACATGTTGTTTTTTTAAAGAGAACCCGTCATGCAAAATAACCCCCCTAAACTAAATATATTTTCATAAACTGCCATTAGAAAGCATTGCCTCTATCCCTTCATTGTCCCTCTACATGCCTGTAAACTTAAGCAATGAGGTCCTAAAGCTGTATGCAAATGACCTGTAAAATGTCCAATGAGTCATTAGCATATTCAGGCTGCCCAGCTTATTCATGAGTGGGAAGTACAGCCACCCCCCCAGTGCTTGACTGACAGCTGCTCCATGTAATGGCTGCTCCATGTGCTTGCTGGTGGCCATGCCTCCTGCAGCCGGTGTGTGTTTGTGAAAGATACAACAGCTCCAGGATGCAGCCATGTTATAGCAGTACATGTCAGGTACTTGTAGCTGATGTCTGTGTCTCTGTGTATTAGGAGGATGCAGCATGTCAGCAGATACACTAACTATACATTACACAGAGACATGAGAAGGGGGAGGAGAGGGGAGGGGTAACAGGGGTGACATCCCTGCCGCTGACCATGTGACCAGCATCATTTACATAATAAAGAATAGATTATTTTATAATGATTAATGTATGAATTGACTAGATAAAGGCTGGGATGGATCCTTGTGAGCTGCCCCAACAGGTAGTAGTGACAGAAACCTGATGACAGGTGTCCTTTAAATACATCCAAAGCAAAGCCCAACCCCTGGGAGTACACAGATGATTCTGTGTTATAACAATTATATTGTAATGCAACCGCTTAGAGAAAGCAGAAAGATATATTTGCATTGCAGCTGTAATGGACTTTTGCAACCGGTCTTTAGTGAAAATGAGGTCCCTGGTGAAAGGTTCAGTTGTAAGTGAGAATGGAACCTCGTTCTTGCGATCACTGGACTCTCTGTAATTGGGGACCAAGAAAGATGGAAAAGTACTGTGGTGGTTCCAGTCTGACCCAGACTCCAGTCGATTCCTCTATAATAATTCTGAAAACTAAGTATATTTCCTTTCTATTTAACAAGTTTCATAAGAACTAATACTTTACACTATATATTAAGTAGTAGTGGAAAATAACAGCAGCGGCAGAGTAAATTACAATGGCCTAGATGCTAATGAAATGTAAATTACAAGGGAACCTTTCATGTAATATTATCACTAGGTTGTAAAATTTAAATTATAACTTATGTAAAATAGGTCAAAACAGGAATCTCAAAATAAGGTTGTGTGTCCATGACTTCCAGATTGGTTGCCTAGATCCTTAAGGGCTACTAATTGTATTCACATCAGCAGGGTGTGGATACAGCAATAACCATTGGCATTTTCTTTTTTAAGTGTGTCTCCCATCTCTCCAGTGACCATATGTTATCTGTTGGGGAACTGGTCAGTATTTGCTCAATTTCCATACAGCGCCACCACAGGAGGAATGATGCAATACAGTGTTTCCGTCTTAATCAAAGCATAGTGCATGAAATGTATGGATGTGATGAGAAATTTTGTACTCATTCACTGCATGCAAACAAAGACCTTGAAAAGAAAAAAATTTCTCACAGTAATTTGAAAATTAACTATGAACCTTCTATTTAGGTATAAATCGAGACTCAAATAGTAATTGCAAGAGAGTATTGAGATGAATCATTAAAACTGACCCAGATCTAATTCATTGATACAATAAACAAGATCTAAAAACAGATTGTATAAAAACACTGCTCCATTACAGTAACAGCAAAGAAACAAAGATAATGGGGGGAATTTGGGGGGGGGGGAGGGGACTTGCGTTTTGAACATCAGTTCTGGCGAGCCGGCCTCTTATTAAATATGGGAGCAAACTGTAGATCAGGTCTGAATTGGCAGTGTTTTTTTTTTTGCTATAGTCTTAGACGGTTTTCCAGGGGAGACTATAGTAAATCTGGTGGGTTGGGTGTTTACGGCCCCTAACGTGCCCTTAACGGTGTGCAGGTCGGAGAAGCCATAAAAGTGGCAGGGAGGGGTAAATTCATGTGTCTTCTATGCCAGAAAAGGCGTAATGAATCTCCCCCAATATATGGCACACTTTCCAATAAGTAACAAAATCCAATTTGTCCAGTCCTGCTGCAGACATCACACGTCCATTATAAAGGGCTGATTTACAGCACCCCTGACCACGAGGAGCACAGCATTTCCCTGGGTCGTCTGTTGGTATAAATGCAGACATAGAGAAATCCAGACTAAATGCACCACGGTGCTCTTAACACCTCCTAAAGAAAGCATGGAACTTGTCTTCAGGGCAACTTCTACAAGAACTTTAGAAAACTAAAAGCAAGTAAATCTTTCAGATGTTTATCAAACAGGGAATTCCGTTCTTTACAAAATCATTATTGGACTAAATTTAGCAGTAAATTGTTCTCGGACTTTGGAAAATTAAAGGGTTATTCCCATGAAGTTTTTGTTGTCACTGTTATATACAATTTCAGTTGCCCTGGAATCGGACCGTAAATCAGAAGTTTGGGACCAGACAGGACACATTGTTGTCCTGTCGGACGCTGCACTAAGCTCTCTCTGCCTCCTTCCTTCCTTCCTTGCATTCCAAGACGAGCTCACACACACACACAAAGAGACTTCCCTCCAAGAAGCAGCATGAGAAAAGCCACAGACAGATAAGGTCTTTATCCAGAGGAAGAGGGGGGGGGTTATGTTATGGCTGTGATAGAGCTGAGAATGTTATGTGTAATATGCATCTCACGGATCTCTTCATCTCTGAACTGTCTCATCTGTCTTTCTATGTGTCAGATACAAGTGAATGTTCAGAAGCTAAATGAAAGTGTATATAAACCTGTACCCTGAAAATCTAAGCACATTGGCAGCACACAACATCTCATAGTACTAGAGGAATGTCTGCTTAGAAAGTCCGAATTTACACTGACCATCACTGAGTGATAGGAGCTAAAACAGCAATATTGTGATGTAAACATCACTAGGGCATTGAAATTTTTGAATTTTCTTTCATGGTCAAACCCCTTTAACCCCTTAACGACTTGGCCTTTTTTTAGTTTTTTCACTTCCATTTTTCACTCACCAACTTCAAAAATCTATAAACTTTTTTATTTTTCCACATAAAGAGCTGTGTGATGGCTTATTTTCTGCGTAACAAATTACACTTCATAGTGACGGTATGTAATATTCCATGGCATGTACTGGGAAGCGGAAAAAAATTCCAAATGCAGGGAAAATGGTGAAAAAACACATTTGTGACGATTTCTTGTGGGCTTGGATTTTACAGCTTTCACTCAGCGTCCCAAATGATATGTCTACTTTATTATTTGTAGTTTTACCCGACCGAAAGGTTCGGATGGCGCTTCGTATAGAATCCACGCGGAGGTCCGATATATTAAAGGAATCCGCTTTATTAATAAAACATAGAATGCGATGCGTTTCATCAGTTCGGGGCTGAAACGCGTTGCATTCTATGTTTTATTAATAAAGCGGATTCCTTTAACATATCGGACCTCCGCGTGGATTCTATACGAAGCGCCATCCCAACCTTTCTTTCGGGTAAAACTATATCTACACATCGTTCCGGGATCCTGGTCCTCTAGTGAACGTGGATACTCGGATTGGCAGCTACGTTAATCTATACTGCTACACGCTCCTATCATCTGAATCAAGGTGAGAGTCCTTCCTCACATCTTTACCATTGTGCCAAACGTTTTCACACGATAGCTGCGCCTCTTCTTTTTCCTTTGCATCTTTTCCCTGTGTCTCTCTCTTGGGCATTGGGGCTTGGTTCCCCATTTTCTTGATCCCAGGTCAATCTGCTTACTTTATTATTTGGGTCGGTACGATCATGTCGATAACAAATTTGTATAATGTTTTCATGCATTTAAAAAAATTAAAACTCCAATAACTTTTTCATACTTTGGTGTATGGAGCTGTGGGTAGTGTCATTTTTTGCGAATTTTGATGGCGTTTTCATTGCTATAATTTTTGGGACTGTGCGACCTTTTGATCACTTTTTATTATTTTTTATTATATGCATTTCATGCATTTAAAAAAATTAAAACTCCAATAACTTTTTCATATAATGTTTTCATGCATTTAAAAAAATTAAAACTCCAATAACTTTTTCATACTTTGGTGTATGAAATAATTATATTATATTTTATTATATAATACTTTGTTACCGACTACTAGTACGGCGTGCGTCGGAAAGGGGTTAAGGAAAGCTGTTCTGACAATATTCGTCATGAAAAGACCTATAAAGGGAACATCTCCCTAAGCTTAAGACAAGCGGCAGTCAGCACGTAATTGAAAGGGTCCCCAGGAACATTTCAGTCTGAGGCACGGGCTAGAATGAAATCCACATCAAGACAGCAGTTGTTTGCAGATTTTCACTTAGAAACGCTAATGAAAATCTGCACTGCCAAGGCAGAAAAGGGACAATCATTATTTTTTTTCCACATCACATTCGGTTTGTAAAAAATGCATGGTCTACATCTACTTAAAAAACATATTCATTTTAATCCTCCTGTGTAACACTATTATTTCTGCAAGAAATTCTGAGTAGAAAATCACCAATAACTATGCAGTCAGGGTTAAATCCCTTGACAGGGACTGTATTAGAAGCCCTGTTACTTGACACGTCAGTACATAAACATTTAAAAAAGCCTCTCATATAGAAGCAATTCTTTGTTGTCACTTCACACTCTTTTAGCATTATTCAGACATTTTGTTTCACATGGCTTCCACCGTGTCGGTAAAATAATCTTCGCCCCATAATTCGATTATGTAAGAAAGGTATAAAGTTAAACATCTCAGAGGTCAATAGGAACACATTGGGGCAAATTTACTTACCCGGTCCATTCGCGTTCCAGCGGCGGCTTCTCCGCTCTGGATTCGGGTCCGGCCGGGATTTAATAAGGTAGTTCTTCCGCCGTCCACCAGGTGGCGCTGCTGCGCTGAAAGTAAACTCATCGCGCCGGAATGCACCGAGCTGGACCAGGTGAAGGTAAGCGGTCCTTATGCGACACATTTTCGGTTTTTAAATGCGGCGGTTTTTCCGAATACGTCGGGTTTTCGTTCGGCCACGCCCCCCGATTTCCGTCGCGCGCATGCCAGCGCCGATGCGCCACAATCCGATCGCGTGCGCCAAAATCCCGGGGCAATTTAAGTACAAGCGGCGCAAAACGGAAATATTCGGGTAACACGTCGGGAAAACGCGAATCGGGCCCTTAATAAATGACCCCCATTATGTGAATCAGCCCCGGGGTGGCTCACCCATATGTTTAGAGGGATGAAGGAAAACAAAAATTAAATGTTGTTGATATCACAAACAAGGACGACAATCAGAAAGTTATTCTTTGGCTTAATGTAAAAAAAAAGAAGATGTAGGGAGTGCACTTTTTTCTAGCTCTGCCGTGCCAAATGACATCAGCGTTATGGGGATTCCCACTGACAAGGGCTGATTGTGTTGATTTTGGTGGGAAAGAACTGCAGATTTATGGAAAAGTTTAACATATTAGTCCCTGAAGGAATTTTATTTCAAGTTCGGAATGCCTAACAAAGTATTATATACAAGAAAATGAAGCCATTGATTGTACAATAGACATACCTGTATAAATAACAGATTATGGATAGTAGCAAGGTCAACTGCAAAAACTAGCGCCAGGAAGCTGTTGTAAAGGCACGTATATCACAGGAAACAATATATTACATTAGATTTTAGGATTACGGTATATAGTAAAGTAAAAGTAAAGCTGACCAGACACTAGATGTTACAAACCAAACAATTATTGGTGGGAGCACCCAACAAATTTCCATAGGGTACTCCCAGACAGCAGATGTTGGGGCGTGAGAAGGACAAGTGTGCACATAATGGAAAAGCGGTGCTGTGCCATTGGTTTTTGAATGGACGGCACACGGCGGCATTAAATGCAAAACTATTTAATGTATCAATGCCTATGGCAGGAAGGTTAGCAGACCGTATAATCGATCCACTCACAAAGAGAGCATAACTTACAACCATTTTCAAGGATCACTCAGGCTACAGTTTACGAGAAACTGTGTAAAATGATGCCAGACTGATACAAACTGGCAGTGAAAAATGGATAGTTAGCGTATACTAAAAACTTGAGCCTAAGCGTATACGTCGGGAAAACACCCGACGTATACATTTAGCGTATCCATTTACAAATAGTTGTTGCCTCCGTCTCACCAATCGATTGCTATGGGGAGCAGATGCAGTATATTGCATCTCTCCCCAAAGCCCCGCCGAGTGCATGCGTCGCTTGGGAGGAGGGATTACCTGGTGATGTCACTATCTATACTAGAATAGTGACATCACTGGGGAAACGCCCTGTTCATCGGCTTGTTGATTTACAGGTAGCCTAGGCCCCTGGGTTTTAAATACCCAATGCTTTTTTTCGGGGGAAGACACGCACTGCTCCGCAAAGCTAAGCTGCACATGTATGGGTAAATGAGTAGGATAAGTGTCTTCTGTATGGTCTATATTAGACGTTGCAAAGCTCAACAACCACAGAAAATGGATGCACTGCAGACTGTCCAAAGAATAAATAACTTCTACATTTGAAATATGAAATGAAAGTATACTCATAGTCTTATTGGCAGGCATTGACCAAAATAACCCTGCTTACTAGGAGATAAAAGCTTTGTGGGAGCTTACTCTATTCTGAATGCCAACAATGACTAGCAGAAGAAGCCGTCAGCTCCTAGTGCCAATGGCAGGAAGAGGTAACACTTACCATCCATCCGCACATTTCCAAAGTCTTAGAGAAACAGATCTGAGACAGACACTGCACAAGGTGAAGCAAACACGCAAAACAAGCAGAAACAGACAAAGTACAGGAAACCGAGATCATAGATGTAGACTATGGTTGGCAAATAAAAAATATCAGTTTACCTGGCAGAAATGGTATTATTCTTTGCTTTGGATCTTTCTGTCCTGCTTCGATAGGGAATTTATCCAAAACTTGCATCTACAAAAGAAAATAGATAAATGATAAATAAATAAATAAAGAAAGCAAATTCATTTGCCAACATCAATAGGAAAAATGTACACTTCATATAGTATATACCATAAGTTCAATTTAAGATTGATTCAGGCATATAATTCTGAAAAAACTTTAGTATAGACCATTAACATTGCCAAAGGCATTTGGAAAATGTATATAACCCTTTGCCGGTGTCCTTGGTCCAAAAGGCAGCTAAAAAGAGTGCCCTTATCTGATCAGAGGTTGTGTGTGATATTGCAGATGAAGCTAATTAATGTCAATGAAGATATATACAATTGCCAAAAACAAAATTTATACATGTGCGCCACTTCTGGTCCATGATTCAATTCTGGACAATTCATTTAAAACAATACTATCCGTACAAAAATTTTTTGGAAAAAGCACAAATTACCCAAAAATTACCCAAATAAAAGAAACAAGTGTTCGTATGGTAGTTGTCCAGGCTGTAAAAACATAAGTATGTTTGGTAGTTGCCGACATCAAACACGCCTCCAATATGTTTTGCTGAGGTTATCCTAACACATGTTCCTTGCTCGGCCCTCAGTTTATTTACCTATGTGTATTTTAAGTCAGAAAGGGCTGGAAATGATCCAAAAAGTTATTTTCAGGATCCAAGGATATTTCTCCCTAATATGAATGGACTGATTAAAGCTCACCATCGTATGGAAGCTGTTAGCCCTGTAAAGTCCACTTATGCCCAACTTTGGTAAAAATTGTAGAGAAAGCGTCTATACAATCTTTTGATGGTGGTCAATTGTTTGCCTAGTAATGTTAAGAATACTGTATACCTCAGACCACCCACCAAATTGGGTTCCACTTCAGAAGAACAGATGTTAGGCTATTTCAGTAGGAGAAAAAAGTAGTATTTTTACACAGCTCTACATAATACATGATAGATGGAAACTTTATTTTGTTAGCCTTCAAACAGGACATTGGGCAGAACTTCTAAGTAAGAAAAACTTCCTTTAAGAAGGGCTTCAAATAAAGCATGTGCCTTGTTTATGAAGGAAAGAATCGATGCACGATAATTGTTAGAAATCCCTCTATGTACATTAGCAATAAGACTTTTATTAACAGTTTTCAAAATGCAAAGGAAAATTTCGTTAGTGGACATGGGTTCCACCATAATTTTACTCTACCCCGCCCACCTTGCAACTTTTACATAATCTTGCAATTAGGAAGTATTCGGAGAAGGACTGGCCTACTCTGTTTGCTACAGAATGTGTAGTTACCACTCCAGCTTGTGATTGGCTAGGTGAGCATCTCAGAACACTTCTTGAGTGCACCAGAAAGTGGAGCTCAACAGGATCCAGTCAATGTCAGTTCCCCAGGAAGGGTTGCTCACACTTCAGTGTTAAAGAATGGGGGGGGGATTACGGAGCACTAGAGGGGCGCTAATGCCAAATAGCGAAATAAATAAATGTGGAAATATTTTTATTTATTAGGTTTACACCTAGCGTTGTGGTGTCAATGACTTGAAGCTGGTAGGGAAACTGACACCTGCGCAAAGCGTCTATGCTACTATGGATAGGTGTCGGGCGGTCAGATTAGCGCCAGTGAGTGCATGGCGTCTAAGTTGGTATGGATAACTGCCAGCGTTCTGTAATGCAATAATAGGAAGCTGGCATATAGAAAAAGCTATGAGGAGAGAGATATTAGAAAACTATTAAATGGCATATATATTTGGTAGTAACTTCAGGCTGAGCTGTGTAAGATGGAGCCAAGTCCGGACAGTGGACCTCTGCTCTGGGGCTTAGTCTCCTGACTTAGTCTCCACTTTGAGACACCTCTGCTTCCTGGTAGTGGGTCTGGATGGCAACTCTGCAGGAGTTGCACACTGGACTTGCTTTTCCAATGCTAACTAAACCCTCAGACCATGTGCTCCTGTCCTTGAGGGATTTTTATACACCTTTAGTAAGTTGGCAGCCCTCTCCAATCAGCTTACTTTCCAATAATAACACATCATATTATTATTACAATTTATATGTTCACTCTTGCCATCCCAGGCAGTGGTTCCAGCTGCAATTACCAAGTTCTCCACTTTTGGAGATCAACCGAGGTGATCAGGTTCCTTAGGCAGCTCCTAACACAGAGAGGGCCTTATTTACAACAACTACCGTATGTTCTAGTGTATAAGCCGAGTTTTTCAGCACAAAAAAATGTGCTGAAAAACCTCACTTTGACTTATGCACTAGTCAATATAAAAATAAAAACGTACATACTCACTTTCTGGCGCCTTGAAGGGGGCTAGCTGGCTGTATACTACAGGGGGCTGGCTGTGTACTACTGGGGTTGGCTGGTTATTTACTGGGAGCCTGTGACCAATGCATTTCCAACCCTCAGCTTATACTCGAGTCAATAGGTTTTCCCAGTTTTCAGGGGCCTCGGCTTATACTCAGGTCGGCTTATACTTGAGGATATACTTACCCAATGCATCGGTAGGGATATTTACCAAGTCACCTCCTGCTCTTGCTGCTAGACTGGATGCAAAAAATGAAATTTTCTGTTTACATCTTTAAAGCTGTTTCATGTAAATTTCTCACAAAAGGTATAAAACAAGTGTAAAAAATAAATTACAATTATAACTGAAATTATTTGGGAATAATATCAGTTAAAAATAAATAAATGAATAAAAGTTCTTGAAGAACACTTGCATCACAAGCTGGCATACATGTCTATCAGCTGTTTCGGGTCATATGCTAAATTTGGCCATTAGCCAAATGGTGCTTAGTCAACTGCAGCATAAATGAATAAACATATGTATGCAATTGAAAAAAAACAAATAGATTTCTTTGTAAACCAGTATCCGTTGTTAACAGGAGTCCAAGGCAGCCTTTAAAAACACATTGCACATGTGATAACTGGATTGTTATTGGTCAAGCATTGTCCTGCTTGACCAATAACTTGTCCTAATTTCATTGCCCCTCTGCTAATTGTTGCTAAACAATCCAGCAGTCCCAAAACAGAGAATATAACGGTCTACTTCTATTTAGAAATACCGGTTCTTGTGAATATTTAGGGCTGCAGAGACACAACGCTTATGCCCTAAAGGAGTGAACAACCTCATTATTCCCAAGTATGGAGAGTGCATATTCAAAGCAGGTTGGAGAGAATTTGGGCGCAAGTAGAATGAATAATCTCCCAGACTGCATTTTTGCATCCAAAAAGCAGAGTAAGAAAATAGGCAAACAAATGAGTGACTTTGTAGCCTTTACCAGCCAGCTCCCCTCCAGAGTGGACAGTTTTCACTCAACACAACAGTTCCTTGCAAAGTAATATGTGCCGTATGAAAGATTTCTTGGCCATGTGTACATATTTAATTTAGTAGAGTTTTCGTAGAAGTGAGGGGTTGCAGACGGGGCAAAAGCAACTGCCCAACTTAGGGAACCCATAAGATGTCTCTTCACCATACACCATAGCAGCACTATGAATTATACATTATTTAGTTGAGGGTCTCCGTACCAATTTCTACAGACCAGCAGTTTCTAGTTACAACTCTGGTTGAACTACTCTCAATCACGAACAAAGAGCAAGACTTTAGTCTAGAATTTTTTATAAGGAAGCCCAAATCCATGTGAAATCATCAGTCAATATCATTCAAGGCTTAGGACTACTTCTCTTCATGGCCAGCTTAGTCTAGCTGTACTACAAGGTCACCGAGCAGAGGACTAAATAATGAAACTACTGTAGAAGAATAGACCTTCTCCTCATATTGCTACTAAGCAAATATAAGAGCGAGGAAATACTCTGCAAAAATGGTTAACCCAGTAAACTTGAATAATGTGTTATAAGCATTACAGAAACAACAAATGTAGCTTAGGTCTAATTTTGCTCCAACCATTTACTATAAAGGAAATATAAACTGACAAAAACACATGAACATACGTATCAAATTTCACATAGAAGATGTTAAAATGATCTATAAAACTGGAAAACTGGTTTAAATCAAGAAAATTCTCCTACAATTTGCAAGAATTACGAGATGTCAAATAGATGGTGTTACACTGGTAAAAAGAAGGAGCTGGGAAACTCATTCCCTGCTCTAGAAAATACATATAATATTCTCATAATGCAATGGCTGCCAAAGACTAGCCGAGTTTGGGTTTTCAGCAAATTTTCTTGTGCTGAAAAACTAGGCTTATACTCAAGTATAAGTGCATATATATATATATATATATATATATATATATATATATATATATATATATATATATATATACACACACACATACATACATACATACATACAGTGCCTACAAGTAGTATTCAACCCCCTGCAGATTTAGCAGGTTTGATAAGAAGCAAATAAGTTAGAGCCTTCAAACAAGAGCAGGATTTATTAACAGATGCATAAATCTTACAAACCAAAAAGTTATGTTGCTTAGTTATATTTTAATAAGGCAGGGAACCTGGGAAAGTGGAGTTCATCTATATTGTGGTGGGCAATATCGCACCCTCAAAAGAGTCTGCATAATGGTTTCATAATTATATCATATTAATCTTGGCACCATCGTATTACACAGCAAGTATATTCATACTCCTGGAATCCCAAGATCCCAAGCCAGCTGAGTTTACAGTCTAGATTTCTACTGTATAACAGGTACACAAACTAGGAATATATTAGCAAAATGGTATAAAATCATTCAGGAGTCTGGAAGAACATAGAAAAAACGAATGAATCGCAAGTAAATATACCAAATAAGTTCTTGCAGGTGGTATCCTGATCATAGTAATTTACTAAAACAAAAGCCAACACAGTCAGCATCGCAATGCTAAAGAAACTGGGGGACTGTCAGCTTACTTTACCATACAAAATGTCTCCCAACTCTGAAAATGTACAACTAAAAAGCAAGTATAAACCACAGGAATATCACGTAAAGCAGTACAATGAAGAAAGATTTTTTTTTTTTAATAGGGAACCTGTCATCAGGAGACCTTTTTCCGGCTTCCCCATGTCCCCATTTAGAATAATGTGCACATTGCTAAAGAGTTTTGATTGTAAAACTGAATTTTTACCGAAAAAAAAAGATGATAGAGAGCTGGGAAGAGTCATAGTCCATGGGGGAGGAAGGGGGGCTGGAATGAGATTGGGGAATAAGGACAAAAGGAATACGGACAGGGAAAACCATATAAAGTGTGTGTACACAAATGCCAGAAGCCTCACAAACAAAATGGAGGAACTGGAACTCTTGATGTTGGAGCGGAAATATGATATAGTGGGTATCAGCGAGACATGGCTGGACAGTAGCTATGACTGGGCTGTTACTATAGATGGTTATAGTCTTTTTAGAAAGGATCGTATAAATAAAAAAGGGGGAGGGGTTTGTTTATATGTGAATTCTCGCCTCAAGCCCGTCCTGTGAGATGACATCAGTAACGCAAATGTGGAGTCCCTATGGGTTGAGATAAGAGGAGGGAAAAAGAATAATAAAATATTACTAGGGGTTTGTTATAAGGCTCCAAATATAATGGAGGCAGCAGAGGAAATGCTGATAAGTGAAATGGATGCGGCTTCAAAGCATGGTGAAGTACTTATCATGGGGGACTTCAATTACCCAGATATTGACTGGGGGGCAGAAACCTGCAGGTCCTTCAAAGGCAGCAGGTTCTTGTCAACAACAAAAGACAATTACCTGTCGCAACTAGTCCTGGAGCCAACAAGAGGGGGGGCACTGCTGGACCTTATCCTTACCAACAGACCTGATAGGGTATCAAAACTACAGGTTGGGGGGAACCTGGGGAATAGTGATCATAATATCATTGATTTTGTATTACGCTTTACTAAGAGCGTTAGTGAAGGGGCAACCAACACTCTAAACTTCAGGAGGGCAAATTTTCAGCAACTAAGGGAAGACCTTAAAGGCATAGACTGGGATAATGTTCTCAAAGACAAAAGTCCCCCCCAAAAATGGGACTTTTTCTTATATATTCTGAAAAAGTCCTGTGAGAAACACACACCTTATGGGAAAAAGCATAAAAGGAACAAGGCTTGTGGCTAACTAGTCTTGTAAGGAAAGCAATAAGCGAGAAAGATAAAGCGTTTAAGGTGCTAAAACGTGAAGGTAGTGATGAGGCATTACATGATTATAGAGAGAAAAATAAATCCTGTAAAAAGCAGATAAAGGCCGCAAAAATAGAGACTGAGAGAAATATTGCCAGGGAGAGCAAAAATAATCCCAAATTATTTTTCAAGTATATAAATGATAAGAAACTAAAAACAGAGAGTGTGGGTCCCCTTAGAAATAACACGGGGGTCATGGTGGAAGGAGATGAGGAAAGGGCCAATCTACTGAATGTCGCCTTCTCAACTGTCTTTACCCAGGAAAATCCCCTGGTGGAAGACACAATGAGGAATAATGTTAATTCTTTTTATAATGTCAACAGTTTAACCCAGGAAGAGGTACGGCGCCGCCTCGCAACCACTAAGATAGATAAATCACCTGGGCCAGATGGAATACACCCCCGGGTTCTGCATGAATTATGTACAGTGATAAACAAACCGTTATTTTTAATATTTGAAGATTCACTGAGGACTGGTTATGTTCCACAGGAATGGCGCATAGCAAATGTGGTACCAATATACAAAAAAGGATCAAATAGCGATCCTGGAAACTACAGACCCGTGAGTCTAACTGCTGTGGTGGGGAAAATATTTGAGGGGTTTATTAGAGATGCTATCCTGGAGTATCTCACTGTGCACAACCTTATAACCCAGCGTCAGCATGGGTTTATGAGAGATCGGTCCTGTCAGACTAATCTGATTGGTTTCTACGAGGAGGTAAGTTCAAGACTGGATCTGGGGGCCGCTGTGGATGTTGTATATCTGGACTTTTCAAAGGCATTTGACACCGTGCCACATAAAAGGTTGGTATATAAAATGAGACTGCTGGGAATAGGAGAAAATCTGTGTATTTGGGTAAGTAATTGGCTTAGTGATAGAAAACAGAGGGTGGTCATTAATGGCACATTCTCAGATTGGGTTGATGTTACCAGTGGAGTGCCACAGGGGTCAGTATTGGGGCCACTTCTTTTTAATATTTTTATTAATGACCTTGTAGTGGGTTTACACAGTCAAGTTTCAATATTTGCAGATGATACTAAGCTGTGTAAAGTAATAAATACTGAGGTCGATAGTTTAGCATTACAGAGGGATTTGTGGAAGCTTGAGGGTTGGGCAGAGAAATGGTTGATGAGGTTTAATGTAGATAAATGTAAAGTTATGCACTTGGGCCATGGAAACAAAAAGTATAATTATGTTCTAAACGGTCAATTACTTAGTAAAACTGAAGCTGAAAAGGACTTGGGGGTATTGGTGGATGGTAAACTTAATTTTAGTGACCAGAGCCAGGCGGCTGCTGCTAAAGCAAATAAAATAATGGGATGTATCAAGAGAGGAATAGATTCTCATGATAAAGACATAGTTTTGCCCTTATACAAATCCCTGGTCAGACCACACATGGAATATTGTGTACAGTTTTGGGCACCAGTGTATAAAAAGGATATAGTAGAGCTGGAACGGGTGCAGAGGAGAGCAGATTAAAAAATTTGGGAAAAGACGACTGAGGGGAGACCTCATTACTATGTACAAATACCTGAACGGACAGTACAAGGATCTCTCCAAAGATCTTTTTATACCTCGGCCTGTGACCAGGACAAGGGGGCATCCTCTATGCCTAGAGGAGAGGCGATTCTACCATCAACATAGACAAAGGTACTTTACTGTAAGAGCAGTGAGACTGTGGAACTCTCTGCCGCAGGAGGTTGTTATGGCGGACTCTATGTACATGTTCAAGAGAGGCCTGGATGCCTTTCTGGAGAGAAAAAATATCACGGGTTATGGGGATAAAACATTTATTTAATTCTTAAAGGTTGGACTTGATGAACTTGATGGTCTCCTTCCAGCCTTATATACTATGATACTATGATAAGTTTACCTAAGATGAAAGTTTACCTTTCTGTATACAGAGCTGTGTCCCTAGTCCCATTGGAGTGGGGCAGACATGTATCCTGGGGGGTAAAGCAATGGGTCAGAGAGGAGACATGGGAGGCTTGTTTTAATATTAAATAGATGAATAACGGAGCAGTTTCCCAAGGAGGGGGGGGCACTCCTCACTGGCCACTCCCATGGGACTAGGGACACAGCTCTGCATACAGAAAGGTGAACTTTCATCTAACATATATATATTTTTTTAAAGACAGTTTTACTATGACAATGTGGCTTACCATATATACTCGAGTATAAGCTGACCCGAGTATAAGCCGAGACCCCTAATTATAAAGTATAAGCCGAGGGTGGGAAATGCATTGGTCACAGCCACCCCAGTATATAGCCCGCCTGCCCCTCCCGGTCCGTCGCAGGCACCATGCCGCAAGATGACATCATAGTGTGTGCCGATGCAGCTGACGTCACGAAGACTGTGACAGACCAGGACCCCATATCGGAGCCGCAATGGATGCCGGGGAGCGTCAGGAGGTGAGTCCACTTTTTTTTTCCTTGACTCGAGTATAAGCCAGATTAGGGTTTTTCAGCACATTTTTTGTGCAGAAAAACTAGGCTTATATTTGAGTATATATGGTATTTCCGTTCGGGTTTTCCGACTTTCACGCCGGCTTTCATGCGACCCAAATCAGGGGGGGGTTAACCTTGAAATTGTGTTGCAAGCCAAGCACTAACATACACCGGGAAGAAGGTGAACTACGGTGGACCTGAGCCGGGAGCGACACATGCAGGATATCGGGCGCACAATGTAAGTGAACCACAGCAGAGTTCCTTCTTGTCGGACACTCCGGATCGGGGAATGCACAGGACTGGGTAAGTAAATGTGCCCCAATGTGTACACTATTCACTATGGGGGAGCCAGATAAAGGGCTCCTGATGACAGGTTCCCTTTATCTGGGCATTACTCTCAACAGCAAAGTTTGTGCCAGCTTCCTGTGGAATAACCCAACAACCTGACTATGCAAAATTACATCCAACACTCTTATATGGCTGAATAACCGGTGACAAGCCATCCTTTAAAAGGGCTCTTTAAAATTACAGAATAGGGTACACCACATTCCCCATAAATAGCTTTACTCCAATCCAGGGGAATGAGACTGTTACGACGGCATCCTTGCACCAGTAAATGGGGACGGGTTGCGATACCAGACACAGTAAGTTAGAATATCCAGTAGTCAATTCCAGTAAACCTACCTAAGCTGTGACCTCTAGGACCTGCAGATCTGCAACTATAGCTGGGAACACGGATATGAGCAGCTAATCGGTCCCAGACATTGCAAAGGTAAATTAAGGGAAAATGTTTGTGAATTTAAATTTTTGGGGCAAAACCCCTTTAAATGTGGTTGAAAGGTGGTCCAACTTCACCTCTGCTATGCTCATTAACCTGAACCCTGGCTCAATATCCTTGATCCAGTTTGTCTGTATCCAGTTGCATACCATTTTGAACTTCTGTACACAATCCAAGCAGTAAATGTAATGTATTGCAGGCCTTGAGTTATTAACATGCAATTTTCAGTTCTTCATAGCCTCCCTCTAGAGGCATAGCCGATATCTCATATGACATTACATCAATGACCAGAAGATAATCCCCTGGTTTAAACCCGTATTGGACCCACCGTATATAATGTCATTTTACTTTGACGTCCGCCAAGTCTTTATTGCTTCCTGATGGTTCTTTAAAGTAAAAGAAAGCAATTTGTTACCAGTAACTTCTTAAAAACAAAAGAGCGGAATGATTTAAGTCCTTCAAATTGTAAAGAAATGGCTACGCTTGCATTTTGAAGTTACCTTAAAAGCCTTTGTACTTCTGGCTTTGATTTTTCTTAGAAAACCACAATTCAGTTTTTTAAAGCTCTGGTGAATCAAGTTTGACTGATAACTTACTGCCCTTGACAATCGGCAGGAAAACAGCTGCTTGGGGAAGGAATCTGGAAAATAGAAAAGCCTTTACACTGGGATTTTTCCAAAATAGAAGCAAACATAATCCCACTGTATAAAGAACGTCAAAGGGAAAGACTACAATAGTGATGATGTAATATCCCAGGGGAGCGCAGAACTGAAGGATATTAAATTGGTGAATGCAACTACAAAGCACCAAACTGTTGTTTATACCTTGATGTACAAACCTGCATATACACTGTTAAATGGATAGTTTGGGTTCTGACCCGTTCTTACAATGTATAGCAGCTCAACCCCATTCACATAAAGGAGATCAATCTGCAACAAGGACCATTACAGGTCCAGGAGGTGCCAAGTGTTGGACACCTGCTTTAAAATTGAGGATAGATTATGACATTTTTAAATACTGGAACATCCCTTTTAGCAACACTATTCTAAATCTGTTACACCTGATCTGAAGGGGACTGTCAAATCTCAGGATCACAAAGAGATAAAGAACTTTGTCATGAAAAGCAAAAAAATCCAGTCCCTCTGGTTACACTGGTGTATACTGGTAATCATAGAGGGATGCAATGAGGTATTATAGACAGAATTCACCGATGTCTCAGTTTCACAATGCGTTTCCGGTTGACAAACACCACTTTTTCCTAGTGTAATGTGGAAATCTAAGCCCATATATTATACAGAAACACGCAAGTAAGGGAACCCATTGCCACCTTAAAGTTTGTTGGTTTCGATTAGTTTATTAGGAACCAATCTTATGAATGTCAGACTAAAGAGCATCCCCTATGGTGACCTATCAGAAATGAATAGATCCTACTTCCTGTTCTTTCAGTACATCGGAATTTGGTGGGATTTTGTTGCCCACAATTGATATTTGACATTCTGGGTTTCACTACGGAGCATAAAATCACAACCAGGTGAATGCCAAATCAGTAATGCTGGCATTATTTAAAACAAACAATGTTATGGGTCTTCTATAAAGTAGTGAGTGCTCCAGTGTACTAAAAATAGTATTAAAGGAGATCTACCATAAAGCATGAAAAACCAGGGACACTTGCTCATAGATCTTCTTATATTTATTATCCATGGCCTCCTTCCTTCTAAAATCAACGTTGAAAATTACGCTAATAAGTCAGGAGGGCTTTGGTGGTGTTATCAGAGCCTATTCATTCTGCAGATTCCCTCCTCCCACCGTTTGTCCCAAAACTTCCTGGTGCCGTGAGGTTACATCAGGCAGAGGGATAGGGAATTTCCGAGCAGGAGCAAGGAGGAGAGTGAGACAGTGCTCTTGCTCAGCACTTCCCCCTCCCTCTGCCTGATGTAATCTCATGGCAGCAGGAGTTTCAGCACAAAGTGGGAGAGGGAATTGATCCTGAACTGTGTAACAGCCTGTGTTACTGCAGCATGGAGAGTCTCTGGTAATGCCCCTAGAGAAGTTAATTTTAGAAGGAAGGAGACCATGGATAACTAATATAAGACGGTTTCCAAAGTCACAGTAACTGGATCTATGATTAAGTGTCTCTGGTTTTCAGACTTGATATTGATAGTATATTTCCTTCATTAAAACAATAGTTTTTCAAAAGCTCTCCTGCATCTGTGCCTAATCTCCAAGACCTTCTGGAAAACCCATTTATTATCATTGAGCTACATGGAGGTCCCTCCCATAGGATTAACACTATACTGCAACTTTAAGAAGACCGTTTTACAGCCTAGGATATAATCTGTCATTGCTAATCTGGAATAATTATTTTCTAATATTCCAAACTATCAATTCTGAGGTGCTCGGGTCCTCCTGCTGTGTAAACTTTTGGAGATCCCCGAAGACACTGTGTGGTCTCAATGAAAGGACCTGCAACTATTTGTCTTCTAGAAGAACTTAAGATGGTAAAGTGGATTGTGTATAAAAGACCTTGGAGATGTCTAAAATGTCTTTGAGGTTAAAAATTCATTAGTCAAAAAATTGTAGGATTTCTTGGATCTCGTACACAAGTGGAAAAAAGATCATAATGAAGAATTTTTTTGGAGGGGGAGGGTAATCTTATGCACATGTTACCAGTTCTCAAGCATTTTTCGACATGACACCCTTCATGTTTGGAAATGAACCCTAGTAAGTGGGCAGGATAGTCTTGGCACTGCAAGGAGCAGGCCTCATAGCTTTCCTCAGAAGGTATCAATTTAAAGAAAAGCCTTCGAGTCAATATAAAATCATCCTTCTCAAGTAGACAACTAAAATGGTTGTGATTAAGAAACGTTTAGAGACAACCTCATCAGTTACTGTATCAAGACAAGTCCAGCTGCAACATGTAACAGATCTCCTGTAATATTCTCGTGGGAGTGTTGTACAGCATTCAGCAGGACAAACCTTTTAAATAGAATAGGTTCCAGCTGTAGGTCTTCATCCCAAAGCCGAGGCGTGTTCCTGGCATGTAGAGTGTGTTCCCATTTAGACCTAACATTACGTTACTTGGGAACGCAGAGGTTCATCATACTGACAGATGGACAGCCCATCTTATTTCAGAAATCTCTGCCGCTTAGGAACAAAGGCAAGAGCTTCTGTGATAATTATTTAGAAGTTTGGATCAGTACGTAAAAAAATAACTGTGCCGTAATGCAAACTTTTATCCACTTTGATATTCTTCAGATAGTGCAGGGGTTTCAATAACATACAAGTATTTTAATTAATTTTTTTCCCACAAAAGTATAGATTAATCTGCTAAAATTACCTACTCTATAACATGCTGCCTGCAGATGGGACACGATGTACAATCTGCTCAGCTCCTCCTGCTCTATAACATGCTGCCGGCAGATATGACAGTATGTACAATCTGCTCAGCTCCTCCTGCTCTATAACATGCTGTCTGCAGATGGGACACTATGTATAATCTGCTCAGCCCCTCCTGCTATATAACCTACTGCTGGCAGATAGGATACTATCTACAAGCTGCTCCGCCCCTCCTGCTCTATAACATGCTGCGGGCAGATAGGACACTATGTACAAGCTGCTCAGCCCCTCCTACTCTATAACATTAAGCATGTACATTGGACACTATAGAATCTACTCAGCTCTTCCTGCTCTATAACATGCTGCCTGCAGGTAGGACACTGGGAACAGTCTAGTCAGCATTTTTTGCTCTATAAACATGCTGCCTGCAGGATCTTCTGCTTTAAAAAGTACAGATTGCACTGCAAGTTCTGATTAACAGATTCCCTGGCTGGTTATACAATGGTTCCTATTTAGAACTTGATATTTATTGTAATCCTGTATGTATAACATCCCTGTTTAATAATAATAATAATGTTTATTTATATTGAGCCATCATATTCCGCAGCACTCTACAAATAATAGGGGACATATACATATATAATATTACATTGCAGAGTACAAGCAGTCATATGGAACAACTATTAAAGAGGTTTCCATGATTTGTAAAACATGGTTGTTCCATCTATAAACAGCCCAGCCGGAGCCTACCCACAGTAACGCACACAAACTGTGACCAAGTGTGGTGCTGTTTCAATAGTGAAGTGTGATGATTCACTACGCCTGTGGGTCACTTATAAACACAGGGAGGGAGAGGGTATAGCTTTGTTTTAATGACCCCAGAAGAGATTGATAAACTACTAATGGGTATATAACATTTTTTTTCTACCAACATCTTGAAAATACCTTCCTTCAAAGTAAAATGTAAAAAAAAAAGATAATTAACTGTATGTTTTAAATGTTAATAAAAGGGATTGCTGATGTAGGTGGTTTGCAACTTTATCCTTAGGAAACCTCAGTAACATCATATATAGATCTTAACTACCCTATATTAATTTCATATGGCGCCTAACTGCATCCAGATGGCCACACCATCACACAAATCCACCCAAAGTATAGGTACACTTAATTATTGTATAGGAATGCCTGCAATGCATCACACACAAGAATGCACACATGTAGCAGTGCCGAGTCTGTTACCATTACTCATTATGCCACATTGTTATCTGTGGTTTACATAGGATGGCAGGTGAACCTACCACAGCTAAGGGTATATTCACACATGGCTTTGTATATCATGGGCCATGTTGAATTCTAATCCTACATTTTATCACTTCCATCACTTATTTAATCACTTTCATATCATATTTATGTCTCATGTCCATACAGCATGAACCAACAGAAATTTCTCACCAACCCCTCGCCCTTGCTTGACAGGTGCAGTGATTGGATCATGTCTGCCATAGTACAGCAGTTTCACGGCCGCTCAAGGGGTTCACTAAAGATTTTACATGCAGTGAAAACCTTTGAAGTTCCATCCATCAAGTGAGACTTAAACTATGACAAGGAAACCTAAATATTAGCAACAGGATAGGACCTACGGGCAAGATTTCAGGATGACATGTTCCCTTTTATAAGCTTTTCAGATAAGGCTGCTTAATCACTAAACCAGAAAATTAAATAATTGTTACATTTTGTGTTAAAGAGAACCCGTCATGCAAAATAACCCCCCTAAACTAAATATATTTTCATAAACTGCCATTAGAGAGCATTGCCTCTATCCCTTCATTGTCCCTCTACATGCCTGTAAACCTAAGCAATGAGGTCCTAAAGCTGTATGCAGATGACCTGTGAAATGTCCAATGAAGCATTAGCATATTCAAGCTGTCCACCTTATTCATGAGTGGGAGGCACAGCCACACCCCCAGTGCTTGACTGACAGCCTGTATAATGATGTGAGGCTGTATAATGATGTGCTTCCTGGTGCTGGTGGCCACGCCCCCTGCAGCCTGTGTGTGCATGTGTGTGTGTTTAGGAGAGATACAGCAGCTCCAGGCAGCCATGTTATAGCAGAACATGTCAGATTCATGTGTAGCTGATGTCTGTGTCTCTCACATGTATATTAGGAGGATGCAGCATGTCAGCAGATGCAGCACACACTAGCAATACTTTACTATACATTACACACAGACATGAGAAGGGGGAGGAGAGGGGAGGGGTAACAGGGGTGACATCACTGCCTCTGACCATGTGACCAGCCTCATTTACATGATAGAAAATAGATGATTTTATAATGATTAATGTATGAAATAACTAGATAAAGGCTGGGATGGGATCCTTGTGAGCTGCTCCAACAGGACAAGTGACACAGACCTGATGACAGGTGTCCTTTAAGTTGTGATGATTAAAAGGGAAATTCAGTTTCACATAAAATTACCATATTGAATAAAACTGGAAGGTACTGCCATCTATGTGATCACTTATGTGGTTAGAGAACCACATGGAAATCTTAGTACCACTTTACTATTTGTTTCTGACTCCTAAGATCCAGTGGTCCAAATTTATCAAAAGTGGCACAATCTGCCTTTGTGCAGTTTGCTTCACTTGCACAAGTTGCACCAGATAATCAAACAGTGTTGAATTATCTGGCGCAATCGGAGCTGCTATGGAAAGTGTGTTGCACCTTTTTCTTTTTGGTACACTTTCATTATACAGCATGCAACACAACTGTGTCAAGACGCAGTAATAAATGTGATGCAAACTAGGAACACACAAGGCGCCCTTTTAGTTTTCAAAAGTGCCAGCTGCAACACAATTATGGCGCAAACACTTAATACATCTCTGGGCCAGTATGTTAAAAGTGGTTTCCTTTTTAATTTTATCTACTTTGGTTATTCCACCCAAAAGAGGAATACTGCAATCCTACATGACCACAAGACTGTGACTAGTTGTGATCTGGAATGACATCTGGAGTGATATTCCAACATGAATGTACATTACGGTTTTATCAAATGTCTATGGGACTAATGGAGTCTTTAAACTCCTCCTCGGTGTGGTCTGATATCATGTGGGAACAAAGACCCCCCACGCCCCTCCAAATTTAGTCAACTAATGAGCGGTTGGTCTTCGAAATAGACTTTTGGAAATGTATGTACATTCTATCACATGTATCCTGCAATTTAGAAAACAGAATTTTGATAGTAAACTGACCAGGCAGAGTCAGCATCGACCCTATACATGAAGTCACTCAATGTGCTGCAGTATGATGCTTATGTGAGACTCAGAACTATGCACTTTCTTAGATGCATGCACTGAAGTATGTGTTATATGGACCAAGAAATGGGATGACCATCACAACACAGAAGGATCATGCATAAAGATGTATAATACAGCCACGAGCATAGAACTTAAAAAGCCAGAGCTCTTGACCAATTCCATTTACATAGGCAAAATTATCAAAATTGACTAACCTTCCTCCTAGCTAAAGCACGTCTATGCACAGATCCCATTTTCTTGACGATGTCGGCATCTCCCACTTCTACTGTAATTCCAAATGTCTTGAGTTTTTCCTGCTACCCATCACCCATGTAAGCTGGATCATCACACAGAACTAAAACTTCTTGTGTCCACATGACAAAATCACAATTAGCAACACCCTGGGCAATTCACATAATTTGGAAAGCAAAACCGGATATGAAAACAAAAAACACACACCTTCTTCAGGGCGTTAGCCTGGTATAGACAGGTCATTTCATTTCTAACAGCTAGTACAGCAAATAGCTCCCGTATGGAATAACAACAGTAAAGAAAATTAGGATGACTGATCCTAATTATCACCTCCACAAATATGCAACAAAGGGCACAATCACTACATGTAATAACCAGTTTTACTGCAAAACAAACACTAATCCCAAAGATATTTTTAGTATGAAAACTGAAGTCCAGGATGTATCCAAGCTACCCTATAATTCATACCCTACATTTTGATGTATTAACTATCAAGGCACAGTCATAAGGATTTTGGCCTTCCAGCTTTATATTAGGTGCAGGAAAGCGACACCGCTAAATCCCACTTTAGATGCTATTTTCTCTATGGATTATTATGGATAATTTATGGATTACTAAAATGACAAGTGTTATAAGGATAGGTATAAATGAGAAATAATGGATTTATCCTAAATACTTCCCAAAGCATCATATTCTACCCAGTCACTAGGAAATATACAACCTTGTTTCATACAGTCTTTTGGGGTTAAAGTAATCCTGCCACATTACATTGAGCAGTAAAGTCAAATCCATGTAACCAGGTATAAGGGTAGCTATGCGCTTCCTATTGCAATTAGGCAATATGTTCAAGCAACAGCTATTCCTCCCTAGCACATATACACATGCATGCTTAGACTTCTTCCCAAACCTTTTGGTTTCCCAACCAGGGCAGCATTGCCATCAGCCATTCATTATAGATGGTAAATAGACAAATTATAGGAGACACACTACCAAGATCCAGAATAAAATCACAGAATTGTATTAGACAAATGCCGGCCCTGCTTGTTATGAACAAGTGAACTGCTATCCAATAAATCAATATTAATCCTGGAACCACTACAGAGATTGATATTTTTAGTTCCATACAATCAATGTCTTCTTATGATGATGTAATGCAAATGTCATCATTACACGTATAGATTAAGCCAAGGGACAAAAGAATCCCCAAGTGGTACAGGCTCTAAGATAATAATGAATACAACATAAAAGTCCATTACCATACCATCACCATTTTGAGGCGACTTTGGGGCCAATCCCTTGTCCGTTGAGTTGCATATAACCAACCACCACATTTTATAATGAGAAGGACCTTCACCAATGAAATCCTCATACATCTGTTCCTGCTCTCAGTACACATGTACACAATAGACATTTCAGGACCTTTGAAGGTCCTGAAACTACCGATTGCAGAGAGCAGGCAAAAAGAATACATTTTCCAAGAAGTGATTCCAAACTTGTAGGAGCTATAATATTCATAAGATCCATTGCCAATGGCAGTCTTAATCCGCCCCCGATCATGGAGACACATTATAATTTGGAGAAATCGCAGTCCAATCCGGAAGGTTTTTTTATTTGCATTTTCCATCGGGTATTCCATTTATAAGATCCATGAGCTGCAAATCGTCTTTGATGAAAGGGAAGGGCTGAACCTGTCTGAATTTGTCACAGTGCAATTAATAAACTGCAGGGTTGTGCAAATAATCTGACAGGGTGAGGCCTGGCACACACATGCAATATTAGCTGAAACATCTCTGCTTGTTTTTTTTAGTTTAAGGGCTAAAATTAGTCTCTTGAGAGCGGGAAGGGGGGTTGAATTTTAGATGCGCCTATTAGCATACCACTTATTTCACACTTCCAGAAATCTATGCCAACATTCCAAGATTATTTCCACGAACACTAGGCTGCTCAAAGAAGCATCCGCATACAAGCACTTATGGGGCTATCTACACCGTGCCCACAGCCATCAATTGTATAACAGCAGGTCGAGGAAACAGATTGCTAGCACTATGAAATACTAAAGGTGACTGTATGTATACATCACTGAGCCAGTGCACCCAAAGCCAAAGCGGTCATTGTTCCAGCACACCATTATACTTTCACATCATATCTGCTGCTCTTATGGTAGTCAAGAGAAAACTAGAATCATCCCTGGTGGTCTAGGCGGTAGTAAGTGGATAACTGGTAACACCCCTGGTCAAAGGAATCATCTGCTGGGCCCACTGTAAAAAACAGACCCCTTCCTTATCTATAAGCGAGTTATTTTTGCAAAAAGGGACACCTGATGGGGCCTGGTCAGCATGAGGTATTTATTTTGAAGTCCTATTTCGAGACAACACAAAGAAGACCATAAGCGCACAAGGTATATTACTCATCCTACTGGAGAATACTGATAATCTCATAAGGTGAATGATAATTTACAGAATGCACTTCAAACAGCACTACTGTATATACTACTATACACAGCAGCCACAATTTCCCCAGCCACGGGGGTATCTACCCACACAATCTTTGAATATGTGAGTTCTGATGTATTAAGTGTTAGTCCATTTAGTGACAGTTATTCACAGTTTATGCCATTTGAGGGGTGCACACTGTAGCCACCACGCATGGTGCCCGCCACAACCTGCACCACGCATAGTGCCCGCCACAACATGTGCACAGCTACATTTCATACGAATGCAAAACATAACATTTCCCTCAAGTACTAGTCAATCTCCCCAACCCACCCACCAAGCCAGAAATAACACACATCTATGCTTTCAAAATCTGGGCACCATAGACCATGCGGAGGGGGCTCAATATGTGGGGGCACATAATAAAAGAAAATTTAGCAGCAGAAAAATTCATTACAATGATGGCATTGCCAGTTGGACTTGTGCGCACATGGTATAAAGATTAAAACAAAAACAATCAGCCCACTTTCCAATCTTCCCCTGCAAAAACTGCTAATGACTCCTGCAAGGGAAACTGCTGATAGTAGGCGGTAATTGGAGAGAGCTCAATGTGTCTGACAGAATGGATCATTACTTGGCACAGACTGGACATCCTGTGTGTTGTGTGCCCCCTCCCATCTCTGCTGGTATTGTGACGCGTCTCCTAACGGAAAAACAATAAGGTCTTTTCCCTTTAAGACTCCAGGGTTTTCCTCTTCAAAACTTAGATTTAGAGCTTCCACTTTCCGGCTCTGCCAGACTCTCCATAGATACAGAGTTGTGACATTTCCATGAGAGTAGGGCGTGTGCCATTGTGTACAAATCTGGTGCCAAAGCCACAGGAAAGTGATTGCATGACACAGACAAAAAAAATTATTTTAAGAATACGTTGCTTTTATAGCATTCTGTTTATATCGGAGTAGTGAAGTTTATTATTTTCAGCGTGAGCTGCACCCCAACCCCTGCAGATGCTTCAAGGCTGGGCTGCATACACTGTACACTCTGAAAATGTATTTAATGAGCAGATGCTATGGAAAAAGTTAGATCATAGAAACCATGTTAACAGTTCTCATGGGAGATTATGAGCAGAGACAGTAAACCCTCAGGGCACATTATATGAATCTCTGTCCTGGAGGAGATCTCTATTTACAAACTCGTCATATACTAGTCAGCAGACTAAATCTTATAACGTTTTATTATATAACTTTATGGTTAGACCTCATCGTTCTTGTTTAGTGTTAATAGGTAGCAGAACAGCAAACTATGGTATTTGATCAGTAGACCTTTATTTATAGAAGATGTCCAGGATTAGAAAAAAACATAGCCGCTACCTGACAAAGAGATGGTCATCAAGTTGAATTTGATGCAATTGAAACACTAGACCTTACCTACGGTGCTGTTCCAAGAAGAGTAGCCATGTTTTTGAAACCTGCACAACCCCTTTATGTAAAAACACTAAGATTATAGAACATAGATAGATGTGTTATACATCAACAATCTAGAAATCAGTTGAAGCAATATCAAGAAAAAAAAGTACAAGAAGAGACTTCACATTCAGGAAGTATTGCTTTCTGTAACACATAGGGAGCTACCATGACTATCCTGTACCGGTTAATTGGAAATTCCTAGCCAAAATTGGAATAGACCAATATCATCTCATCGATACCCTTCATGATTCTATGGACGGTTGCTCAATAGAAATGTACTATTTAAATGAAGAAGCCCAACTCTGCTGGTCTGTATGACATCACGTTAGCACTATAAAAATAAAGTAATATCCTCCGCTGGACCCCAAGAATAGAGCAGAGGACAACCTAATTTAGTGTATAATAAGGTTTTACTAGGGGATGATGAAGGGTGGGCAATCTGAATAAGTTAAATTAATCTGGTGGGACAAAGGAACCACAGTCAGACACTGCATCACAATTTTTCCTTTGACCAAGTGGTTGATGGCATCTGGCTCTGAATGTGTAGCATTTTGACAGAATCCAGCACATGTATGGGCAATGAAAAAACATGGTTATCATCATACTCCGTTGGTTTACTGTAGGGTGGAACAATGCACACATTACATTGGTAATGCAAGTCTTTTATCATGATTAGCCGAACTAGTAATAGTGGCCTATTCTACAGAGTGCTCAGCCATTATACCAATAAGCCTATAAATAGGGTGACATTTCATGTTCTGTATTCTTAGCAGTTATAATATGATCATCAACAGTGATATCAATATCTACAGGATCCACCATTCCCCATGTACAGATATGCAGCTCCTTCCCCGTCCCTGCACAATGACCTCTTACATAGGTCACAGAGCATGCCCAGGAAACTCCCCTATAGAAATCGATGAACATCCTCCAACTGCTGTTCCTGTAGTTAGACCGCTGAAAATCTCCACATGCTGTAAATAGCTCAAGCAAATAGCTGTAAATGTGAGTAAAACAAGTAAGAATAATTATCTGCGGCAACTGGATGAAGTCTACGTCATAGGTTGCCAGATCAATGAAATCAGTCTAATCTAACCTTATAAAAAGGAAGAAAAAAAATAGCTAAACGTTCCGTCATTCAGTTCCTGGGGTGTAAGAGTTTCCTGCTTTTACTCTCATGGAGCTGCTAAGGAAGAGGCCTGAATAATCAGCATAATACATTGTCCAGGACACGGTTATGACTTGTAGGGTGGATCGCTGTTTAGCAAGAACAAAACAGGGACTCGCTTACTGAATTATCTTCACTCATTTCCTTTCCTATAGTAAAAGTATTGTAATTGCTGCTTCAAAATGGCAAATACTAGGTCATAAGAGTTAAAGGTCTTCTAGTCTCTATGATGATTTTCTGGACTACATGTGCCCTGATTATTGGTCTGTGAACTTATCTTTACTTTAAATTTATGGTAGCTGGAGTCGTCAAGGTTTAAATAGGGGCGAACATCTGTAATGTTCGGATAATGGTTGGGGCCCCTGAGCGACTACCATCTCCCCACCAACGTTAATTTCCTTTGGGTAACCAATTAAAAATATTTTGTGGGCAAAGGATGTTTTTGGATAACGTCATGCTGTAACCGCAGTCCTGTTACAGAGCAGACCACCATCACATGATCCATACACGGACAGCTTTTCTGCGAGTTTATTGTCAAGATGGACAGTAGAACCAGTCATCGATTTTCAACATCATAGTCAGACAGACATAGCTCTATTGCGCATGTCAGACAAACGCTGAGCTACTATATGGTCAGCTTTAAGCATGAAGGGACTATAACAGGAGGAGAATTTAGGAGGATCCCCTGTCACAGCCTGTGAAATGGGTCACTTGATATAAAAGCTCTTGTTCCTGTACCAAGTTTCCTTTAAACTTTTGAACCATTTCCCTTGTGCGAGTCAGGGAAATTTCCTCTCTGTGCTCATCATCCTCCATTGAAGAATTATTGTAGGGTAGCAATGACGTTAAAGAAGAGGTTATGAAGCTGAGTACCAAATGACTGGGTCTTATTACTCAATGTGTAACATGACAGCTCAGCACAGTCTTTGACAGTTATTTGGGTTAAAGGAAAGCGAAGCAGAATGACAATAAGCAGAAAATAACTGTATGTGGCACTGGTTCCTCTGCTAAAGGATATGACGTTGACAATTCTAAAGGAAACGTCATCACTATCCTCAAATTGAGCAAAAAGTCGGTTTCCGTAATAGAAGAAAGCCCATATATGAATCAGAATATCCCACACCTGGGATCAGTTACTGTACTTGAGTCATAATATCCTGTGCAGATTCTCAGGATTTTGAGGTTCAACGTTTGGGATATGGCATCATACCATCTGCATTCAAAGCTGAACAATTAAATACATGTTAGTGACCCTTTTACTAAATGCCGACCTAAAACAGCAAGGACACAATCACTTCTAATTGATGTTTATGGGTTTTCAGTGCTATTATGGCAAGTTAGGGCTTTTACTTATGGTATATAGAAATGTTTTGGGCATGAATTATTGTTAAACTAAACAAGATGTCTAACATGGCAACAATATGTTACAGGGTTGGAGGATGTATTCAGATTACCATAATGTGGGAAAGATTTAATGAAACTTAACATTTTTCATTTATTCACAGTTATTCAGTGAAACAGCCTAATGGACTCCTAAACTCACCATGAAAGTTTTTTTTTTTAGCAAGAAGAGTGATGTATATCAATTTCCCGGTCCTATAAATTAGAAATTATTTTCAATGAATACAATATCCACTAGTAGCTCTTAAAGGGGTTGTCCACTTTAGCCACATTCCAGCAAATATTTGATATTGTTTGCGTAATGAAAAGTCATTACATTTTCCAGTATACCTTTCATACCAATTCTTCACAGTTTTCTAGGTCTCTGCTTGCAGTCTTCTTGTGGTCATGCAACAGGAAGCTTCATTGTTTACTTCCTGTAAATAAACACCTGTTCATGGTCATTTGATGTCACTAAGGTGCACGTCTCGTAATAACACACAGTGTAATCAAAGCTGTGTTATGATAACGAGCCATGCACCTGTGTGACATCACATGACCATGTGTCAATCCTCAACAATCAATCTATTACTTGTCAGATTCTTGGAAAAGACATGGAGACACACCAGGGGTGTATAATCCTAATTAAAGAAACCAGTATGGTGCCCTAAGGTATAGATATATTTCCAACTAGCGAACTTGTACCTTATGATCCCTAAGCATTCTTCTAAAACATACAATGCCTATTGAGATCCTTCTTTTCTTCAGATGTTGGATGTTTTCATTTTAAGCAGGGAAAAATACCAACAAGACCACTCATCTCTTGGTCCATTATGAAACATGGATTTTATTTTGTTTATGAAGAGGTTTCTAAAGATAATTGTTGACCAAGTTCTGTTCTGCTACAAACAAGTTAAAACCATGTGATCTTCAAGTTGATGCAGGACTATGAAGTCAAGCAAATTACAATATCAAAATCACCATTACAACATGTCTAAGATGGTGAAATATTTATTTACAGTAAATCCTGGTATCTAATGTCTTATTAAACAAGTTCCAACATTCCCACCTATGTGAGTGTTATTACAGGAACGTAACTGGATACTCTGTAGATCTCTGTCTCGAGAGTCCACATTATACCCTATTTTGTACTGTATATTCATATTATAATAGAATATAAGGTTGAAAAAAGACACAGGTCCATCAAGTCCAACCTTTAAGAATTAGGCCGGCGCCACACAGGGCGCTTTGTCTGCGCTTGCAAACGCAAACAAAGTCGCGCCCACCGGGGCGGGCCTCGGCCCGATCGCATCGGCGTTTCTATGGAAATGCCTGCGATCGGGAACGAGCCGGCGGTGTTTTGCATTAATTTAACGCGAAACACCGGCGGCTCGTTCCCGATCGCAGGCGTTTCCATAGAAACGCCGATGCGATCGGGCCGAGGCCCGCCCCGGTGGGCGCGACTTTGTCTGCGTTTGCAAACGCAGACAAAGCGCCCTGTGTGGCGCCGGCCTTAAACATGTTTTATTTCCTGTAACCCGTGATATTGCCTGTTGCATGTCTATGGTGATGGTAGAACCAACTCTCCTCAAGGTGTAGAGGATGCAAAACTCCCTCTCCTCTAGGTGTAGAGGATGCCCCCTGTCTATGGTGATGGTAGAACCACCTCTCCTCTAGATGTAGAGGATGCCCCCTCTCTAAGGTCATGGTAGAAACCCTTCTCCCCTCGGTGTAGAGGATGCCCCCTGTCTATGGTGATGATAGAACCACCTCTCCTCTAGGTGTAGAGGATGCCCCCTGTCTATGGTGATGGTAGTACTGCCTCTCGTCTATGTGTAGAGGGTGCCCCCTGTCTATGGTGATGGTAGTACTGCCTCTCCTCTAGGTGTAGAGGATGTCCCCTGTCTATGGTGATGGTAGAACCACCTCGCCTCTAGATGTAGAGGATACCCCCTGTCTATAGCAGAACTCCCTCTCCTCTAGGTGTAGAGGATGCCCCCTGTCTATGGTGATGGTAGATCCTCCTCTCCTCTAGGTGTAGAGGATGTCCCCTGTCTATGGCAGAACTCCCTCTCCTCTAGGTGTAGAGGATGCCCCCCGTCTATGGTGATGGTAGTACTGCCTCTCGTCTAAGTGTAGAGGGTGCCCCCTGTCTATGGTGATGGTAGTACTGCCTCTCCTTTAGGTGTAGAGGATGCCCCCTGTCTATGGTGATGGTAGAACCCCCTCTCCTCTAGGCCCAGAGGACGCCCCCTGTCTATGGTGATGGTGGAAGTGCCTCTCCTCTAGGTGTAAAGGGTGCCCCCTGTCTATGGTGATGGTAGAACCTCCTCTCCTCCAGGTATAGAGGGTGCCCCCTGTCTATGGTGATGGTAGAACCGCCTCTCCTCTAGGTGTAAATGATGCCCCCTGTCTATGGTAATGGTAGAACCACCTCTCCTCTAGGTGTAGTGGATGCTCCCTGTCAATGGTGATGGTAGAATCTCCTCTCCTCTAGGTGTAGATGATGCCCCCTGTCTATGGTGATGGTAGAACCCCCTCTCCTCTAGGTATAGAGGATGCTCCCTGTTTATGGTGATGGTAGCATAGCCTCTACTCTAGGCCTAGAGGATGCCGCCTTATCCTGACCACATACCTAGTTATAAAAACATTTTGTTTTTTGTTTGAACCAGAGTAATATCTAATATTGATTTATGTGCTTGTACATACTGTAATAATATATACTTTTACATAGCGTAATACCATAATTTATAATACTAAATTAACATATCTTGCAAAATCACTGAAGTTTTGAAGTCTTAGAACAATTTCCAATAAAACTGCAATGTAATCTTCCTACCCCAATATCTTCATTTAAGGTCTGCTTACAGCATTTGCCCATAGAGCACACAGTGACATAGTTAGCTGCAAGTGAATACAACATACAGATGTGCAAAAAGGGTTAATCCCAAATGCTTAATTAACTTGACTCCATATGGTATAGGGCAGAACATAAAAGCAGTGGGTGCCTTCCATTGACGCTAGGCACCCATTCACTTATCAATAGAAGCTTTCAAGACTTATTCTCCAATACTGAGACAACGTTTCCTGCCCATAACACTAACCCCATTGACAGGCTCGGCCTGATGAGAACTTTTTCAAATATACCAGGAAAGACCCGGAGACTGGGCGAATATATTCTAGAAAATGGATCTAGGGTATTAAATATGTTAACAAAAGCGCACACAATCCTCAGTCATACTTGTATAAAGATACATTTCAGTAGGTATTTTCAAAGGAAATGGCTATGTCGAAAATGCACTATTTTCCACATTAGTCTTTAACCCCTTCATTGGCCAGAAGGGTCATGCAGTTCAATGTTAACAGTATATTGGTAGGACCTACTATAACGCTCATAATCCGATTTTAGTGCACACCAGGCATCTTTAGCCCACTGGGAGTAACAACTGAGCTAAATGACAATAGAGTTCGAGATAACTACCAGAAGGAATCAATTGAGTATTGCTTTACATTACATTGTAAATTACATTGTATACATTGGGAATTCTATAAACCAGAAAGGTTAAAATGTGTCACTTGTTTACATGACATCACCATATTAGAGGCAATGTATACAAAACTAAATTCCCATAAAAAAAATAAAATACTGTATATACTCGTGTGTAAGCCGAGTTTTTCAGCACAGAAAATGTGCTGAAAAACGTCCCCTCGGCTAATACACGAGTCAATGCAAAGTAAAAAATACTTAAAAAATAATAAACTTATATACTCACCCTCCGGTGGCCCCGATGTGCAGCGCTGCTCCCCCAAAGTCCGCGCAGCTCCTCTTCTTGCTTCCGCGCCCGTCTTCTTTCTTCTGCTGGGCGCCACCATGTTTTTCGGCACCTAGTATGACGTCAGCAGCGGCGCATCATACTATGCGCCTGCCGGCCGGGGGAGAGCAATGGCGGCGCCCAGCAGAAGCAAGAAGAGGAGCCGCACGGACATCGGGACATCGAGTATATAAGTTAAATTATTTTTTTAATGTTGAACAGGCTGTATACTACTGGGGGCAGGCTGTATACTACTGGGGGCAGGCTGGGCTGGCTGTATACTACTGGGGGCAAGCTGGGCTGGCTGTATACTACTGGGAGCAGGCTGTATACTACTGGTGGCAGGCTGGGCAGGCTGTATACTACTGGTGGCAGGCTGGGCAGGCTGTATACTACTGGTGGCAGGCTGGGCAGGCTGTATACTACTGGTGGCAGGCTGTATACTACGGGGGGCAAGCTGGGCAGGCTGTATACTACTGGGGGCAGGCTGTGTACTACTGGGGGCAGGCTGTGTACTACTGGGGGCAGGCTGTATACTACTGGGGGCAGGCTGTGTACTACTGGGGGCAGGCTGTATACTACTGGGGGCAGGCTGTATACTACTGGGGGCAGGCTGTATACTACTGGGGGCAGGCTGTATACTACTGGGGGCAGGCTGTATACTACTGGGGGCAGGCTGGGATGGCTGTATACTACTGGGGGCAAGCTTGGCAGGCTGTATACTACAGGGGGCTGGCTGGCTATTTACTGGGGGGGGTCTGTGACCAATGCATTTCCCACCCTCGGCTTATACTCGAGTCAATAGGTTTTCCCAGTTTTTGGTGGTAAAATTAGGGGTCTCGGATTATACTCGAGTGTATACGGTAATAAGTTCTACCCTCTCAATGAAACGACACAGAAAGTGGAGGGGAAGTGAAGAACCATATTTCCTAGGTTAGAGTTCTATAAAGAAAAGTCCATTTAATGTATTGAAGAAGGTTAAGCAGCCCGACAAATGTTTTTATTACTAATTTCTACATGTAGTTTCTATTTTAGAGGTAAATCCTATTAAATATTAGCTGGCAATAATCTCTTTATATTCTTTTTGATCACACTATCTGCCATTTTTTTGTCAGATCTTGGAATTTAGTAGACAACAACCTACCTGAAGATCAAAGAACTTGCTGTATCTTCGGTAGATGACATGTTGTGTGGAGTCTGACCAGGTTACCTTTATAATATATACCTGTCGGTAGAAAGGAGAAGAAAAATCTTAATAACAATGCTGTATACAGATAAATGAGACAGAATTCATATTATAAATTGAAATATAAATTGAATTGAAATAGAAATGTCCCAGCATACTAATTGTCAGGGGAACTTGACCTTTGGGGACCAGACAATAGCGGAAAATGTATAATATGGATAGGACAAAGTGTAAAACCTGACATGGGAGCTACAGAAGAACTTTTGCCTAACTTTCTCAACCAAAAATCTTAAGCAGCACCAATATAATAACACCAATCTGTTATTCATGGCTCGGCCGAAGCCAACAAATGTAGAGTGATTGTTCCAATATTTATGAAGTCAGGGGAAAAAGGGATAAGTTTGATGAATCTTCTCATCCATTGCTCTCCATGGAGATAAGTCACCACCAGAGGTGCCCTCAGTAGTTTCTCTAGTTTCTCCATTGAACACATGTATGCTCAGTCAAACCTAGCACCCATGTGTAAGGGAGAAAGGGGGTGGGAAAATATACTGGTAGCTGTCTGGCAATTTTTTTATATACAATTATCAGAAGAAAAGTAGCCATCAGAAACTTGCTTGGCCATATAAAAATTATTCCAAATATGCTATTTAGAAGATTTTTTTTCTGGAATTATACCTGAAATATTTACTATTTTTTAACTGGGATCTATCTCTAACCAAAAAAAAAAATGCAATTGACGTAGACACTCAGACAAGAGAGGAGAGTGGAACCATAGATCATGTGTTCATGGAGGCAGTAGTCTGATCACTATAGCGTTGCTTTATCTGGTGGCAGCTGTTATAACATATGACCTTCTGGAATCATGCTTGTGACTGGTAGGTATTTAGTGTATGTTCAGCTGAAACTACGTCTGCTGTTGTAGAATGACAGATGTAAAATATAAAAAGAAAAAGTAACTCCCATAAATACAGATAAATCAATTATTAACGGCCCCGAAACATGACACAACAAGCTCAACAAGGCGGACATTATGTAATTGATACTTCCTGCAATCACTACATGAAGACTATGGTTCTGTATATACATCACATGCATCTTCTGCTAGGAGACAATCTGTCCCTACTAACACAGCTGCTATGGTGACATTCGGGGAATCTTGAGTCCCAGCCATCTTCTATAAAAGGTTCAGAGAAAAGTAAAATCACTAAGGATGCTCCATAGACAATCGGGTTAATAAGAGATGGGATAAAAGAAGGGTCGGGATAAAAGATGGTGATGGTGTCCCTTTAACCCATGGTTATAGTTGACAGATTACAGCATCATTTTGCATAATTCTTCTGGGATAAGGAGAACAAGGGCTCTCACATGATCGTGCATAGACCTGATGTCATAGACCAACCACAGTGCGCGACTCCAAACAAAGTGATATATGATGCAAGGAGGTCCTGCTATCCTCTGGAAAAGGAGTGCTGAACTTTAATAATGTCTTATGTGACATGGCCAGCTTACATTTATAAAATAATAAACAGACAGTTCCCGGGTTATGTACAAAATTGGTTCTTTAAGTTTGTTCTTAAAGGGGTTTTCCCACAAAACAAGTTAGGCCCTATCCACAGGATGTACCCCACTTGGATCCCTTGTTACTCCTCGAGATGATCGGAGCAGCAGAATGTGCATGGCCAGGCTGCCCCATTCATCTGTATGGAGCTGATGGAGACTGACCAGTGCCCATTTGTGGGAGTCCAATTACTGACACCCCCACGGATCAGCAAGTTAGCTGGAGAGGGCATAACTTGTTTCATGGGAAAAACCATTTAAAGTTAAATTTGTATGTAAGTAGGAATTTATAATTGTAGCTTCAGACAAAATTTTCTTTTGTCTGAGTGAAAATTCGATTAATTTTTATTTTTTTGTTGCTGTCATGGGAACAAGGATTATGAATAAAACTTAATTACAGCCTGGAACTAGAGTAAAGCATCCAGAGAGCTTCACCAGAGGTCACAGTGGGCCAAGAGGAACATCTGTAACTAGGGGTCACCTGTATGTTGGGTTTCCTTAATTCAGGGTTCCTCTGTACTTAAGACAACTTACATTAGCCCGCTACATGATGGCAATAGTGAAACTGGCTTTCAGGTTACAACAGATATTTATTCTCTAAAAACCACAGATACATCCAAACAACAGGTAGAAATCTGACCGGCAACTATCTAGAAACCAATAAACGACATAGTTTCCAAAACTGTTACTATCATTAAACGGTTACTCTGCCAAAAACTCACTTCAGGCTCCATTTCCAGGGGTCAGAATCCCAGCCAAGGGGATTAAAAAGTAAAACTTTCAGCCTGTTAAGTTCTCAAACAGCTTTGGATCAGGTAACGACATCTCCATGGAAAGGAAACCTCACAGAATCCATAGGTGTTTTATGGAAAATACAGCGACCACGGGGGCTTACAGGCACAATTTCCAAAGGATTTATTTTGGCTTCATACCAGCAGTAAAATGTATAATAGCTTTTAATTACCACTCTGGTTTAAGAGGTTATCAATTTAATTAAAGAATTATTTTCAGCATGGATGCCCAGAATAGTTGCCAAATCGGGATTAAGGGGTAACAGGTGCACAAGGTGTAATATAAGATAGAATGACTACAATAAGCAATATGCCTAATAGAGCAGGTTAGCAATGGTTTGCCTTAAAATATCAGCTGTCGGTTGTATGAGGAATGGGCATGATACTGTTATAATCATTGTAATCAAATATATAATGAAATCAGCCGATTCCTGCAGAACAGTCCATGGTTTTGTACTTAAATGTACTAAATAGGTGTTGGCCAATGGATTATACAGTAACCAGCATGGTATGGTACCATCAAAATCAAGCATGATAAACCAGGGACGCTTACTCATAGATCCAGACATTGGGACTATGGGTATGTTAATATTCTTATATTTGTTATCCATGGTCTACTTCCTTCTAAAATCAACTTTTACAATTACCATCATGGGGGTGTTACCAGAACCATCTATGATGTAGCTTCAGTCTGTTACAGTGTGGAGCAGCACTTTCCCCTTCCCACTATGCAATATTAGGGCTCATTCACATGGCCATCTGCGGGGACGGCCCAATAGACGGCAATAGCGGCGTGGCACCGATTCGGGTCGCACACCATAAAAAGATAGAGCTCTATCTTTTGGCGGATGTGCTGCCGTGCGCCGCTATTCTCTATGGAGGGAGGAGGGGCCACCTCCTCCTCACCTCCAGCACACGGCGGGCATACCGCGTGTGAATGGACCCTTAAAGCAGGGAGGGAGTGAAATGCTGCAGGAGGGGGAGAGGGGCAGTTTAGCAGACTGGGAAGCTGCAGCAGTAAACTCCTAGAGCCCTTCTGGCCCATTAGCATAATTTTAAAAGTTGATTTTTGAAGGAAGGAGGCCATGGATAAAAAATATAAGATGAGCAAGTGTGCCAGGTTTATTTTGATGGATTTTGATGGTATATTTCCTTTACACCTTTGCCTATATAATATAACAGCTTGCTGGAATCGGGTAGGGCATATTTGGACCTATCTTTGAACCATGTGTGACATTTGTTCAGTTGAATGTTGGATTATGCTGGGGTATTGCAAAGTATGGTGTTTGACGCAGTAAATAAATGGAACCACCCTTTCTATTGGCCTGATATGACCAATATGTAACACTAATACCAAATAGTCTGGAGACGGCAAGGATGATTCCACCATTTCTATGATTCTGAAAAGAAAATCTCTAGGACACAACTATCTCCCACTCCTTCCTTCTAGCCCCCACTGTAAGTACATGTTCACAGGAAGTTCAGACAAGGGTCAAATTTGACTTACTCCTTTGTCTATGGTGATGACAATGCAAGTTAAGTCACATTGCCTGAAGCTGGTCATATCCTTTGGTTAAGGAAGAGCGAGAGACCAATTCTACTAAACTAAAACCTGTATGTAACCAGACACAACCAGGGTATCCACAAGGATAGCAGTAACCCTAAGTGGACATTCTCTAACCCTAAATGGGTTTTCCCATGAAAACGATCAGTATAAGTCACAGTGAGAAAGACCCACACAGATCACAAGAACGGGGAGTCTGATGGGGTCTGATGTACCTCCGCGCCCTGCTCAGCAATCTCTGTTAGCTCCATAAAGAGCAACAGGGCAGCGCAGAAATGCAGCTGCTCCGCTAATCTCGGGGAGGAAAGAGGGGTACCTCTGAACCTCCATTCTTGTGATCTGTGAATTTCTCATTATTGAGACCCTACCAATCAGCAAGTTAGGCCTTATCCTGTGGATAGGGCCTAAATTGTTTCGTGGTAAAACCCCTTTAACAGCAAACGCCTGGTAAATAAGAGACGTAAAAATGATATGAGAATCACAGAGTTATAAAAAGCAGCAGATGACAAGTTTGTATCTCCATGTAACCATAAAGATCTCATTCTTGGACCAGGTACAGCAGACCTCCCAAGGCACAGCTAATAATAGGTACTGGAGAGGTCAGCTGAAAGGTAATTTCTGCTTTGGTCTCCAGCAAACGACACCTGAGAAGCAATGAAAAGTTAATGGGAGCAAGAATCTTTAATGCCAATTAGTTGTGTTGCCTAAAAAGGGTTTTCCATTTTAAAGGGAACCTGTCAGCAGAAATTGACCTAATAAACTACTACCAGTTTGTTGTCAAGCAGCTTTCTTTCATGATTTTGAGTCACCAATACACACATAATTAATCTTTATTCATCACTTCAGTCATACACAATGACCAGAAAAAAGTATTTAAAACACCCCATTAAAAGAGATACACAAAAAAAAAACAGTGTGATAATATCTGGACTGGGATATATCAAATCTATAACAAGGTCCTGGTAACACATCATAAATATCACAGCAGCAATTAAACATTTTAGAGGAACACCATTACTTCCTATGGAGAGGGGTGGGGGTGAGCTGCGCTCACTTCCTCCTCCTCTCCCCGTGCACTGCCGTTGCCCGCTACGGTACGGTACGCGCGGGCAACGGCAGTGTGAATATAGCCTAAGAGTGTATTTAGACATGGCACATTTGTTACAAGCTAGAATGCACTGGAGTTTCTTGAGCCCACCAGAAAAATTGATTCTGCTGGTGAAATCTCCATTAACCAGTAAGAAATAGCGTCTGCTATCCTCCAAGTTGGGTTGGCTTTTTCTGGACTTTGAGGAGCCTTCCTTAGGTGAGCACCTGAACCACAGCATGGTCCTCAAGTAGTTTGGCCAGTCAGACATTTCTTGCATTTGACATGGCGAGGCTTAATCAAAACTTTTCACTTGTCAAACCTTTCACATGAAAGGTGGCACGTAAGTACGCCCAAAATAACCAGCCGTGATGGTGCTGAGTGATGCAGTACACAGGTCATGAAAATCTTAACACCATGAACTGATAAGAACCCCTTCCAATCACACCGCTATAAATATCACTTTATGTAACTACACATATTTTATACAGTTTGTAGGTCAGGATGATACATGGAGGACAATATCCTGAAGAAAATCAACAATAAGCATTACATCAGCCAGAAGAAAACAGGCCTGAGAATTCGGAACTTCCATTATCCACGTGTATAAATAAACACTAGGCTTGTTTCCTTCTCTCCGGCAGCTGCAACTCTAAGGAAGGAAGAGGAATTCAGTATCTTAACTGCTCAGACATTTCATTATGAGCAAAGTTGTTACTGCTATGGTTTTAAAATGACTTTTAATTTAGATCAGTGTCACATAGGGAGCAATCACACGTGGCGTATAAGGTACGGTATGCACATCAAAACGCACTGCGGCAGCTGAAGAGAGATTTGTCTAATTAAATTGATGTTAACATTTGCCTTTACAAAACGCATCCGTTAATGTGATGTTAACAAACATTTCAACACATGTGTTAACATAATGTTAACTTATACATTAACGGTCACATTTTGTAAACACAAATGCTAAATTTAATTAGGCAATTCTCTCTTCAGCTGTTTAACACCATGGGGCAGATTTATCATAAGTCTCTTGGTGCAGAACTGTTCTAGTTGCCCATGGCAACCAACCGGAGCTCACCTTTCACTTTCCCACAGCTGTTTATAAAATTAAAGCTGAGCTCTGATTGGTTTCCATGGGCAACTAGAACAGTTTTACCTCAGAAACCTGATGATAAATCTTCCCCCATGTGTGAATGCCCCCCTGGTCCAATCCTATTGATGTACCTGGCATACATAGCACACCAGAAGTACATATGGAAAGAAGTTATTGTGATAAGGTAACCATTGCTGTAAGTTTGGTGTTATTGAAGTTTAGTTGTTTTTTATTCAGTAAGGTAGAAAGCTATGTACATTACAGATCATGAAAAGTCCTCACACGATTTACGCAAGTTAACACAATAGGAAAGCTTGTGTGATTCTCATCTACATATGTTCTGCTAGACCCATCAGGCATAAGGGAACGTCCAGAGCTTTCTGTTACCCATAGAAATGTGGAGTATACAATATTTGGCACAATGTGTTTCATAGCTCTATAAGGAAAACATGGATCTGTTGTTAACCTATTAAACAGGAGGACTCCAGGTGCCAGACAACAATATAACTTGTCAAATTTGACAGTTCTCCAATTTCACCTTTTCAATACAACAATGGTTGGGCTTTCATCTGTGTTTACTCACTATGTGAACAATGACGTTGTGATCAGATTAACAGAATGATGAATAATCAAGCCAAAAAACTTTTTGTATACTTCACAGGCGTTTTATTTTTTTCCATCTTCTGCTAAGCAGATCAATGTATAGTTTTGAGGGGTTTGTTACTTACTATAATCTCTAGGCCTTGCAGGGTTGATGGTGCATTCACACGTTTCGTCTGGAATCCATACAGAACGAAGAGGGGCTTAGCCTGATCATATATGTGTCTGGACTGAAACGCATGTGATCGGCAACAAACACATGAACACATTTTAGTTGAAATGTTCTTCTCCAATTTGTCCGTTTTTCAAACACAATCCAGATGGAACGTGTGAACGCAGCCAGAGAGAGCAATGGGAAATATTAGTGATCAGGGTCACCCTGGGTAAAATGGGACCTCCAGAGGTGATCTTGGAGGCCCACCCTCCATCTGTAAAATCCCTATGGAAAATCTACCATCTATAAAATCCACTAATCCATATTATTTGTGAATAACCCTAAAAAATAAAAGGTCTTTCTGTCAACTAATGGCCTCAATCTTCTCCAAAGCCATTGAGGGACATTTACTATGGCGTTTCAGCCAGTTTTGTAGCGCTCTCACCACATGTTCTGGTCTCAAACCTATTTATTAGCTGGCGGCGTCAGAAAAAATGCCTTTTTCCGTCTGCTCCGACTCTTCTCCGAAAAGGGGCGTGGCTTTGGCGGAGTGGAAACTCAGACACAATTAATACGGACACATTTCTGGTGCTCAGGACAGATTTTGGTCCCAGGGACAGAAAATGGTCTCGGCGCCAGAAATGTCTCTGCACAGCTCCACAATATTAAATGTGTGTCTTCTTTCCGAGAGCAGGTAGGTAACAAAGCCAGTGCAGACACCGACACTTTAAGTAAATGTCCCCCATTGTCTTCTCCTGGATCATGGGGGCTCATTATAATGTGTTACAACCTGGGCTAACAAGATGATTCTCTGATACCCTAGAGTGTCAGTCCAAACATGTTGTATGCATGTAAAGCACTGAGTAGGACCTCCCACTGGACTCCTAAAATAATCAGGCAATTAAATAATCAGGCAGTTATACTGAATCCTTTAACACAAACCTCTTGTAGAGAGTGCATGCAGTACAAAGTGACAGGATCCTTTTCAGAAAGAATTTTAAAAAAACAAAACAAACAAAAAAAACAATATAATCAGGCTTCTAGAAGAAGTAATAATGCACTGTGAGAAAAAGATGATAAAAATAGAGCAGTATGCGTGAACTGTGAACATAGCAGTGAATGCCACCATCTATGGGAGGAGGATGTTCTGCTTTTCTCCATTTTTCCATTTTTCATGCATTCTCAAAGACATTTAAAGCCAACATCAACTATTTACAAAAGCATGTACGCCATTGTGCAAGAATTCTGATCCAGCCCATTACTAATAGATTTGTGTGTGGCTGAGCACAGGTGCATTTATTCTATTATTGCAGCCTTTAGATAGAGTTAACAGAAGACCATTTAGCCATTCCAACATAGAAGTCAATCCAGGATAGTTTGTAGAGTTTTTCTGCCAAGTTAATAGAAAACCTGGAACAGAGCTGAATGAAAAGACCTGCACTTAGCTGCGCTGACCAAAACTGTTCCGAATTACCAATATTTCTCTGGAGCGCACATTTAGGACTTCATTGGCATGACATCAATGATTTTACTCCATACTATTGGTACTGTATTTGAAATCCTGGCAAATGTTCTGCCAAAGCTATAAAACGCTAAACGCTTTTCTAGAAGTACCTGCCACGTACGGATACGTTATTGTGCTGAAGTGTCAGTAACCAACAACAGAGCAGGAGGACTGAAGCGTCTCAGGTTTTCCATGACTTACTATAGATCAGCATGCTTTTATAATTTATGTGGATTACTATGTTTTTAGACATTGTCACATGTACAATGCCCTGACATCAAGACCAATGTGAACCATACCATCCAAGACTGCATCGTAAGAAATAGTTACTGAAGCCAAATGGACAAAGGTAGGTTAAAAGGGCTTAGTATAAAATCATTTAAGAACTAACTATGACACATTATAAATGTAAGTCTTGTACTTGTTACATTATACCAAGATCTAGAATCAACAAAATGACAAATAAAAGAATAGCTACTGCAATAAAATAGGTCCAGTATGCATGCGTTTATGCAATTTCACAAGTGTGGTGGTCTAGTCACATTAAAATGATATACAACAGGACCGGCTAACCATCTTATGTTTACAACGAAGGGGCTTCTAGACTCTTCCACAACAGAAAAAAAGGTTGATCATCTTGAATGTCAAAGCCCAGTTGTTTTTCTCTATGGAAAATTGGCAGAGAGCTGCCCCAGTCAGTTACTCCTCTATACCAAAATTCTAAAAATTGGCCAGGGCTGTGGAGTCGGAAACTCCGACAGATCAATTTCCCTAACTCCTACTGCCACATACATGATACAATACCCAGTTATTTAGGTAGAACATAAAAAAATATTTATTGGAATACAACCTTTGAACTTTAACTTTAATAAATTGTAATTATGCAAAATGCTAAAGAGGTAGGTAGCAAATAGCCCCTGCTCCGCACTCCAATCATTGAGGACGCTAATCCATGCACTGTCTAGGAGTCATGTTAGCCAAGAAATCGAATAAATTCTGGGCTGCCCAAGTGTTTGCTCATCCTTAACACAAAGCCACAAACAACTTTACACAACACATTTGTTTCTTGTTCCATACTGTTTGTAAACCACTGACAATAGGCACACTGTGAGAGAAGCCAATGTACAACCATGCTGATTAATGTGACAAAGTGACAGGCTTGAAGGTCACATAAATAAATTGACACAATCTTTTTTTCCCATATCATGCAAACTTCATGTTTAGAGCACACAGGTGACCGAATTCACTCATGTTCTTTGATGAACTATGAAAGCCTTTTTACAAGGACAGATAAACTCCCAATAATGAGCGTTGGCTGGGGACATAGATTGTCAGCTCAGAAGGTAATGGCCTTCACCCCCACCCACTCTACAGGTCTCTTCCATTGTACTCTACGGATATCGATAAAGAAATGGGCATTGCAACATAATATGATAAAAGTAAAATGAGCAATGGCATCAATAAATTGTTGTCATTTGAGAAATATCTCAAAAACAAGAACAGCCCGTGTCTCAGAACTCTAGGCCATCAACATACTCATGGGCTGCGCTACAGAACAAGATTTGTTATAGATGCTACTCTCTCCTCTAGATGGATGTTTTCCTGAGCGGCATCAATATTTTGATCAAATTAATTGAGATCATCCAGAAGGCTCTATGGTCCATAGCAAATGTTGTTTACACCAATGGTGTATTTATATAGCAATGATGACTGCAGGCATAGAAAACAGTCATATAGTAACAGTCACTATTTGTGAATGTAAGTTATTCAGTAGTTGCTTATATTAGGTTTTAGAACAAAGCGCCCACAGGCATAGCCTCAAGATTAGGGCTCATGCATATGATTAGCCATTTTTTTCAAGCACACGTTCCCATTGACTTCAGTGGCCTCATGCACAAGGCCATGCATTCCACAGTCCCAAGCATGGAGTAACTGCTTGGGCCTTATACCTGACCATGTTGTAGCCAGGGGAGTCATTTATTATTGTCTTCACCATGTGAGCAAATAATGGGCCACTGGACCGTTGTTTGCCTCAAGTATAACTGCAACATTGCTTGCATGTAGTCTTCGGGCTCTTTCTGATGAACGTAATGGGGACCGATAGCCGGCGGCAAATCAGTCCCCACTGACATCTATGGTGCCCGCTCATGGTGCGGTAAGAACACGTCTCACCGCACCGTGACCTATATTTCACTGTGTTTTTCTGGTGTAAGCCACTCACTTCTCTATGGAGAGGGGAGGGATCAGCAGTGCTCACCACTCCTCTCTCCTGTGCACGGCTGTATGCTCAGCCTGGGCGAACATACGTTCGTCTGAATGCACCCTTAGTCATGGGCTTACAAGGGCGAAGTTTACTGCCCTACTATGAACACAGAGTCCAAACCTACTACAAATAACCAGGCAATGACACCCTCACTGCACTCAAAGAACAGACCTCACCTATTACCCAAAAGGTTAGTTTGAATGAGAGGACAACAATATTATGTTAAAGACTGATGAACCTAAAATTAGTCCACTTTATAAATATTCCAAACAATTTGTCCAAAATTGCCTAATTTCCCGTTTTCAAGAGGGTACAAAGAGACAATTTTGATTGGATGTTAAAGCCAACATGTCACATGATAGAGACTTGGTAAGTAATGAAGAAACCCCAATTATAAATCAGGGGCACTTTTTTTTCTTGACATACTTATCTTAATATTGTTTATCTACTTTAGTGTGACAATTCCTTGAAATTTGTGAGCTTTGTGGAAGCCGATTTCCAGCTTTCTCCCTAATCGGAGTGGTAAAGTGGGCCTGGCACTTATGAATACTAGAAGTAACCACTCAGTTCTTACGTGGCATCGCAGTCCCGGCTATCCTGCCCTATAGTGCCTCAGACAGGTCACCATAAACCTGGTTAAGGCTTTAAGTGCTTTCTTAGCCAAGTTTTTTCCACCATGGGAAACACCAATTCAATTTCTATATCAAGCACAGCATGAGATCTAAATATGCAGAGATGAGAATTTTTGGTGCTCCTACAAAACCTACCTACTAACTGTTTTAGTTTAGAGGTAACCTGGACCTCAATGCTGCAGGACAACACTGATCTCTACTCTTCTTAATTCACTGGCATACAAAATAAGAAGAAAAGAAAGAAAGAAAGAAAAAAAAATTAGAAAATCATGTTGTGCTTCACCTTAGTTCTCCTTCTTGGACAGTCCGTGGCAGATCCTATTAATCAACCTTCAGACAATAACAAATACATGTACAGCCTGTGGTCTATCAAAGCAACACAAGTGTTTGAAATTAGCTTTTTCTCATGCTCTCCCTTCCCCCAACACTCATTTATCCTCCACTGTCTCATGGGACCTACTCTTCCTCTATGTATATTCCCAGGAAGTGAATCCTGTATACAGATAGTACACAGCAGATTACAATACAAGTAAAATGCAAGGTCCATGACAGTGATATATATACAAAAGAGATAATAAACACTAAATAAAGTTCTAAAGGTGTCTAGTTCTAGTGAACAGATCAGCCATGGGGCTATCCAGATTTGCTTATGGAGTCTGATTAGGAGGACATGTCCCCTAGTGCAACCCAACAGAGAGATGCTCTAAGGATAGTTGACTAATATATTATATATATATATATATATGTGTAGATATATTTACACACACATACAGGGATCAGCTGACCCATATAACAGTCTTCTTTTTTTGTAGCTGTTCATACACCTTCAATAGAGTTAAAACAAAAAAAGCTTGTTGGTAGATCATTATCCCATGCCATCTAAAGTTTGCAAGACAAGAAGAGACTGGATAGATTATCTGAAGTTTGGATGTATTTATGGGCTAATAGTACTGGAAAGTGCTAAGGTTCAGCACGTGATACAGGTGTCTTAACCTCAAAGATCTAAAACTGGATAACAATTTTAAGAAGCAGTCATCAATATCCAAATCATCCAAAGCCTGGAAAAATTATTTAACTAATAGAAGGGGTCTCAACATTTACCTTTATGACAACCACATGTTTTAAACCATCCACCTCTAAAATTTCCTGTAAGAAATGAAATAGCGGTCATATCGGTCGTCAACCTGAAATATGAAGTCATCTTTTCATTTCTGAAAATGGATGGAAGTGCTCAAGCTGACCTTTAGCAAATTCAATTAAAAGCCTTGGTTATCAATTCTGAAAAGAGCGATGCCAGCAGAAGACCAAAGCATCTGACCACTGGAAATAGCAGCCATTATCTCCTTCCCAAGCAAGTCTTAAGACAGGAAGTATAAGGTCATCAAAGCTGTGTCCTAAACAAGCAAATTCCACAAAGTCCACAACCAGGAAGGATCATCCAAGATGTTTTTTCCTAGATAGCATCATGCACATATATAGAGACATCTCCTACCTTGAATCCATTCATTAACCCTAAATGTGCAAATTGTGCAAGAAATGTACGTGATAATATGAGACATCTGGAATGAAGTGTATCCATCCAAACCCAGTAATAGAGTTAAAATAAATGCAGACATTTCTTGTGTTAGTCCTATAGACTCTTCATCGAATTCTATGGATTCTGCAGCAACAGTAAGAGAGGGTATAAGACCACTGCTAAATATGCTAATGTTTGGAATAAACCTTTCGATTTACACTCTATATACACAAGTAGGCTTGACAGAACCTATCCTGAGATGTAGAGGTCTTTCCTTACTTATCTATGGTAAGTTAACCATCCTAAATCTTGGGTTGGGCAGTGCCAATCCATCATCAGCACTCTTTTGCTCTAGGTTCATGCCACCGTTCTTCCCCCATTTAGATTCACTAGTTGTTGACAGCACAACCCTGTTCACACAGGTAATGTGCTATATGGCTATTACATGGTCCAATAAGTTGGACATGTAATAGGACCTTTAGACAAGGCACCAGACAGGACCGATACCCAATACAGCTTTAACGTCCATTCCAGTTGAAGAAAAATCCTACATGGAGTCCAGTATTGGCTCATATGGGACATCAGGTGAAGAAATAACCTACTATGTCCTGCAGTACAGTCTTGTAAAAAGATCCTCAAAAGGGGCTAGACAGCTTAAATCAGGCTTTTCTGCCCTAAAACCTCTATTTATAAAGTGCCAAGGTAAGAACCTCAGAAGATGCCAAGCATAAAATGGTATAAAATAAATACTCAACACAAATAAACTATAAGCACACACCTTAAAAAGTTAATTAAGGAAAAATCTGGCTTAAAAAAGGTGTTTATTGGTCTTTACAGGTTTTCGAGCCAAAAGCAACAAGTTAAACTAGTGATATTTGGGGTATATTTCGCTCATCGAGCATGAAGGGCACACAGCCCAACGCGTCATGTTTGCCTTTATGCTGATCTTGGCTTTCATGTACACTTTTAAAAGCCAGTAAACACCTTCTTGAACATAATTTTGCCATAACTTACATCTTGAGTGCTGTATACATACTGTACATATATAAAACAACAACCAGGACCTTGAATATCAAATATTGAGCAGGCCACATTGCCCACAAAAAAAACAATTTCTACTTGAAAAAAAAAAGACATTTTTTAAATGAAATTTAAAAAATTAACTAAAATGTTGTTTACAGAAATTTGTTTGGGGATCTTAAGTGCAGGTGTAGCAGTTTTTTTTTTTTTTCCCACAATTAAAAGACACCTACCACCAGGATGAAGGATTGTTAACCAAGCACACTGACATATTGGTGTGTACCCCCTTTAATAATAATTCTTTATTTATATAGTGCCTACAGATTACGCAGTGATGCACAAAGCATGACAAATTGGACCCTGTCCCAATGGGGCTCACAATCTAATCAACCTACCAGTATGTTTTGGAGTGTGGTAGGAAACCGGTGGAAACCCACACAAACACAGAGAGAACATACAAACTCTTTGCAGATGTTGACCTAGGACTAGAACTCAGGACCCCAGCGCTGCAAGGCTGTAATGCTAACCACTAAAGCCACCATGCTGCACAGGATCTGCTCTTCTTTTAGTGTCAAATGCCTTGGTTTTTACAAAAAAAGAGGTTTTAAAGTTAATGCAAATGAGCCGGAGGGGCTCCAGGCTCCATTGACATCCATGGAACACAGAGTCCCTCAGGTTTATTTGTATAATGATTAAAACCTGTTTTTCATAAAAACAAGGGCTTAAAGGACACCTGTCATCAGGTCTGTGTCACTAGTCTTGTCACTACTACCTGTTGGAGCAGCTCACAAGGATCCCATCCCAGCCTTTATCTAGTTATTTCATACATTAATCATTGTAAAATCATCTATTTTTTATTATGTAAATGAGGCTGGTCACATGGTCAAAGGCAGTGATGTCACCCCTGTTCCCCCTCCCCTCTCCTCCCCCTGCTCATGTCTGTGTGTAATGTATAGTAAAGCATGGCTAGTGTGTGTATGTCATCTGCTGACATGCTGCATTCTCCTAATATACAGGTGAGAGACACAGACATCAGCTACACATGAATCTGACATGTTCTGCTGTAACATGGCTGCCTGGAGCTGCTGTATCTCTCCTATACACACACACACATGCACACACAGGCTGCAGGGGGCGCCAGCACCAGGAAGCACATCATTATACAGCCTCACATCATTATACAGGCTGTCAGTCATGCACTGGGGGTGTGGCTGTACCTCCCACTCATGAATAGAGTGGACAGCTTGAATATGCTAATGCTTCATTGGACATTTCACAGGTCTTTTGCATACAGCTTTAGGACCTCATTGCTTAGGGTTACAGGCATGTAGAGGGACAATAAAGGGATAGAGGCAATGCTCTCTAATGGCAGTTTATGAAAATATATTTAGTTTAGGGGGGCTATTTTGCATGACGGGTTCTCTTTAAGAAGCTAAAAGAAGAGCAGATCCCTTTCGGAGGTGGCACCAGTATGTCAGTGTGCTTGGTTTACATCCTGGTGGTAGATTTCCTTTAAATTGTAACATTTACCCAAGTTGTATCTATAGGTGGTATATAGGTAATACCGCTTCTAGACCCCAGGTCCATAACAGGCAAATATTGTAAAGCAAACATGGTATACAGGGGGGATGGACAAACTTAAAGGGGTGTTTCCATTTCAGAAAGTAATTGATATGGTTTAATTAATGAAAAGTTATACAAATTTTCCCATACACTTTCTGACCATGGTGACACAGGTACACGGCTCGTTATAACACACAGCATTAATTACTCTCTATGATACTAACGAGCTATGCACTTGTGTGACCATGGTCAGATTTCTATCCACTAGAGTAAACATAGAAGCTTTCTATAGAATGACAGCAAGCTGAGATCTAAAAAACTGAGGAATTGATACAGAAAGTATATTGGAAAATTGTTATTTCATCATACAAACAATAACATTGATTTGCCCAAGTGGGAATATCCCTTTAAGATTTTCCTTAATGTTCATTTACGCCTGAGGCTACATTCAAAACACACAATGGGGCATATTTACTAAGGGTCCCGCAGACTGCTCTTTAGTTGCTGGAACTGGCATTTAGATGGGGATTGTGTCACATGCGATCGGATTTTGCCAACACAAATCGGGGGGCGGGCCGTCGGACAATCCGTCTGATTTGGACAAACCGCGGGATTTAACTTTAAAATTGTGTCGCATCCAATGCACTTACAAGCACCAGGAGGAAGATGGTGAACTCCGGCGGACCTGATGGGGGAAGGGACACATTCAGGAAATCGGCCGCACAAACTTATTGAATTGTGGCACAGTGCATTGTAGTCGGACAATGCACTTTCGGGAAATCCTCTGGACCGGGTAAGTAAATGTGCCCTTACAGTGGAGGGCTAAAATGTATTTCTGCAGGCAGGAGGAGGAGTGAACATGGTAGCAGGTAGCGATTGCCCACAGATGTTCCAGGCATTTTCCCAGTAATATCACTGTCCTTATATGGACAGTGACATCAGCAGGGGCCTCCTTGAGTGTATGCTAAGCAGAGCCCAGGGGTGGATGCAGTGCAGTGGCATCCGTCCCTATAGGCTACTATGGCCTCTGCTAAGCATATACGTCGCTCTCCAGCAGGAAGCAGGATGGGAAAGCGAAGCTTCCGTCTTTTAACATCTAATGTTTCCTGCTGGATGCAACGTATACTGAGCAGGCTGTGGAAAAAAGGAAGTCTCCGTTTGCTAGCACATGTCTATGGTACGTTTAGCGTATACGACAGAAGCTTTCCTTTCATACACACTAAACATAACAAAAAATATAGCCAAAGAAACATGAGGAGAGAAAAGATTATTTTTTAGGTTTAGGACAGTTCCACAACTCTTTTTTTTTTTCTTAAAGCCAGGATACCATCTTTAATGTAACGGACACATGAATAACACACCACAGACGCATGATTTATGAGCACATGTATGAGAAATTACTCCATTTTCTCCTTTTCCGTTTATGGATGCAATATGAACATAAAGCTGGGCATTGGTGGAAAATCTGATGCGATATACATAGCTTCTATGAGAATTCTCAAATGCCCGCTGATAAGTAGAGTGATAAGTTATCCATCCGGCCAGCCTTGTGTAGTGATGGCCTATGCTGAGACTTCCTCGCTGTTCAGGAAGTATCATGTACAAGTAAGGCAGCACAACAATAGCGCTGTCATCTCACCATCACTAACACTGAGGTAAGCACATTTCACACCGTCTCATCCACTACTGACTATTGTTGAAATGTTCCATCCAAAAATGAAAATGGTAATGGAGTCATTACCTCACCTTGGCTACAAAGCTGGTGTCATTTCAGTACAGCTAAGACCATTGCTTTACCAGTGGCCAAAATGGGTCCGTAGACAAAATATGGAATGATCATAAAATATATAAACTGCTACAGACCCCAAAGAGAAATGGGTTATTTGAAGAAAGAATTCAAACAAAGAATATTCATAACTTTTTTTTTATGGCTAACATCTCACACAGCCCTGTAAAAAGCAGTCATCGTGCACATTTTAAGCCCTAACGGTACATAGAACAATCTCAATTCAAAGTTACCCGTAAGGCAGTCCTTAACCCCTTAAGGACGGAGGGTTTTCCGGCTCATTTCTCGCTCTCCAACTTCAAAAATCCATAACTTTTCCATTTTTCCGTGTACAGACCTGTGTGAGGGCTTATTTTGTGCGTAACAAATTTTACTTTCCCGTAATGTTATTTATTTTAACATGCCGTGTACTGCGAAGCTGAAAAAAAATTCCAAATGTGGAAAAATTGAAAAAAAACCGCACGTGCGTCACGTTCTTGTGGGCTCAGTTTTTACGACTTTCACTCTTCGCTCCAAATAATATGCCTACTTTATTCTTTGGTTCGGTGCGATCGCGGTGATACCAAATTTATATAGGTTTTATTGTGTTTTAATACATTTTCAAAAATTAAACGAATGTGTACAAAAAAGAAAAAAAATTTTTTGCCATCTTCTGACGCTAATAACTTTTTCATACTTTGGCGCACAGAGATGTGTGAGGGGTCATTTTTTGCGAAATGAGGCGACGTTTTCATTGCTACCATTTTGAGGTCTGTGCGACATTTTGATCATTTTTTATTTCATTTTTTATGTTATGTAAAAAGGTGTAAAAGTCGCATTTCGGACATTTGGGCGCCATTTCCCGCCTCGGAGGTCACCGCCGCCTGTAACCGTTTTTATATTTTGATAGATCGGGCATTTTGGGACGCGGTGATACCTAATATGTTTGTGATTTTTACTGTTTATTATGTTTTATATCCGTTCTAGGGAAAGGGGGGTGATTTGAACTTTTAATATTTTATTAATTTTTTTTATTTTTTAAACTTTTTTTTTTATTTTTTTTTTCACTATCTTTTAGACCATCTAGGGTACATTAACCCTAGATGGTCAGATCGCTGCTACCATATACTGCAATACTTCTGTATTGCAATATATGGCATTTTTGCAGCACATTCATTACAATGAGCCACTGGCTCATTGTAACGAATCTGCAGCTGCCAGATAGCCTCGTTCGGGGGCGTGGCGATCGGAAAAAAGATGGCGACGCCCACGCGCCGCCGTCTTTTAAACGCCGCCGGCGACTTTGCCGGCGGCGTTGAAGGGGTTAATAGCCGCGATTGTGCAATATGCAAAAACCCCCACCTCTGTATGAAGAGGACTCAGCCCGTGAGCCCTCTTCATACATCCCTTATACCTCTGCGCCGTAGAGCTACGGCGCAGAGCGTTAAGGGGTTAAAAGGGTTCTCCTGAGGTTGAAAAACATGGCTGCTTTCTTCCAAAGACAGCGCCACACCTGACCATGGTTTGTGCAGGTATTGCAGCTCATCTGTATAGAAATGAATGGAGCTTAGTTGTAATACCATACACTATCCATGGTCAGGATGGTCACACAAAATCATGTGAAAATGAGCAAAGTCATAGTTTTCCTAAAATGAGTCAAGTTTAGAGGCTACACAAGGAGAGACCCTTCAGTTGCTCTTTGGTTAGTTGGTTCTATAGTACTCAAGAACACACTATCGGTGTCATTTTAAAGAGACGAGTCTTATCTCAGATGAGAACCAGAGCTACATTGTTTGATATACAGATAAAGATCCATTCCCTGTTTATTTCAATAACTGCCTTTATCTCACATGTTTATAGGTAAATGGATAAGATTTCACAAGAGAGAAGGACGTTTCATACTTTATCTGAGCTGGCTAAGTTGGGGTAAAAGCTGCTCACAAAGTCCCTTTAAGAATGTGGAAGGCAATTGGATATCACAAGGACAAATGAGGAGAACACACAAGTCTAAAGTAGTCCACCTGGAGTTAAATTTATAATTGAAATGACCTCATGGCCTGGACAAAGCAGATGATGATCAACCACTCCAAGCGTCTTTATGTGAAAAAACTAAATTTGTACACTGGACCTTCTATGTGGACAAGAGGAAATCTTCTGGTGGTCAAAACATCAATAAATGTCATTCAAGTTAGAAATATTGTGCTAAACGCTACAAAATAAAGTTTTACATAGGTCTGACAAAAACCTTTATAATCCACCGGTTACACACATCAGATGGTAGCGTTTCCAGTCTCTCACTTTTTGATAATGATGACCAATCCTCATCTGAACCACCTTCTACCTGGCTACAGAAGCTATACAGTGGACAGAGGTAGAAGAAAGGCTGATTGGTCAGATCCTCATTTATTACATGACGATGACCACTCTTTGCGCCAAGTATATCACATATATTTGATCAGGTGACAATTCAATCCAATATTGGTATCCTGACTTTCCCCTGATTCAACATGGAATGGTTATTTTTGTTGTTTAAGAGAACCGGTCACCCTGTTTTACCCCACTAAACTACCAGCCCCCTCAGGTATGAATTTTCCTTTATAGAATACTATCTTTTATGTAAAATCTCACCCGTCAACCTAAAAAAAGTTTCCTCCAAAGTCAGGCAAATATGACTCTTCTCACCTCATTTTAACATTAGACAAGTCAAGTTTAGTAGTTGCAGGGGTAGTGTCACTATCTTCAATTCTAGCCTATGTTTTAACTGCCTGTATATCCAGTTCTGTAGTTTCACATTACTGTAAACTTGGTGGGATCTGAAAGATGAGATTCTTCTCTTTAATATGACAAAAAATTGTTTCTAGGTACTATAGAACCCAAGATAGGGGCTTCTTAATGGAAACCTACCATTAAATTCGATGCATTATGCAGCAAACATACCTTGAGAATTCTGTAGCTACACCGATGCCTCGATAAACACATTAGACACAGAGCTTGCAATTACAAATGGAGGTTAGTCAAGACATGACTAATCAACCTGAGCTGGATTACTAATACACAGCAGATGGGGGGATGGTGCAGCAATCGATTATTCTGCCTTCAAGCACAACCCAGGGATTAGGTCATCCTGTGAAGCAGTGAATTACTAATGTGCTGACCCAGCCATAGAAGCCACAAAGCTTCATTATCATAATGTTATATCTGTTTTATCAGCAAAACCACAATATGATCCTGCATCAGTGTAGCTACAGCATTCTCAGGGTATGTTTGGTTCATACTGCATCAAATCAAATGGAAGGTTTCCTTTAAGTGACACTACTCCTGCAACCACTAAACTTGACTCATCTCATATGAAAATGGGATCAGAGGAGTCATATTTGCCCAACGTTTGGGGAAATGTTTTATAGGTAAATGGGTGAGATTTCACATAGAAGAGGGAATTGTAGAAAGGAAACCACCATCATAGGAGTCTGGAAGTATCTAAAAATTCCCCTCCCAATTCAATTCTGTCATATACCCTCTAGAAATACAACACTATTTCAGGACTTAGTATGCAAATGATATGTGAAAGTCTTACTGGAGCAGGGGGTTGTCTCAGGTTACAGGGTATCACTAATTACATAGTGGTCCAGCTGTGTTGTTCTCTCTGTTACTGGCCACATCCTCTGTAAAGTGATTGCTACTCAGGGGAAAAGTATATTTCTCATCATGCAACATATTCCCATCCTTCCAATCCAAGTTTTTTTTTTCCAATACTCATGTTAAACCCTGGTCAGTCTCACAGCCAGATGGAAATGTTTACTGTCATTGTATCCACAGATGTAACTTCTGTCTTTCAATATGTACAATTATACAGCTAAATAAACCTCAAGAACATTGCAGAACACAATTTTCTAAAAAAGAACACAATATCCAGCCAATGGATTATCAGGTTTATCAAGGCTTGACTACTAATTACTGCATTGTTTGAAATATGGATTTATATGTTTATATGACAGGGTATCCATCCAAACACAATAAATTAGTTTTCTATGTACACAATCCTCACACTCAGTTTACACCACCCCTTGTGTAGTCTATTAGTCTATTCCATTATGGTATAAAATAACAGATAACCTTAAACATATTAAATGGAAACTCTTCCATTAACCATTTGTTCCCATTGACTCCCATTTACATTCCGTTACACATCCGTTATTTATAACAGCCAAATTAGCTGCATATTGCAGCATTACTTTTGCCATTATCAACGTTAGAAAAGTAGCAGCAGACACCACCAACCCTGGTGTGAACTGGACTAACACCCTGGGGTAGCCATACAATTATATACAAATGTTTATTTATTTGGCAGATACCTTTTTTATTTTACAAGTACATTGTTGCTATAGAAGGGAAATATTGATGATCCAAATAGTGGTCTCAATAGCAGTCAAAAACTTATAGCAACAGGAACCTGCTAGGCAGTTTGGGACCACTAGCCCATAAGCATGACTTTACACAGCTAAGTTTTAGGATCCCAAACATATTTAACACACCTCTGCCAGGGTGGAAAGGTCAGGAAGTAAGCTTCTCCTTACAGAGACTCTGCCAATTAAGGCCGCCATGTAGGCATGTGGAGATTTATAGCCATTTATGCTCAAGGGGATTCTGGGAAATATACAAATATGTGACACGGGTGCAATGAGATCGATCTGCACGAGCCTTGCACAACCCTTTATCGTAGAGTCGCCCAGTATCCAGAGAATTACAGATAAGCGAGATGTACTGTCCAAGACTTTACCTGGCGCTACCTTTCTACAAAGTTTGCTGTAGGTTGAGAAAACAGATAGAGGTGAGCCGAATATGTTTGGGACTCAACCATGAAACCCCTATTTGTACCTCTAGTGAGCCAAAGAAACAAGAGAAATCCTAGGGGTTGTAAGATAATTTGAGGAAAAGATATGAACATGTACATATCCCAAACGTTTGGAGAGTAAATGGGTCTGGAGAAGACAAATGATGTAAGCAAACAGCATGTAACACCACAGTAGTCCAAACACTAGGAATCCCTATTTTCCTAAATTTCTACACCTTGCAGCAGATTGTCGTTTTATCCTCCCCCATTTGAAGGGCCAACCAGTTTTATTCAACCATATTATGTTAAAGAAATAAAAATAATGGAACCTGATTTAAGAAATTAATTTTAAAAAGTTACAGAAAGCGTTAAAACAACAGCAGAAACTCCAGAACATCCCTTGTATACATGAGTAGATTTACTGTATCCTAAAGATTTATCTCATTGTATATTTAGGAAGACTGTACCTTGTCCTGCACTGAACTTCTACACTAGATCCTGGCTATGTTTATAATGAGATCACGTTACCTTCACAAGTGCTCTACCCAACTACGTCAGTCTCAGAAAGTAAACTTGGCAAAACTCATAAACTTCAAACCCATATAGGGTTATTACACAGAAAACACTGATTTTATCCATTTTCTTTTGAACTGATTAAAAGCATAAGAGGGTTTCAAGACAAATAGCCTGCCAATGCCAATTTACAACAAAGCAGATCTCAGAAGATTTTTTTGGGGGGGAGGGATAGAAATGTTGAAAGCTAAAATCCAGCAGATATTACAATTGGTATAAATACTCTGCATCCAGAAAGATATCATTTGAACCGCAAATTACAAGGCATTTTAAGATAACTATGGACCCCCATTAAGGTTTATATCTTCTTTTATTTGTTGCAAGACTGTACTACTAAAAGGTGCAATGAAAGGTGGAGAAGAAACTAAATACAATAATAAATTTATATCTAGCAACAACATATTTACATATCAAGAACATGTATATGAAGATTACAGTGTAATAACATGGTCAGATGAAACAAAAGGAATGAGGGTCCTGTTGGCAAGAGCTTACAATCGATGGGGTTAAAGTGTCCTACAAAGGTTTGCTCTCATTTCCTTAAAGAAAATCTACAATTTGCTTTTATGCATTATGGACCAAACATAACCTGGGAATGCTTGTAGCTATACTGATGCAGAAACATATCTTGTTTAATCCCTGAACTGTGTGGTTTTGCTGAAAAAACTATTGACAGGCAGAAGTAATCAATCGCGGTACCGATACCCCAGCTGATGTGTATGAGTAATCCAGTTCAGGTTGATTAGTCCTGTCTGGACAGTTCAGGAAACTCTGTGTAATGTGTTTATGTACTGCAGCCAGTCTGCATCCAGCTTTCCCAAGGTCCTGAATTTTATAATTGTTTTTTGAGCAAATCCACTCGGAACAGAGATTAAACAAGATATGTTTCTGCATCAGTGTAACTACAGCATTCTCAGGGTTTCAATGGTTGTCAATGCATAAAAACAAATGGTAGATTTCCTTTTAACTACAATAAACAACATAAGAAGATTGACTCCAGGGAATTATCCCACGCAATTAAGGAAGGATTAAAAGATGCCTAATAAAAACACACAAGAAGCTTGTAATACCTCTAAATAATTCAAGGTAATACCATAGGTTGCTAGTATTGGCATTTTTTTCGCTGGTTTCAAAATGACCAAATAATTAGCACATACTGACTGAATCTCTGGTGTTCCAATAAGGTTTCTCTACACCAGGTGTAGCCTGCAGGGAAATCCAGTGAAAATTACCATATTAATACAAAAAAATAATAATAATCAGTATCAAATATACTGGTTCCCACCATTGCAATGTCATTCCCAGCTGTGATGACATATCACACTACTGGGATCATAGCTGCAGGACATGATGAGGCCAGTCCTGGGGGACTGGGAAAATAAATTGCGAGTGGTGGAATATGTAGAGGAGGTATATAAGCAATGGTTATGTTTATGACTCATGTGTAAAGACTATTTTAATGCAACGTAAAACTTTAGCTTCATCAACATTTATGACTTATTTTTAAACTTTTATGCAATTGAGCTTGAGTATGTATGACCCTCTCCTACTCACTCAAGAAACATGGCGATCCCACAGATTGAATCCAAAATCTATAAGCCATACGCAACCAATAGCTATGAATTCAGAGCTGGTTATATCCCTTTAAAAAAATAAAATTTTGGCCAAGTTAAGAAGTTTATTCTCCACCCCAAGCATTTGATGAACTTCTACTGTGCCACACGGACGCCTGTTTAATGCCTCAATAATATTGCATTGATCGGTCAGGTAGGTGGATTGTGTAATAGTCATCCAGCCATGACTCACACATAAGTAGCATAAAATAAACGTGTACACAATGTGAGGGAGGTTATATGTAACAGAGAAACATTGTGTATAATCACTACTTTGATATTTGATAATATTATTTTGCATAGTGATTTAACACAATGGGCTTGTGTCATGATAACATGGGTGAAATTTTCATTATATATTTCGTGGCTAAATCTGAACACAAGTAAAATACAGCGCTGTATCAGTATAAACAGTCACTTAAGTATTAATTCTTAAAAATCGTATTTACTTTAATGCTTCTTTGTAACATTGCAGAAATAATAATTTTAAAAAACACACAAAAAAAGTGCCAAATAATATGCAATGTGGTCTGATGTCCCTATATCCCCCACTTTGTCCAGAATTTAATTCTAAAATTAGGAAAAGTAAAAAAAACTACTGTACAATTGTTCAGTTTATAGATCGGGAGTGACGCTCTGCAGTGCTGTACAATGATGTACTGTTGTTAATATGGAATGGTGACATTTAATCTCCAATAGAGAGAATTTATGACGTGGACATTCACTGAAGAGCCAGTGAAGAAGAGGATTGTCCCACATTCACAGGGTGCAGACAGGTCATACATGCCAGAGCTACAGGTCATTTTTATGGCACCCAGACTGTAGCAGTCTCCCCTATGGTCTATAACCATTCATTAAGCTCGCTGAGAGAAGTGCACTGAACGCAGAATTTATGATACATCACAAATAAGACAGAATTTATGGCTGATTAGTCAGTAAATAAACAAGTGCACTAAAAAGTAATGACTTCAAATACAGCAGGGCAGAAAATTACCTCAGATGGGTGCACTAATAATTGTACATGGACTATAGCTGCTCAGCTGGAAAACAAAATAGCTTTTAGGTTTCCTGAGAGAATAATACTAAATGGAGTCTACCAGCATAAAGCTGTGAAAGGTGTTATTAGCCCTGTAAATCTGTGTAACCAAACCTTTGTGAGTCGACTGTAAAAAGTGTATTTATATTCCAGGATTGTAGCTGGACTTAGAGCACTCGGGGAGTGTCTTACACTGCTCTGCTTTTTGAGCTCTACATTTAAACTGCTGCCCAGCCTCTCCTCTATTCTTTAATATTTAAAGGAAATGTACCATTTGTTTTTATGCAGTGTGAACCAAACACACCTTGAAAAT